>NC_142798.1:74195118-74516901 GCF_049724085.1 Artemia sp. Qi Xiang Cuo
CTGGCATATAAGGTTTTTATAGAAGGCGTTGTCGTATAAACTTCAAAAAAGGCTCATTCTATTAGAAATTCAAACGGCTAGTGCTCTTTTTAATAGTCGAATGTTATTGAAAGGCAAATAGCCCCCCCCCCATGTCTATCTGCCCTCCAAAAACACCCACTCAAAATTTTGAGATGGCCATTTTGTTTAGCATAGTTGATATCCAGATAGAAAATGTGGTTTCGATGAGAACAAACTCCCACAATCCTTAGGGCCAGAAATTTAAGTTAGGCTCTGGGGGCATAGATGGTTTTTATTGAACGAGTTGCCGCAGAAACTCCAAGAAGAGCTCATTAGATTGGAAATTCAAAGGGCTAGTGCCCTTTTTAATAGTCGGAAGTGATGGGACGGTAACTAACCCCCCTCTGGTGCTCAGGTTTTTCCAACACAAATCCAATTAAAATTTTTGAGATTGCCCTTATGTTCAACGTAGATATAGTTTTTGGAACTTAGGTCTTTGTGGACGACAACCCCCTCTAAACCCTCAGCGCAATGGTTGTCAGTTATGCTGTGGGGGCATACGAAGTTTTTAAAGAACGTGTTGTCGTTAGAAACTTCAAAAAGGGCTCAATCGACTGTAAATTGAAATGGCTGGTGTTCTTTTTAATAGTTGTAAGTGACCCGAAGGCAAGTAAAACCTTTTCCACGCTCACCATTTTCCCAAAAACTTCCAATCAAATTTTAGAGATAGCCATTTTGTTCCACGCCGTTAAAGTTCAGGAAATTATACCTTTGAGCAGGACACTCCCCCCACAGTCTTCAGAGCAAGGGTTATAAGTTATGCCCTGCGGGCATATAAGTTTTATTGAAATCTTTGTCGTAGAAGCTTGAAAAAGGGCTCATTCGATTGGAAATTCAAAGGTCTAGTGCCCTTTTTAATAGTCGAAAGTGATTTGAGGGCAACTAGCCCCCCTCTTTCACCCACCTTTTCCTCAAACACATCCAATCAAAATTTTTAGATAGTCATTTTGTTCAGTGTTGTGGATTTCCAGATAGAAATTATGTTTTTGACATATGCAATCAAAATTTTTTGATAGCCCTATTTTTCCACGAAGTTTAAAGTTCAAGAAATTATACCTTTGGGCAGGACACTCCCCCCACAGTCTTCAGGGCAAGGGTTATAAGTTATACCCTGGGGGCATATAAGGTTTGTATTGAAATGTTTGTCGTAGAAACTTGAAAAAGGGCTCATTCGATTGGAAATTCAAAGGGCTAGTGCCCTTTTAAAAATATTTGAATGTGATTTGGGGGCAACTAACCCCCCTTTCACGCCCACCTTTTCCCCAAAGACATCCAATCACAAATTTTAGATAGCCATTTTATTCAACGCAATGGAAAGTTTTGGAAATTAGGTCTTTAAGGATGACAACCCATCCCCACACAACCCTCAGGGCCAGGGTTTTAAGTTATGCCCTGGGAGCATGTAAGGTTTTTATTGAAAGCGATGGTATAAAAACATCCAAAAGGGTTCGATTGGAAATTGAAAAGGCTAGTGCCCTTTTAATAGTCAAAAGTGATTGAAGGGCAACTAACCCCCCTTTCATGCCCACCATTTCCCCAAACACATCCAATCAAAATCTTGAGATATCCATTTTGTTCAACGTAGTCAAAAGTTCTGGAAATTAGGTCTTTTAGGACGATAACCCCATCAGAGCTTTCAGTGCAGGGGTTGTAAGTTATGCCCTGGGGGCATATAAGGTTTATATAGAAATGTGTTGTAGAAATTTCAAAAGGGGCTCATTTGATTGGAAGGAGGACAAACCCCCCAGGGGTTTAAGGATGACAAACCCCGCAGAGTCCCCAGGGCTAAGGTTGTAAGTTATGCCCTGGGGGCATATAAGGTGTTTAATGATAGATTTGTCGTAAAAACTTCAAAAGGGGCTCATTCAATTGGAAATTGAGAGGATTAGTGCCCTTTTTAATAATTGAAAGTTATTGGACGGTAACTAACCCCTATCTCACGCCTACCATTCTCCCAAACATATCCAATCAAAATTTTTAGATAGCCATTTTGTTCAACGTAGTAGAAAGTTCTGGAAATTAGGTCTGTGAGGATGACAGCCCAGCTCTCAGGACGAGGTTTGTAAGTTATCTCCTGGGGGCATATAAGGTATATTGAAAGCGTTGTCGTAAAAACTTCAAAGGCTCACTTGATTGGAAATTGAAAGGGCAACTTCCCTTTTTAATAGTTGAAAGTGATTGCAGAAAGACTTACGGCCATCTCACACCCACCATTTTTCCAGACACATCCAATCAAAATTTTGACCCATTTGTGTAACGTAGTTGAAAGTTCTGGAAATTAGGTCTTAGAGGATGACAACCACCCTCACAGCCCTTAGGGTAAGAGTTGTAATTTATGCCCTGGAGGCATATAAGGTGTTTATAGGAAGTATTGTCGTAGAAATTCAAAAAGAGCTCTTCAATTGGAAATAGAAAGTTCTAGTGCCCTTTTTAATAGTCAAAAGTGATTGGAAGGCTTGGAATATTTATGGTACAGATGGATGTAGGTAGAATGTATTATATTTTGTTGTTGTTTAGACCAGGGCACTTTGTATCGAAAGAGTTGTCATAGGAACTTTCAAAATCATTTAATTGAAAATAGAAAGTGCTGATGCCCTTTCTAATAGTTAAAAGTGATTGAAGGGAAACTAATCCCCCTCCCACGACCATCCTCCAATCTGACTTAATGTTTAAAAACTAAATGTTGCCATAAGATTAAATCAAAATGCACTGTGTTAATTCCTAATAAGGCATCTCAGCAGTATCCCAAGAACGACTGGGGGTATTATGTTCAAACTTTCGAGGCTGTTTCTGGTATTAAAAGTTAACCATATCAAAATAGCGTAAGTGTATCCACGCTACCCAAGAAAGTAAACAGATTTTTTTGCGAATGGTATCACGTTTTCCATTTCAGGTCAACTAGAGGAAGTATGAAACTAAATTAAACATTACTATTTGTGTCCAGATTTTTAAGAGTGTGTATGTTGTTAAAAATTTCTTAAAATTTTTCTCCATCATACAAATAGCAGGCCAAACTATAAATTCTTAAAAAAACGAAAAGATTTAAAGTATTACGTTCTTTTTCTCTGAATAGACAATGTCAATACAAAACGAGCAGAAATTAATTTAAAAAAAAATTTCCACAAAATAAATTTTTCAAAGAAAAATAAAGAACTCCATTAAACAAAAATTGAGCAAAAATAAAATCAAATAATCTACCAAGCGTGAAACTACCACCAATCAGCATCAATAAATCAATGCAACTCAAAATAAGCAGAAATTACAATGAATCACCAAGACAAACTTAAAATGAGCAGAAATTAACATAATTTTGGCTCAAAATCCTTATGCCTTCCCAAGGCCAGAATGTAATTTGCACTTTACTGAAAAAAATATAAATGTTTTTACTTTTATAGTTTACCAAGCGTCAAACTACCACAAAGCCTGAAACTGCCTTGGGAAGGCCAGAACATAATTTGCACTTTACTGAAAAAAATATAAATGTTTTTACTTTTATAGTTTACCAAGCGTCAAACTACCACAAAGCCTGAAACTGCCTTGGGAAGGCATAGGGGTTTTGAGCCCAACTTATGTTAATTTCTGCTCATTTTGAGTTTGACTCGGTTATTTATTGTAATATCTTTTCATTTTGGGCTTCATTTATTTATCGATGCTGATTTGTGGTAGTTTCACGCTTGGTAGATTATTTGATTTTATTTTTGCTCAATTTTTGTTTAATGGAGTTCTTCACTTTTCTCTGAAAAACTTATTTTGTGGAAAAAGTTTTTTTAATTAATTTATTTTAAAGACCGACTTCATACTTGGAAAAAAAAAGAAAAGAAATGGCCGATTCGTAAAAGATATGGACGGGTGAACATGACACCTTTCCTTCACATCTTTCATTGGAATCGAAAGCATATAAGAAAAATACTACTTTAAGCTTTTTAACTTTGAAAAACTTAGTCTTGCATCTCCGATTTGTTAGTTGTAGACTCTGTGCTTGAAAGTTGAAGATAGCCCAGCTCAACCAATTATGCACTAAAGTCATGCAAATTTTGTGTTATTAACAAGTTTGATTACAGTTTGGCTTTAAAATAATTTTGGAAAGCGTTGTAGTCAGACGTGGTCCAAGGAATTTAATCAATCTTTCAGGAATGTATATATCAGTTCATTCGTAGGAGACTTTCTTTCGCTAACAAGTAGAACCATTTTTTATCCCTGCTACCTGGAAAACCTGAACTTTGTTAAGATTAAAACAAAAGCGTGGAGCGGTAAAATGGTCAATATATTTTTTCTTTCGATTCCAAAACGAATCCACATAACCATGCGATAAAAATCATCATAATTAGCTCCGTCTTATATCTATAATAGAATCAGACTCTGCCATTGAACAAATCACAGATTATATTTCTTATAAAAACATCATTATATAAAAACTGACCAAATTCAGATCAATAAGTACAAATGCAGTGATGGCACAAAACGTAGCAAATAAACAACTTGTAAAAAAAAACGAAACGCCAATTTTGAGTTATGACTTACAACGTCAAATAAAAAGCGTTACTTTTGAATTGCAGCGCCGCCACTTTGTGCTGAGTTAGCAGAGTCTGATGACTGAGAAGTAGAATTTTCGCTGCGGCTTGAAGGTTCTGAAATTAAAAGTATAATTAACTTCATTAATTAACTAAATTTAATTTATTAATTCTTATTTTATTTATGGGGAAAAAATTAGTAGGAAAACAATAGGATTTTATTTTCTATATACTTCCTCCATAATGGTTGTTTATTCGGTTCATTAGGGAGAAAAAAGGGGGGAAAAGAAGGTCTGTTACGCGAAAAATTAAAATCATCAAAGTACCGAATATAACAAACTCACAGTCTAGGTCCACAATTAAACCGTTTACACCATTTACGCTTTTGCTGCGATAATTCTAAGATACAGGGGGGGGGGGAATGACCCCATTATTGCTTCTGGGATGTTTTGAAAAAGAAATTCGAACTTTAAGAAAAAAACTTAGACTGTTTAGAGACTGTAACACATGAAGAATCTTAAACTTCCGAAAGGATACAGGATCGACAGAGTCCTCTACATGCACGCCTGTTGTCACTATATGTAAAAGAGGGAAAAATTACTTAGTCTACTCACAATCCAACTTTAAGCTAACATAATATCTTAAAATATGTCTATAACAGCTTCCAAATAATTTCTAATACAGAATTTCATAATCAATTCCCAGTTACGTCAATGGGACAAATTTTGCCCCCCTTTAGATTTTTAAATATACCATTCCTTATCTATTTTTATAAAATAATGGTTTCTTTGTGTATTACCATGAGAAAAATTGCCCCTCCTCTGATATAAAAAAAATCATGTTTGCCCCCCCCCCTCACATTTTCGTGAATTGACACCACTGGAAGAACTTTAAGCAGCCTTTGTACCTAAATAATGGTCTTTATTTTTGAGTAAAACTGGTATTTGAGGATTTCTTATATCAAAAATTAGAAATACGGAGCTCACATTTTTTCCCAAAACAAAAAAGAGTATGCAGCCTATATTTTTCAAAGATAGGTTCCAGTCTCCACTCCAGTTTGTATCCAAGAATTTCTGAAATCGTTGAATACAAACCTGAGGCTAATATTATACTACTGAAGTCAAAAATCAAAGTACTGTAAGTAAATGTTTCACAGAAATATTTAATTAGAGTTAATTTAATTAGATAATTAAATAATTAGATAATTAAATAATTAAATAAAATCTAATTAAATAAAATTTAATTAGAGTCAAACTTAAAGAAGTTTGATTTTTCCCTAAGCTGATATTTAAGATATTTTGCAGCTCTATTGTCTCGTGATCATTCAAGGATTACTAAGGGAATGTTCCCAAAGGGCTCATAATGTAACCATTAACGGTAAATTGCATTAATCAGCAAAGATACAATATGGGACTTAGCTTCACCAATAGCGTGCAAGTCACAAAAACAAAACTTGTCCTTCACGGAAAGAATTTAGTTCTACTACTAGCCTACTACAACCTTCACTACAACCACTCCTACCGCGACTACTCATACCATGTGAGTTTTTACTACGACAATTTTCACCAAGGCCACTGCCATCATGGTTACTCCAACCGCTACTATTCCAACTAGGAATAATCCAACGATAACAGCTTATTTGGCAGGCTTTTGCTATATCCATTTTTTAAATGCATTTTGCTTTTAAAATAAATTCTATATTAAACCACATTTTCATAGATGTTGCAAATGTTCCTGAAGTCACAGTTTACTCATTAGCCGCACGATACTTTAAATCATCAAGCCAAAAATAAAAGGGTGTATTTAACACTTTGTCAATCTTACAAGATGGCAAAATTATTGTTTTAAAAAATAAAGTTGTGAGACAGAGTCAAACTTTAGCGTAAAGAGCGAGGCGTTGAGGAAGAGACAGCCCCTTTCATATACGGAATAATTTCTGTTCGTTTCAAGTTTTAATGTCGCTCCTTACTTTCAGTTTAAAAAACTTGTTTTTTTATTTAATTGTATATAAGAGCTTAAAACCTCTATAATAAGGCTTTCTGATATCTTGAATCTGCTGGTTTGATTCTCAATAAGATCACTTGACTTTTAGGAAGTGTTTCTCTCCTTTTTTCGGAAATTGGGCAAGATTTCTCGGCTCGTAACTTTTGATGGGTAACATCAAAATTAATGAAGGAGTCAGGATAAAAATTCAATACTGTAGTTATCAAAATTCTGTTTTTTAGAGATTCGGTTACTATTGAGCCAAATCGTTCGTTTTAACGAACTGTTTGATATGAAAAAAGGAGACAATTCACAGATTCACATGCAAAGTGATTTTCCTTGTTTCTCATGATGCGGGACTGTAGTTCACCTATTTAGGCGTTCCGACTATACTGATTCCAAACTTCAGTTTTCATTTTGACCTGATACTATTTTTGTTGGGTTTTGCTAGAAGATCACGGATGCTGGTTTGTCTGTGTGTTTTTTTTTCAGGGGTGATCCTATCGAACCAATAGTCCTAGAATACCGGGTAACGGCTCATTCAAATGGAAACTAAGACTTCTAGTGTCCTTTTTACGTGACCAAAAGGATTGAACGGGAACTAACCCCCTTCCCACGCCCCAAAGTTTTTCCCCAAAGTCGCCAGATAAAAGATATCGAGACACCCATTTTGTTCAGCATAGTTGAAAGATTCAGTAACTATTCCTTTGGGGATAACATGACCCCCTACAGTCCCTAGGGAAAGATTTGTAAGTCATTAAATTTGCCCAGTGTTTATGTATAGTATTTGCTATTGGGAAATACACGGACTTTTTTCGGAGAGAGGGGGTAAATTTTCTGCTGAAGGATTTTCCAAGGGGAGAATTTTCCATGGGAGGGAAGATTCCAGAAGATGAACTTTCCAGAGGAAATTTCCCAGAATTCCTATATGACATTATTTTTATTTGTCTTACTTTCTCTTTGTCAACTTAATTTTACTTGTGGAGATGTCAAGGGGAATTGTTCAGGGAAAATTTTCCCGTGTTGGAATTGTCTAGATAATCTTTAAAAAAACGTATTTAAAAACGTATAAGAAAAGTATTTAAAAAGCGATCAAAAGTTTTTTTTTCACTAAAAGTAAGGAGCGACATTCAAACTTTAAACGAACAGAAGTTATTACGTATACGAGGGGGTCACCCCTCCTCAATATCTTGCTCTTTACGCTTAAGTTTGACTTTAAGTCCCAATTCTTTAAGAACGACTCCTGAAATACAAGGGCCGTTTAACTAGAATTCAAAAATCAAAAATCTTTGAAAAGACCGCAGCATAAAAAGACATCACAAATATAGTTTTTTTGTAAAAAGTGATTCTATTGTTAATTTTTTTTTGTTCTTTGATTATAAAAGGCACTTGAGCTTTTAATTTCCGTTCGAATGAACCCTCTCGCGACATTCTAGGACTACTGGGTCGATACGATCACCCCTAGGTAAAAAAACAAACAAACAAACAAATAAATACGCATCTGTGATCCTTCTTCTGGCAAAAAATACCAAATTCCACGTTTTTGCAGATATGAGTTCGAAAATTCTACAGTAAGGTTCTCTGATACACTAAATCTGATAGTTTGATTTTCGTTAAGATTCTATGACTTTTAGGGGCTGTTTCCTCTTTTTTTCGAAAATAAGACAAATTTTCTCAGGCTCGTAACTTTTGATGGGTAACATTAAACTTGATGAAACCTATCTATTTAGCGTAAAAATCCAATTCTTTTGATGTATCTATTAGTATCAAAATTCCGTTTTTTAGAGTTTCGATTACTATTAAGACGAGTCGCTCTTACTATACAGTTCGTTACCACAACTGTTTGATTTCAACTCCATAAATTCCTTTAAAATGAGCTAAAACAGCTCTCTACAATGTTCCAGTGCCCTACTATATGAGGAAAAGAAAAAATAAAAGAAAAAAGATGCTAAACTTTTTTAGGAACATATTTTTAAATTTTGGGTTACTAAGAACTGTTTTACCTTTTTGGGGCCCCAGTCGGGGCTCAAAATTTAATGTCCTCCAGAAGCAACTATTAAATTACGAAAGAGGATAAAAAAGTCATCATGTTGTGTATTCACGTTCATCCTAGTTAAACTACATACATTAGTCATTAAATTATTACTGATTAAAGTAAATTACTAAAGTTATAGAAGAATTCTTATCATTAGTATCTTGCAATAACGTAGTGGCCTCACCTAGAGCATAAGCTTTGTCTCTAAGACATCGGCTTATAACAGAAAGAGCTGGTAATAAAAACTTCTGTGTGGTCTCTATAAGCTTCCGTTGTGATCTCTACAATTTCAGGGATATAATTTAACTCGTCGACAATTAAATTTTTCTTATTCTTGTATCGTAATCGCTATCCCGAGCTTCTCTCCTCTTTGTAGACAAAGAACGATCTGTAGTCCATAGTAACTGAAGTATTATAAGGAATCATTTTAAAGACTACCTTTGCAACCCGTATTATATAATACAAACAAGAAAAAGCCTTATTTGGAATAAAAAGAGACGAATTTCAAAGAATCAGGCAGACTAAATCCAAAATGTGCCAAGGTTTATTCTTTACCAAGTTTCAGCCATCTCTAAAGCCTTGATACCCATTGAACTTACATAATTCCCATCTATAAATAACTAGACCCATCCACCATACTAGTCTAATGGTGTACTTTATAATTCAATTACTATAGGCTATAGTTCGTTCTTTAATATAATTCTTGATTTTCAAGCCAATATATTTCCCTTGCTGTTCAAGCCAAGCGCTAGCGCGCTGCCTATGATTACAAACAGGAAAAAGCCTACGGCTTTTTCTTCTTTGAAATAGTAAGAGACAAACCTCATGTAATTTTGATATATTGACTTTAAATACAACTGTACTAGTCTATACTATAGTTAAGTGGCCTATAAAATTTAGTATAGGCAAGAGGTCGTTCTTTATTGTAAATAACGATGTTCCAGTGCCAAGCTATCTTTGGAAAAGAAGAAAGAAAGAAAAAAAATACCATTTAGGCAGAATATTGTAGTAGCCGCCACTTTTCTTTATTTTCAAGCCAATATATTTCCCTTGCTGTTCAAGCCAAGGGACAGAAAGTTTCCTATACAGGAGTTTCGGACAAGGCGGTTCTAATGGTGTACTTTTTTTTTATCTTAACTTTCTTTTAAGGAGTTATGGGTTTTTATATTTCTTAACATTGGATGCGATCGTCTCTTACTAGGTTGCTAGCTACCGCTGCAACCCAGATCTTAAGGAACATAATTAAATAATCATCTATATAATGATTCCTTTTTTTACTTCATATACTCTGGGCTACAGTTCGTTTCTTAATGTAATAAAAATTAATTGTTTTAATTACAAAAGGTTTTTAACCCCATTAATTTCCTTGAAAATGGGCCATTGAACACCTCTCTACGATATTCCAGTGCCAAGCTATCTGTGGAATTACTAACCTATACTATTATTAAGTGGCGTATAAAATTTAGTATAGGCAAGAGGTCGTTCTTTATTATACCTGATTCAATACAAAACCAGCTGCTTACCTCATTTCCTACCTTAACCGCATCAGTGTTATTCTCGTACATAGCACTAATCACTTTAATGTATATGTCTGGTATACCATACAAGGATAAAACCTTTACTAAAGCTATTCTAGCAACAGAATCGAACGCTTGCTCATAATCTACAAAACTGAGGACCAACGGTGTTTGAAAATTCAGGAACTTCTCAATTATTAACCTAAGAGTGAAAATTAGGTCGACACATCCTCCACCTTTTCTAAAACCGCAGTGTCCTTCTCTTAAAACTTTGTCTACGGCATCTCTCAGTCTAAAAAGTACCATATTAGTAAGTAATTTACTGCCTACAGAGACCAGACTAATGCCTCGATAATTACCACACTCGCTTTTATTACCTTTCTTATAAAGTGGCTTAATTAAAGTTTTCCTAAAGTCGTTATGTACTTCCCCTTCTTCAAAAATTATATTCATAATCTTCAGTAACTTATTTCTAACCTCAGAGCCACCATATTTAAGAAACTCATTTACCACCCTATCAGCGCCTGGAGCCTTATTATATTTTAGTCCTTTTAGTGTGGTCACATATATTAAGTTTGCCCAACAACCGTCTAGCGAAGGCGGCTTACAATGAGATGTGGAATACTTCTGAAGCCCTTAGGAATTTTCTTTGCAAGTGCAGCAAAAATTTTCTGTATTTTTTGTTGTCTAATAAAATTATCTATCTTCTAAAAAAGCAAAATGGCCAAAACAAGTTGAATCCCAGCTGGATATTTCTGGATTTTCATGGACATTGAATAAGGGCCAGGGTACCCAAAGTAAACCTGACGATTTCCTTGGTAAGTTTGAATCGCGCCTTCGGGACCAGGAAATCCGGCTTTGGCTTATTGGTGTAGAGAAATATAGCACCCTACGTGTTTGGAATCAGATTAAAGCAACGAATGGATGGTAAGCAAATGGAAGTGTAAGCAAATTGTGTGCCACTGCGTAGGGGACACTAGGAGTCATATGACGAAGATGGCTCAGAAGGTAGGTGTGTTTGTCCCCTTTGCGGGGAGCATGGGGATGGACTGGAATATTTTCTGAGTAATTAATTAAACAAACCTTTTTGCACAAAATAAGTTTTTCAAAGAAAAGTAAAGAACTCCATTAAACCAAAAATGAGCAAAATAAAATCAAATACTCTACTAAGCGTGAAACTACCACAAATCAGCATCGATAAATAAATGAAACCTAAAGCGAACAGAAATTACAATAAATAACGGAGTCAAACTCAAAACGAGCAGAAATTAACATAAGTCGGGCTCAAAACTCCTATGCCTTCCCAAGGCCAGAACATAATTTGCACTTGAACAGAAATTATTCCGTATATGAAAGGTGCTGTCCCCTCCTCAACGCCTCGCTCTTTGCGCCAAAGTTTGACCTTCTCGCAACTCTTTCTCTACAGAATGAATGTGATTGCAATTTACAGGAGATACTCCAAACACACAACAGGTTGAAAAAAAAACTATTTAAGATAGGTATTTTAAGAAAGAAAATAAGAAAATATTTATGTAAATGTGTACTGAAAGCCACATTGAATCGCATTGAAGCAACTGAGCCCAAAAACTATAACAACTGTTTTTGTTTCTTGTGAAAAATTTTACTTCCAGGCTTTTTGTTAACATCTGGATTTTTCCGAACCGCTGGCATTACTATGTTTTAAGATTTTCTGTAGAGAAGAGCCGCCGACAGCCAATGCTGACAGCAAATTTTTCTTAATGATAATTTGCATTAGGAAACACAATGTTTTGTATCGGGTGTAGCACATTTACACCTTTATCATTTGTTCTCTTCTACAGGATTAATGGCCCAACATCTCTCGGAGAGCAAAGAAAATGAGCACGTCATCGAAAGTTAACAAAATCCTTAAGCATTTTCTCATTATGGTTTTTCAGGTCAGTCATTTGTGCGTTTTTACTTTTTCTGGCAGCTTAAATCTCCGCTGGCACTTTTAAGGCTCAAATGGCAAGTCAGGCAAATTCAACTGTCTTTCTTTCGGGAAAGTCTAACCTATGGAACAAGATGTTTTTATATGCCTCCTTTTTCTGAAAAAAACAAACAAACAATTAAAATGGTATTTTATTATGGTTGCTCCCTTAGGAGCAACCTAGTAAAGATCGAACACAAGCCCATTTTAACTGTAAATTCAAAAACGTGTTTTGAAAAAAAAAATGTAATACAAGGAATACTCTAAAAACCAGTCTATGACGACACTTCAAAAATAAATGACGATATTTCAGAGAATGAGGTAGCGGAGTCATAAACATGACACCATACCTTAGAGAAGCAACTTTTCATAATTAAAACAAAATCTCCCAGTATGCTCTAAAAATGGTTATGGAGAATTTTACAATGGGAATTTTTCAGCAAAGATGAAATTTTCTGGGGGGAGGTTTAATCTATTTCTTCTATAGTTGGTCCACCAGATTCTTGAGGTCGGTCAGGCATTTCTCCAGACGTACTTTCAACCCCTTGATAAAGTTTTGTTATTATAGGCTGGCATATATTTTCAGTTCCTTTTTGCTTGTCTTCATATTCTTCTTTCTCAGCCAACTGATTGTTGTCATAAACATGACACCATACCTTAGAGAAGCAACTTTTCAAAAGATACGCGCGTTATATCATTTTCCATATGAAGATGCCGTTTCTGTCAAAAATGCATTTATTTTAACTTTATATTTCGTTACTGCTCATTCACAACGAGATTTTATTAATGCCAAAACTAAGCTAGCACTAATTTTAGCCAATCAGAATCCTTTGTAGAATTTTTGGGCCAATGAAAAAACTATGCAAAAAAATCTGATTGGCTCATTTTAACACTAGCGAAGTCCAGGTATTAGGCAAATCTCATTGTGCATGGGTCTTTTTTTAAAAAAGGCATCAGATGTGGCAATGTTCTTCCAAATGGACCATCTCCTAATTTCATTAAAAGGATATGATTTTCATAAGCCCTTTGGTGATTATATCCTGTTTTGCTTCTCATTTTGGGGATTGAGTAGGAACTTTCAGGAAAAGTTTTCTTTTTCTGGAGCTGGGATGGAGGCTACTTAAAATTTTTTGGAGAAGTTGCAAACTATTTTCGTCTATTTTCCTTACAAGACCGTATACAGCATGGCTTTTTAATCGTTCTACAGGCTCTTTGACTAGTTATAAAATAAAATAACAAATATTTCTTATTATAATAAAAAAGGGAAACTAAAAAATACAAGAGAGCACTTTTTGTGGACAGAAAGTGTGCAAAATATTGATACACATTAGATTGACATGGTCAGAGGCACCAAATTGGGCAATTACCCACTACATTCTTTTGCCCCCTTAGATTATGAAAAATACCTTTTTTAATATTTTTATTGAAAATACTTTTTTTGGCGTTTTTACTGAAAAATTGCAAAAACAATGATATTGCCATCCTAAATTATGAAAAATACTTTTTCTTCTAACCCCCCCCCCCCCACACATTTTTTGAACTGGCACCCCTAGACAAAGCGATTTGGGATTTGCAACCCAAAAATAAAAGCTCTAGATACTGAAGATAAACAATCTGAATTATGCAATAAATCAATGAGCATCACAATAGTATCATATCCAGAAACTCACGATTAAAAAGAAACAGGAACGTTCTCAATTAAAATAAAATAGGAAAGGGATTATTTTTGAAATTGATATGATAAAAGGAAAAACCTTTTTAGCAGGTGAAACAAGAAAGCCTTACGAAGCTCCGGCAAAGGATTTTAGTAAGAAAAACGTTTGAGTCATGTGCCATCATGCTAAATAAGGACTAGTTTCAAAATTGATGATTACTTTTTTCTAATTCCTTCAACTTCTTTGTGCTTTTTCTCGGTTATTCAAAATGATTCAAAATGAACAAAACTTAATGGATTGCAAACGAGACTCGCTAGATAGTACTTTTTAATCTTTCAGGTCATTTTTAAGGGCCAAGGACCAGAAAGTGCTTTCAGATCACGCATAACAAACGGATCATGGAAGTGTCATATTTTTAGGACCTGGCCCCTGGACTAGACTTTAGCTAAAATTTACGAAAAATCAAAAACACGATATACCCATTAAAGCACTTGTTTTATTTCATGAAATTAGGATCTCTACCTGACAGTAGTAACCATGCTTTTATAGCTAAAAATGAACTAATCTGTCCTTGATAGAAGAGATGAAAAATGTGTTTTAGTGGTTTATTTAAACATAACATATTTTCACAAGTTTTAGTCTAAATGGAAGAGTAATTTTTAAATATTTAAAAGAAGGAAGAATAATAAAACATCTGTAATTACGAATTGACTGTATTTGTTGTATTCTAGCAAGTTTTTATTTGGCCATAGGGCTACTGAAAATTTGGTTTTGTGGGGCTTGGGGTAACGACAACTCCGAATTATCCAGGGCCGAAAATGTCCATTTCAGCTTTAATTGTTTTTCTTAGGTTTTTTATTTCCTTTTATTAAAATAATTGCGACATAACAAGTGCGTTCATTGAAAAGCTTTTAGAATAATATTTGATAATAAAAAAAAAGATCAATTCATCAAGCCAATAAGCTGAATAAGCTTACCATTAATTTATTCGGCTCTATTTCAGGTAGTATAATATTATTACAATTTCACTTAGTATGCCAAAACTTGATCCAATTCCTTTAAATTGTTTTTGTTGAGTTTCAGCAGTTTTTTTAGTCATCCGCCTACCAAATCGGCTTATTCTGCAAGACAACCCACAAAGGAATGCGAAAAAGAATATTTAGGATGTCCCAAAAGCCGCCAACTTTATCTTATTTTTGCGATTCGAAGTTGCTCGCAGAAATTTGCAGGATAATTAAAACAAAATCTCCCACTATGCTCTGGCTATGGAGAATTTTACAATGGGAATTTTTCAGCAAAGGTGAAATTTTCTGGGGGGAGGTTTAATCTATTTCTTCTATAGTTGGTCCACCAGATTCTTGAGGTCGGTCAGGCATTTCTCCAGACGTACTTTCAACCCCTTGATAAAGTTTTGTTATTATAGGCTGGCATATATTTTCAGTTCCTTTTTGCTTGTCTTCATATTCTTCTTTCTCAGCCAACTGATTGTCATCCAGCCATTTAATAGTCTCATTACAGGTACTTATGACTGTGTTTCGGTCATCTTCACTAATCTTGTTTTTTAAATCTTCACCTTCTATAATCTGTTTTAAATTGAAACAATAGGATTCAAGGGAATTCTTAGCAGAGATTTTATCCCTTTGTTTCTCATCATCGGCACGATAACGCTCAGCATCATTGACCATTCGCTCAATTTCATCCCTAGATAAACGATCTTTGTCATTAGTGATCGTGATCTTACTTGATTTACCCATGGATTTTTCAACAGCGGCAACATTTAAAATTCCGTTAGCATCAATATCGAATGACACTTCGATCTGAGGTACACCTCGAGGGGCTGGTGGAATTCCAGAGAGCTCAAATTCTCCGAGAAGATTATTATCTTTTGTCATGGCTCGTTCTCCTTCATAAACCTTAATCAAAACTCCAGGCTGATTGTCCGAATAAGTAGTAAAAATCTGAGTTTGCTTCGTAGGAATGGCTGTATTCCTTTTTATCAATGAAGTCATAACTCCTCCAGCTGTTTCAATACCAAGAGAAAGAGGTGCAACGTCCAACAAAAGGAGATCCTGAATTACTTTGGACTTGTCACCATTAAGAATGGCAGCCTGAACAGCAGCACCGTAGGCTACTGCTTCATCAGGATTGATTGACATATTGAGTTGTTTTCCGTTAAAAAAGTCTTGTAGAAGTTTTTGCACACGTGGAATACGAGTTGAGCCTCCAACAAGAACAATTTCATGGATGCTTCCTTTGTCTAGTTTAGCATCCCTGAGAGATTTTTCAACTGGCTCCATTGTCCTTCTAAACAAATCAGCACAGAGTTCTTCAAATCGAGCACGTGTAATGGAGGTATAAAAATCAATGCCTTCATACAGAGAGTCTATTTCAATTTTAGCTTCGGTAGAGGCTGACAAGGTTCTTTTCGCTTTTTCACATGTGGTCCTAAGTCTTTTAAGTGATCTTGCATTAGTTGAAAGATCCACTTTATACTTTCTTATAAACTCTTTGACGAAGTGGCTCACTAGTCTGTTATCAAAATCTTCTCCACCCAAATGTGTATCCCCTGCCGTTGATTTTACTTCAAAGATTCCATCTTCGATCACAAGAATGCTCACGTCAAAAGTACCACCACCAAGATCAAAAATGAGCACATTTTTTTCAGAATCGTTTTTATTATCTAGGCCGTAGGCAATTGCAGCGGCGGGCGGCTCATTAATTATACGAAGAATATTAAAGTTTGCGATGACACCAGCAGCCTTAGTAGCTTGTCTTTGGGCATCGTTAAAATAGGCAGGTACAGTGACAACAGCGTCACTCACTGGTTCTCCAATATAAGCCTCGGCGATTTCCTTCATCTTACTAAGAATCATTGAAGAGATCTGCTCGGGCATGAATGTTTCTGCCTTGCCTTGGAATTCAACTTGAATTCTTGGCTTGCCATCTTTATTGACTACCCTGAAAGGCCAATGTTTCATATCTGATTGAACTGAAGAATCTTCAAATTTTCTACCGATTAATCTTTTGGCATCAAAGACTGTGTTTAAAGGGTTCATGGTTCCTTGATTTTTAGCAGCATCTCCAATAAGACGTTCAGTATCTGTAAATGACACATAAGATGGTGTTGTTCGATTACCTTGATCATTGGCAATGATTTCAACTTTACCATGTTGAAAGACACCGACGCAGGAGTAAGTAGTTCCTAAATCAATACCAATTGCAGGTCTTGTAGTCATTTCTAATATTTCTTTTGAAATTGTTTTAAATAGCAAATGAACCCAGTTTTGTAGGACAAACTTGCATGATAAATTACATCTTTTAATTCTTATAATAGTATTAAGAATTACATAAAAATAAATCTTGATGAAGTGAAAATTTTTATGCATTTAAAGTTTCAGTAGTAGCTAATAGGGGTAAATATCCAATCCGGAAAAAATTTCAAAACCGAGAATTTATTCGATGACATCATATTGCCTTACGATACCAACTCTTTTGAATATTTAATGTTTCACGATGTTCACTGTCTATGATCCATAGCTATTTTAAATGATCTAATCGCGTCTCTAGAGATCTTATTATCAATTTGTAGTTCCTGTTTAGATTCGAATGCTATAGTTTGCATTCGAGATGGCAAAACAACTTGCAAAGTTCTATTCAACAATCGAAAAAGTAAAAATACAATTTAATTACATGATGACTTTAGTTATGTGTTTTGTTATGACGCTATTTTAGTGCAATTTTATGTTGTATGCAGAAGCTTTACAAATAGTTTGCTTTCTACCTGATGACTTCACTAGATCCGTTACTCCAAAATATCTTTAGTCGGATTTATCGCCGCTGCACTTCAGAATAGTGCAGCTATGTCAAACTGTCTTAAGAATTTTGGGTTTACAGTGTATATTAATCTACCATTGCGAATATATATAAACATACGAACCTCGGAGCAAACTCTTCAACTATGTTTTATTGTACTTTGTGCTGCGTTGGTGACAATTTCGTCTGCTCAGTTTACCCGTTTGAAGCTAAGATGTTGTTTCCAACGCGAAAAAGGTACGATGTGCCTTGTCAATGGTGCATTTTATATAATTAATTTAAAGACCATTGTTATTAATAAGACTCATTGATTCTTATTAAATCCTTTATGTAAAACCCCCCAAAAATTACTGCATTTTACATAATAATGGATACTTATTAAAAAAAAACCTAATTGACAAATACCATTTATGATGAACTATGTCGGTCCTTTATGTAACCTTTTATTTACACTGTCTGTGTTTTTAAGATGTAGTCTTTAGTACGAGTAAGACACGCATTTCCCTTTATTACTACAGCTAAGTCCAATGTATGCAATGGTTTGTTCTTCTAATAATGTAATTTCTGAAAATATTTGATATGAAATTACAAACAGAAAAAGCCTATAGTTTTTTCTTAATTGGAATAGCAAGAGACGACCTGGCTACAACCTATGCTTATGACGTCATTGATCAATCTTTAATATGAAATGTGCAGTTTTTCTTAGAAAAATTAATTCTATTTTAAAAACTATTGGGTTTAATTACAAAAGGTTTTCAACCCCATTAATTTCATTTAAAAAGAGTCATTGAACAACTCTCTGCGATGTTCCAGTGCCAAGCTATCTGTGGAAGAAAATAAAGAAAAAAGGAGGCTGTTTAGGCAGAATGCTGTAATAGCTACCACTTTTCTAGATTTTCAAGCCAATATATTTCCCTTGTTGTTCAAGCCAAGGGACAGAAATTTTTCTATAAAGGGGTTTCAGACAAGGTGGTTCTAATTGTGTACTTTTTATTCTGATCTGATTCTATTTTTAGGAGCTATGGGTTATTGTATTTCTTAACATTGGACGTGATCGTCTCTTACTAGGTTGCTAGCTACCGCTGCAACCCACAGGATAATCTTTTTTACAGGGACAAGTAGCAAGCTGGTCACTCAACATTGCTGCGGTGGGAATTGAACCCGGTCCCATGTTGCCAAGCAGGGCAAATTTCAAAGGATGTATGTCTTATATAATCTTTATGATATCATGTTATGTGATATTATATTCTCAGGTTATATGATATTATATTCCTGTTATGTGATATAATTCCCTTGTCAAAAGATAGGTGTGTTACCACCTTGCAAATGAAGATGCAGGTTTTTGTCAGAAATTGCGTTGTATTACAAAGTCATCTCTTATTAATTAACAGAAAGACATAAAATGTGATGAACTTAAGCTGGCTGTTCTCTAATATAAATGTTCTTTGTTTGTTGTGAAATTACAGACAGGAAAAAGTCTATGGCTTTTTCTTAATTGAAATATTAAGAGACGACCTGGCTACAACCTACGATTATGACGTTATTGCTCGATTTTTTACATGAAATATGCAGTTTTTTGTAAAAAAATTAATTCTATTTTTGAAATAATTTGTTTTAATTACAAAAGGATTTTAACCCCATTAATTTCCTTTAAAATGAGCCATTGAAAAACTCTGCGATGTTCCATTGCCAAGCTATCTGTGGAAAAAAAAGAAAAAGAGGAAAAAAAGATGCCGTTTGGGCAGAGTGCTGTAGTAGCTGCCACTTTTCTTGATTTTCAAGCCAATAATTCCCTTGCTTTTCAAGCCATGGGGCAGAAAGTTTCCTATATAGGGGTTTCGGACAAGGCGGTTCTAATGGTTTACTTTTTGTTTTGATCTGAATCTATTTTTAGGACTTATGGGTTATTATATTTCTTAACATTGGACTTGATCGTCTCTTACTAGATTTGAACAAAATTAGATGAAATTAATTAGCTAATTTGACATGACATAGTAGGTAACTAAGGGCAGGAGCTTGTTCTTTACTATAACAACCAGGATGATGTCAGTTACAACCTGGAATTTGTTTTATGCTAATTCATTACAAACAGGAAAAAGCCTACGGCTTTTTCTTCTTTGAAATAGTAAGAGACGAACCACAAGTAACTACCCTTGGAACCACCATATATCAGTTACTATACATGAGCGATCGTTCTTTACTGTAAATTCGATTCCCGGTATTGGAAAATTTTTAACTCTATAATCTTCGAACATTAGAAGCTCTAAACCTTTTATAATTTATAATGAACCACATCGATCCTTTATGTAATGATCGTCTCTTACTAGGTTGCTAGCTACTGCTGCAACCCAAATTATGAGAGGCAGCCTGACCAAGTGGTCCAAGACACTGGTGTTAGCCACCAGTCTCTTCGGAGGCGTGGGTTCAAATCTTACCGCTGGTATACGATTATGTTTGAAAGACTGCAGTGTGAAAAGACATCAAAAATGCAGTTTTTGGTGGAAAAATTTATTCTCTTTTAGAAATAATTTATTTTATTTACTATAGATTTTTAACCCAATTAATTTCCTTTAAAATGAGCTATCGAACAACCCTCTACGATGTTCCAGTGCCAAGCTATCTGTGGAAAAGAAAAAAGAAAAAAAAAGAAAAAAATATCCCGTTTATGCAGAATGTTGTAGTAGCTGCCACTTTTCTTGATTTTCAAGCCAATATATTTCCCTTGCTCTTCAAGCCAAGGGACAGAAAATTTCCTATACAGGGGTTTCGGACAAGGCGGTCCTAATGGAGTACTTTTTGTTTTGATCTGACTCCTCTTTTAGGAACTATGGGTTTTTATATTTATTAACATAGGACGTGATCGTCTCTTACTAGGTTGCTAGCTACCGCTGCAACCCGGATAAGAGACGAAACTCAAACAATCAAGTAGCTAACTAAGTCCAATATATGGAATGGTTTGTTATTCCAGTGATCGTCTTTTAATGTAATTTGAATTACTAACCTATACTATAATTAAGTGGCGTATAAAATTTAGTATAGGTAAGAGGTCGTTCTTTATTATAAAGTATCTAACTAAGTCCAATGTATGGAATGGTTTGTTATTTCAGTGATCGTCTTTTAATGTAAAAAATTTTCAGGTATTTTGTTAGTTTGAATGAAAAGATTAAAATTATTGCTCAGACATCATAAATATTTTTGCAGTTTACATAATAACTTTAGCGATTCTAAACTGAAATACTAACTCAGTCCAATATATGCAATGGTGTGCTTTTCTAATGATCGTCCTTTAATATAACACTTTTCATCTCTTACTATCTCTTCGCTCTTGCTTCTATTTCGGGCATTTGTAGTGTTGATGCTTGTTGTAATTGTAGATACTGGTTCTTTAGTTATAAGTATATATGGTAGATTCCTTTGAGCACACTCATTGTTGTTACAAGATTCTGGTTGCTCTCTTCCTACACCTCCTCTTCCGTGGCTTTGCCCGACTGGACAAGTTATTTTACTGCAGAGAAGCAAATTTTCAAAAGATCCTTGTCTAACATAAATACTTGACTTTTCTCTCTCAATTTTAACTTTTCCATACAACTGGTCTATTAAATACCTTTGCTTTTCTCTTTTCATGATACTATGCCTTGTTTTTGTGTAGTACTATTATCTTTAACTTACTTGAAGCTTGCTTGGATAAAGCCATTAATGTTTCAGCTTTGTAGTCTTACGGGTCCTTATATTATAAGAGACGAAACTCAAACAATCAAGTAGCTAACTAAGTCCAATGCAAGGAATGGTTTGTTATTTCAGTGATTGTCTTTTAATGTAAAAATATAAATACTGTAATCTTAACTATAGTGAAGTTGCGTATGGAAGTTAGTATAGGGAAGAGTTTGATCTTTATTATATTCTAGCTAAAATAATGAAGATAATATGAATGTACCACAGGGTTCAGTTTCTTTGGACTTGAGTTCGTTTTTTAACTATAAATACAAACAGGAAAAAGCCTACGGCTTTTTCTTCTTTTAAATAGTAAGAGATGAAACTCAAACAATCAATTAGTAGCTAACAAAGTCCAATGTATGGAATGGTTTGTTATTTCAGTGATCGTCTTTTAATGTAAATTTACTAACCTATACTATAGTTAAGTGGCCTATATAATTTAGTATAGGCAAGAGGTCGTTCTTTATTATAATCTAATGATGTACTTTTGTTTTGATCTGACTCTATTTTTAGGAGTTTTGGGTTTTTATATTTCTTAGCATTGGACTGATCGTCTATTACTAGGTTGCTAGCTACTGCTGCAACCCCAATTCACATATTTATTTATGAGAGGCAGCCTGGCCGAGTGGTCCAAGGCACTGGTGTTAGCCACCAGTCTCTTCAGAGGCGTGGGTTCAATTCTTACCGCTGGTATACGATTATGTTTGAAAGACTGCAGTGTGAAAAGACATCAAAATGCAGTTTTTGGTGGAAAAATTTATTCTCTTTTATAAATAATTTATTTTAGTTACTATAGATTTTTAACCCAATTAATTTCCTTTAAAATGAGCTATTGAACAACCCTCTACGATGTTCCAGTGCCAAGCTATCTCTGGATAAAAAAAAAGAAAAAAAAAGAAAAAAAAAAAGAAAAAAATATCCCAGTTAGGCAGAATGTTGTAGTAGCTGCCACTTTTCTTGATTTTCAAGCCAATAAATTTCCCTTGCTTTTCAAGCCAAGGGACAGAAATTTTACTATGCAGGGGTTTCGGACAAGGCGGTTCTAATGGTGTACTTTTTGTTTTGATCTGACTCCTTTTTTAGGAACTAGGGGTTTTTATATTTCTTAACATTGGACGTGATCGTCTCTTACTGGGTTGCTAGATACCGCAGAAACCTGGATTTGTTTTGATCTGACTCTTTTCTCAGGAGTTAGGGGGTTTTATATTTCTTAACAATTGACGTGATCGTCTCTTACTAGGTTGCTAGCTACCGCTGCAACCCGGACAAAAACAATCAAGTAGCTAACTAAGTCCAATGTATGCAGTGGTATGTTATTCCAATGATCGCCTTTTAATGTAAACAGCCATGATACTGATGGGAATTACATAATCCCTATTTATGTTTCAGTTAACATGGGCTAGGTTTCGTTCTTTATTGTAAATTTTCAATTTTCTTTAAAATGAGCCATTAAACAACTCTCTAAGATGTCCCAGTGCGAAGCTATCTTTGATTTACTAACCTATACTAAAATTAAGTGGCGTATAAAATTTAGTATAGGCAAGAGGTCATTCTTTGTTATACTATTCCTTTAAAATGAGCCATTTAACAACTCTCTACGATGTTCCAGTGTCCAGCTATCTGTTGAATTGTTAACCTATACTATAATTAAGTGGCGTATAAAATTTAGTATAGGAAAGAGGTCATTCTATATTATAACCTCCAACAATGGAATTTTTTTTCCTTGAGTATGTTTTCCTTTAGAATTTACTTCATTTGTTATAGATAATTTCTTATGCATAACGTTAAAATCAGCGTCTTTTTCTGCATCTTATGTTTTTACTTTTCTTTTGTTCTCTTTTTCTATGACTGCATGCACAACAGTACTCTCCCTTTTCTTTCCTGTTGGAGAAATTTCCGTTAATAAGGGTACTTCATCTGGTGTACCTCTGAGTTGCCTTTCTGGGAAACTCAAACAATGGAAGATCTGTTCTATAAATTTTTCTCAAACGGTTGTACTCAATTAAAGCATCAACATCGCAATAAATCTTTGTCTTATCAAATTCTACTAGATGTAAAGCTGCACTAGTGGTCACACGGGAAAGAGCAACGTACATCATACCTAGACCAAAGCAACGATTACCTACGTCAACAATTGCACACTGTAAACTTAGTCCTTCAATTTTTACTTCTCGATACGCCTGGTCGGTTGAATACCTTTGCTTTTCTCTTATCAAGATACTATCTCTGTTATCTGTGTAGTACTTTTTTTTAACTTGCATGCAGCTTGCTTTGCTCTAACCATTATGTAATTCACGAATGAGACCATTTACATCTTTTTCGTTCTTAAGTACTAACACTTTTCTTGATTTTCAAGCCAATATACTTCCCTTGCTGTTCAAGCCAAATGACCAAAAATTTCCTATATAGGGGTTTTGGACAAGGCAGTTCTAACGGCATACTTTTTGTTTTGATCTGACTTTTTTTTAGAAGTTGTGGGTTTTTATATTTCTTAGCATTGGACGCGATCGTTTCTTATATTTATATTATTATAATAATGGGTTATGATATTTCATAGTATTGGACGTGATTGTCTCTTACTGGATTGCTAGCTACCGATGCAAACCGGATTATACTATTACTATTAATTATTATTTTAGTCACTATAGCTAGTGTTTGTTCTTTATAGTTATGACTTTAAAAGTATATCGATCTTTTAAAAAATCATTACAAACAGGAAAAAGCCTATGGCTTTCTCTTCTTTGAAATAGTAAGAGACGAACCTCAAGTAACTACCCCTGGAACCACCATTTATCAGTTACTATGGATGAGAGATCGTTCTTTACTGTAAAATATATTTTTAACCCAATTCATTTCCATTAAAATGAGCTATTTAACAGCCCTCTACTATATTCCAGTGCCAAGATATCTCTGGATACAAAAAAAGAAAAAAAAAAGAAAAAAAAAAAGAAAAAAATTTCCCGTTTAGGCAGAATGGTGTAGTAGCTGCCACTTTTCTTGATTTTCAAGCCAATATATTTCCCTTGCTGTTCAAGCCAAGGGACAGAAATTTTACTATGCAGGGGTTTCGGACAAGGCGGTTCTAATGGTGTACTTTTTGTTTTGATCTGACTCTTTTTTTAAGAACTATGGGTTTTTATATTTCTTAACATTGGACGTGATCGTCTCTTACTAGGTTGCTAGCTACCGCTGCAACCCGGATCTTACTAGGTTGCTAGCTACCGCTGCAACCCGGATATATGACTACTACACGAGATCTTCTCGAGTGACACCATTTATGATAACTTTATCGATACCTTATGTAAAAACTGGAAAAATACCTGAAAATTTTAAAATTAGTTTTATTTTTTGTTAGGTTTTTGTTTAATAACAAGCAGACATTTTTTCTTTGTTGTTAAGCAAAAGGATTCCGGGTTACAGCAGCAGCTGCAACTCAGATACTGCAAAAATCTGGAAAACTTTTAGCTACCCCTGTAAACACCGTATATCATTTACTATGGGCGAGAGATCGTTCTTTACTGAAATTCTTGTTTTGATCTGAATTTTTTTTTCCAGGAGTTATGGGTTACTTTGGGCTTTACTATGGGGCGTGATCGTCTCTTACTAGGTTGCTAGCTACCGCTGCAACCCGGATCATATATACCACAGACCTATTTTTTCTTTTCCCTGTTGCATCAGTTACTATGAGATAGACTTCGTTCCTTACTGTAAATCAATTTTTAGGAGTTATGGGTTACTTTAGTTTTTACTGTGGGGCGTGGTCGTCTCTTATAAGGTTACTAGCTACCGCTGCAACCCGGATATTCAGCTATCAATAAAACCATGATATCGATGATAATTACAAAATTATCATTTACAATATCGATCCTTAATGTCAAAAACCCTGATTACAAACAGGAATAAGCCTACGGCTTTTTCTTCCTTGGAGTAGTAAGAGACGACTCGCAAAGAATAAGGGAGTTAACTAAGTCCAATGTATGCAATGGTTTGTTCTTCTAATGATCGTCTTTTAATATAATATTTTTAACCCCAATTATTTCCTTTAAAATGAGCCATTGAACAACTCTCTACGATGTTCCAGTGCCAAGCTGTCTGTAGAATTACTAACCTATACTATAATTAAGTGGCGTATGAAATTTAGTATAGGCAAGAGGTCGTTCTTTATTATAATTTTCTTTTCAAGTTACTATCTCTGTTTTTTTGTAGTACTGTTTTTTTAACTTGCGTGTAGCTTGCTTTGATCTAACCATTATGTATTCATGAATGAGACCATTTACAGTTTTGACGTTTCTTATATAGTAATTATGACGTCACGGCGTAATGATTTTATTTCATGACGTTATGGCGCAATGGTATTATTTCATGACGTCTTCAGAAACAACAATATAATTTCGTGTTTTTCTATTCACGTCATAGCTCTAATATAAAACTATGATGACATTCATTATTTATCTAGTAGGGTTTCAGACAAGGTAATTCTAATGATGTACTTTTGTTTTGATTTGACTCTATTTTTAGGAGTTTTGGGTTTTTATATTTCTTAGCATTGGACTGATCGTCTCTTACTTGGTTGCTAGCTACTGCTGCAACCCAAATTCACATATATATTTATTTATGAGAGGCAGCCTGGCCGAGTGGTCCAAGGCACTGGTGTTAGCCACCAGTCTCTTCGGAGGCGTGGGTTCAAATCTTACCGCTGGTATACGATTATGTTTGAAAGAGTGCAGTGTGAAAAGACATCAAAAATGCAGTTTTTGGTGGAAAAATTTATTCTCTTTTAGAAATAATTTATTTTAGTTACAATAGATTTTTAACCCAATTAATTTTCTTTAAAATGAGCCATTCAACAACTATCTACGATGTTTCAATGTCAAGCTATCTCTGGATACAAAAGAAGAAGAAAAAATATCCCGTTTAGGCAGAATGTTGTAGTAGCTGCCACTTTTCTTGATTTTCAAGCCAATATGTTTCCCTTGCTGTTCAAGCCAAGGGACAGAAAGTTTACTATACAGGGGTTTCGGACAAGGCGGCTCTAATGGTGTACTTTTTGTTTTGATCTGACTCCTTTGTTAAGAACTATGGGTTTCTATATTTCTTAACATTGGACGTGATCGTCTCTAACTAGGTTGCTAGCTACCGCTGCAACCCGGATAATAGGAATAGTAAGAGACGACTTGGCTACATCCTACGATTATGACGTCATTCATCACTCTCAATTTTTACTTCTCGATACGCCTGGTCGGTTGAATACCTTTGCTTTTCTCTTTTCAAGATGCTATCTCTGTTTTTTTTGTAGTACTGTTTTTTTAACTTGCGTGTAGCTTGCTTTGAGCTAACCATTATGTAATTATAAATGATATTTATATCTTTGTCGTTTTTTATATAATAAATATGACACTATGGCGTTTTGATTTTATTTCATGACGTCATCGCGTAAAGATACTGTTTCACTACGTCTTAAGCAACAACGACATAATGTAGTGTTTTTCTATTCACGTCATAGCTCTAATAAAACTATGACAACATTCATTATTTATCTAGTAGGGTTTCAGACAAGGTGGTTCTAATGATGTAATTTTGTTTTGATCTGACTCTATTTTTAGGAGTTCTGGGTTTTTATATTTCATAGCATTGGACTGATCGTCTCTTACTAGGTTGCTAGCTACTGCTGCAACCCGGATTCACATATATAGTTATGAGAGGCAGCGTGGCCGAGTCGGCCAAGGCGCTGGTGTTATCCACCAGTCTCTTCAGAGGCGTGGGTTCAAATCTTACCGCTGGTATACGATTATGATTTATGTACAAAAATCAAATATCTTTGAAAAGACTGCAGTATGAAAAGACATCAAAAATGCAGTTTTTAGTGGAAAAATTTATTCTCTCTTTGAAATAATTTATTTTAGTTACGAAAGATTTTTAACCCAATTAATTTCCTTTAAAATGAGCCATTGAATAACTCTCGACGATGTTCCAGTGCCAAGCTATCTGTGGAAAAGAAAAAAAGAAAAAAGAAAAAATATGCCGTTTAGGCAGAATGTTGTAGTAGCTGCCACTTTTCTTGATTTTCAAGCCAATATATTTCCCTTGCTGTTCAAGTCAAGGGACAGTTTCCTATACAGGGCTTTCGGACAAGGCGGTTCTAATGGTGTACTTTTTGTTTTGATCTGACTGATTTTTTAGGAGCTATGGGTTTTTATATTTCTTAACATTGGACGTGATCGTATCTTACTAGGTTGCTAGCTACCGCTGCAACCCGGACCAAATGTAACCTCGTATGACGTCATGTATACAACAGACCTCTTTTTATTTTCTCTGTTGCATCAGTTACTATAAGATAGACTTTGATCCTTACTGTAACTCCTCAAACTCCTTGCTGTAGCTTCTCCACATAGTTTCTATCTGGAAATCAACTAAGTTGAAAAAAATCACTATCTCAAACTTTTGATTGGGTGTTTTTGGGAAAACGGTTGGCGTAGAAGAGGTGTTAGTTGCCTTCCAATCACTTTCGACTATTAAAAAGGGCACTAGCCATTCCGATTTCCAATGGAATGAACCCTTTTTAAAGTTTCTACGACAACTCCTTCGATACGAAGTGCCCTGGTATGGAAAAATAAATAATATACCGTGGCAACATCGTTCTTTACTTGTTAGCTACGGCTGCAACCGGGATAATATCTCTCCTTATGTTAAAAATTATTTTTAAAACAAAATCTGATGAAATTAATTAGCTAATTTGACAAGACATAGGTAACTAAGGGCAAGAGTTCGTTCTTTACTATAACAACCAGGATGACGTCAGTTACAACTTGGGTTTCGTTTTATGCTATATCATTACAAACAGGAAAAAGCCTACGGCTTTTTCTTCTTTGAAATAGTAAGAAACGAACCTCAAGCAATAAAGTAGCTAACTAAGTCCAATGTATGCAGTGGTATGTTATTCCAATGATCGTCTTTTAATGGAATTTAGTGGAAAAATTTATTCTCTTTTAGAAATAATTTATTTTAGTTACAAAATTTTTTAACCCAATTAATTTCCTTTAAAATGAGCCCTTGAACAACCCTTTACGATGTTCCAGTGCCAAGCTATCTGTGGAAAAGAAAGAAGAAAGAAAAAATATGCCGTTTAGGCAGAATGTTGTAGTAGCCGCCACTTTTCTTGATTTTCAAGCCAATATGTTTCCCTTGCTGTTCAAGCCAAATGACAGAAAGTTCCCTATACAGGGGTTTCGGACAAGGCGGTTCTAATGGTGTACTTTTGTTTTGATCTGATATATTTTTAGGAGTTATGGGTTTTTATATTTCTTAACATTGGAAGTGATCGGCTCTTACTAGGTTGCTAGCTATCGCTACAACCCGGATTTTTTACGTCAAGTCACTCATTACGTCATATATGGTTATTCTTGTCGAAAGATAAACGTGTATAAATATTCCATTCACTTTTAACGTTATATATTATAATATAATACAAGAAAATTTAATCCCTTTGTATCTTTACAACTTTATATTCGTTCTTTATTATAATAAAACACAGTTAGAAATACTTTTTTCTTGAGGAGGTGTTCCAGGAATTTGTTCTAAATCATTAGTCTTACAAAGACATATACTAATAACCCTAACAGGTTCGATTCCACCATGATTTAAAAACATTACTTTTCCTTCGTTGTTCATAGGTATGCTTGTATATATATTTTTATAACTGCTACATAAACTGCAATTGCTTCTCTCGAAATTAATATCCGAATTTTCTAAGAAGTAAGCCTCCCTATATTCACTTTGTTGTCAAACATTTTCTATTACATCTATAAACTGTTCCGCAGCTACCAATTCATACCTTGGAAGCTTTTCCTAAAACTGACAAAATTTCTTTTGGATATTACAATGAAGTTTTGTCAGAGCATTTCTAGCCGACTTTTCAACAGCATCCGCTCTTTCAAAGAGAATTTTAATCTGTAATTTTGAATACTTTTCGTGATCCTGGTTAAACATACGTAAAATTTTTCTCAATTTATGAAGATCAGCCTGCATTTTTGCCATGTTCTTGTATCTCCTTTGTCCTTATGCTTTCTTCGGTACAACCTCGCAGAGAATTTAATTTTTCAATTATAGCTTTTGTCACCCCAGTATCTACACATTATTCTGGTAGCAATTTTTTTCCTATGTTTGTTTCGGTAATCTTTATCATTATAATAACGTTCCTTGCTCTTTTGTTTGGCTGTCTAACTTTTTGCATGTCTATAAACTTCATCATTATAATAACGCTGTTTGTCACTATCAATTTTTGCATGTCTATAGTCTTCATCATTGTGATAACACTCTTTGCTGTTTTGTTTTGCTCTCTCAGTTTTTGCATGTCTATACACTTCATCATTGTGATAACACTACTTGCTGTTTTGTTTTCCTCTCTCAAATTTTACTTCTCGATACGCCTGGTCGGTTGAATACCTCTGCTTTTCTCTTTTCAAGATGCTATCTCTGTTTTTTGTGCAGTACTGTTTTTTTTAATTTGCGTGCAACTTGCTTCGATTTAACCATTATGTAACCATGAATGAGACCATTGTTTCTTTGTGGGCTTTTATATAGTAATCATGACGTCATGGCCTAATGATTTTATTTCATGACGTCATGGTGTAATGATATTATTTCATGACCTCTCCAGAAATAACAACATAATGTCGTGTTTTTCTATTCACGGCATAGCTCTAATAAAACCATGACGACATTCATTATTTATCTAGTAGGGTTTCAGACAAGGTAGTTCTAATGATGTACTTTTGTTTTGATCTGACTCTATTTTTAGGAGTTCTGGGTTTTTATATTTCTTAGCCTTTGACGTGATCGTCTCTTAATAGGCTGCTAGCGACTTCTGCAACCCAGAATCACATAGTTATGAGAGACAGCGTAGCCAAGTAGTCCAAGGCGCTGGTGTTAACCACCAGTCTCTTCGGAGGCGTGGGTTCAAATCTTACCGCTGGTATACGATTATGATTTATGTACAAAAATCAAATATCTTTGAAAAGACTGTATGAAAAAATGCATCAAAAATACAGTTTTTAGTGGAAAAGTTTATTCTCTTTTAGAAATAATTTATTTTAGTTATAAAAGATTTTTAACCCAATTAATTTCCTTTAAAATGAGCCATTGAACAACTCTCTACGATGTTCCAGTGCCAAGCTATCTGAGGAAAAGAAAGAAAGAAGAAAGAAAAAAATATGCCGTTTAGGCAGAATGTTGTAGTATCCACCACTTTTTTTAATTTTCAAGCCAATATATTTCCTTTACTATTAAAGCCAAGGGACAGAAAGTTTCCTATATAGGGTTTTCGGACAAAACGGTTCTAATGGTGCACTTTTTGTTTTGATCTGACTTTTTTTTTTAGGAGTTATGGGTTTTTATATTTCTTAACATTTGAAGTGATCGTCTCTTAATAGGTTGCTAGCTACCGCTGCAACCCGGATTCCTTTAAATAATTCCTTCCATCTTCTACATTATCCAGTTTTTGACTCTTTAGTTTAATTGTCCGTTATTTACATTTTGGAATCGCTGTGATGTTTGTTGTTGTGCGTCTTCTAGCGGCATATGTTGTCACGCTTTATATTTCCTCAGAAAATTTTATTGCATGGGCAACAGTTCGTTCTTTAATATACTTAATGTAAAAAATGAAATTAATTTTAAAATTCTCAGGTATTTTTCTAGTTTAAATTAAAAGATTAAAATTATTGCTCAGATACCATAAATATTTTTGCTGTTTATAACTTTAACGATTCTGAACTGAAAACTGAAATAAAATAAAAATTGATTTTTTTTTCAATTTTTACGTCACGTCACTCATTACGTCATATTTGGTTGTTAACACAAAATCAGTTTTAGATTTTACATTACGTCACCTACTGCGTTATACATGGTATTTAGCAGAAAATTGGTTTTAGAAATCGACCTTGCTTCTAAGACCAAGTATCTTTGAAAAGATGCAGTATGAAAAGACATTAAAAATGCAGTTTTTTTTTGGAGAAAGTTATTCTATTTTTAATTTTTTTTTTTTTTTAGTTAAAAAAGGAACTAGAACTTTTATCCCCCCCCCCCTTTTTTTGCCGCGGGCTATTCTTTTAATTCTTTTGATTTTCTCAGGCTCATAAATTTTGATGGGTAAGACTAAACTTAACGAAGCTTAAATGTTTAAAATCAGCATAAAAATCCGATTCTTTTAATGTATCTATTGGTATCAAAATTTCGTTTTTTTTTAGTTTCGGTTACTATTGAGACGAGTCACTTACTATACAGTTCGTTACCACGAACTGTTTGATTGCTTCAAAAGTCAAATATCTTTGAAAAGACTGCAGCATGAAGACATCAAAAATTCAGTTTTATTGCAAAAAGTGTCTATTTTTATTTATTTTTTTTTATTAAAAAAGAGACTAGAACTTTTAATTTCCATTCGAATGAGCCCTCTCGCGACATTCTAGGACCATTCTCAATACGATCACCCCTGGGGGAAAACAAACAAACAAACAAATATACACGCATCCGTGATCTTTCTTCTGGCAAAAAATACCAAATTCCTCATTTTTACAGATAGGAGCTTGAAACCTCTACAGTAAGGTTCTCTGATACACTGAATCTGATAGTGTGGTTTTCGTTAAGATTCTCTGACTTTTAGGGGTTGTTCCCATTTTTTTCAAAAATAAGTCAAATTTTCTCAGGCTTGTAACTTCTGATGGGTAACATTAAACTAGATGAAACTTATATATTTAAAATCAGCGTAAAAATCCAATTTTTTTTATGTATCTATTAGTATTAAAATTCTGTTTTTTTAGAGTTTCGGTTACTATTGAGACTAGACCCCGGCACCGCTCCGGCGGATCGACCGAAAGCCGACGACGAGAGGCCCGGTCGAACGCCACCGAAGTGTCGTAACGCCGCCGGCGCACCGCAGGCGCGCCGCCGCAGACAGAGGCGGCGGCGTTCGGTCGACTTCAAATTAATTTTGTGGCAATTCTTTATTGCGTCAACTGCAAAGTCGGAGCTTTTCCTTCTCGTGTGGTTTAGTATTTCGATTTGCCTGATTAGAAATCAAGCAGGGCTTGCACTATCCCCGAATTTTCGGGTATTTCCCCAAAAACCAATGCGTCACCCCGAAAAAAAATTTGGTTCCCCGAGTCCCCGAAAATCACGCAATCACGATGCCCCCCCCCCCCAGCGATTTATCACCCGTGACTTCCCCTGCCAAATAATACATAATATACCATAATTCTTCACTACTCTCTTCTTCATTAGTTTTCGTCTCTTTTGTTACTTTGCATAAAAACCAGAGAGATGCAATATGCAATTGCAAATAGTACAATGTACACAGTTCTTAATATGTTTACAAAAAACAGTATCGTCTTTATGAAATGAGTTTAAGCCATTTCGAATGCAGTTTCCCAATCGCTATTTCTTACATCATTCATAGTCAAGAATTTTATTTTCAATTTGAATAGAACTATAGAACGCATTCACTACTATACAGCTTCAGCCTTCAGTTGGATTTTGAAATTGACAGCCGACAGATTGTTTCTACAGCTGAATTGTAAATTTGTAGATTTTTTTTGCTGATTTTAGATAAGATTTTCTTAATGTTTAATACTCAATTATTGAACGCCTGATGTAAAATACAATCTTCATTTTTAAAAATTTTTACCCCCCCCCCCCCCCACAAAAAACAAAAACCTTCGATTGGGAAAAAATTTATCTATAGACAAAGCTATGTACAAGGTTGGAGAATTAAAGATTGAACCGAAAGTTACCCCAAACATATGCTTCATAAATAAATTGTAAATTATTGCCTATAGGGGGGGATAGGGGGCTATCATTTTTAAATGATAATAACTCTTTTTTTTTATTGAAAGCAGGGATGCCAAAAAGATAATTATTTTTTTCATTTAAAGTGGAGACAGAAGAAAATGATTTCAAATTTCCCGAAAACCCATGGAAATAATTTGATAGGCACAGGGCCCCCCCCATTAAAACTTTATTAGTGCCTTCAGCCTTTTGCAAATCATCGCAGACTCGTTGTTTAATCTAGCTGGTTTAGATGCCCCCTTTGAATTCGACTACTGGGAAATTATTGAATACCTCTGCAAATCTATGACTCAGTTTTTAAATAATTTGAGCTATATCTGAATAATTTCGACATTTTTGTTGTTTTCTTTGTACCTCTTTACTCATACCCTCAATTTTTTTTAAAGGAACACTAAGCTGTTTAACCTTATTTTGCGTATTTGTTTGAACCATATAGTGACCTAGTTAATTATTAAGTACATTATTTTTCTAATGAAAGCTGAGACGGTATCCTATCAAGGTGGTATCCAGAGGGGGGGGGGGTAGGGAGGTATTACATTTAAATAATATCTCGAATTCTTTTTTATTAAAAGCAGGGGTCCCAAAAAGTTATTTTTTTTATTTAAAGCAGAGACGGCATCCTATCAAGGTGGTATCCCGAAGGGGGGGGGGTAGTGAGCTATCATATTTAAATGGTAATACCTAGATTTTTTTTGAAAGCTGGGGTGCCAATAAGTAATTTTTTTTTTTATTTAAAGCAGAGACGGTATCCTATCAAGATGGTATCCAGAGGGGTGGGCATAGGGAGTTATTATATTTAAGTGATGGTTATCTTGATTTTTTTTTTTATTGAAAGCAGGGATGCCAAAAAGTTGAAAAGTTGACGAAAATTAACAAGATTTTCGTGAGTTATACTTGATACAGCGCTTGCATGGTTTTGTCCTCGAAAGGCAAAGTGACAAATGCGTCCGACCCGTCTTTTTTTTATTATTGGTGAAACAGGTTTACTTTGAAAACATTCATTCATAAATACCAGGCAGATTCACACTAAATCGAATTGGTGTGACGAAAGCGATATCGACATCCCCACCTAACATTGCGCTCGAGTGACAATGGCGCCCTTGGTCCAGTGCCCAAGTTACATTAAAAGGCCAGGTCATAATAAAAGCTTTCAATTTGGGAGGTTCAAGGAGGGGTCTTTGACAGTCTTATGACATCAGGGTACTAAATGTTGCAACATTCTTAAGTATCTACAGTGGTTTAAAAAATTTGATCACCCCACAAATGATTACCGAAAATATGCACAAATATAACAAATGTAACATTTGGAATATTATAACACTTTTTTCAAAGCTTTGAAGAAAAGCAAAAAAGGCTAAATACCCCTAACTACGCTTGAAAGCTATTTTAAAAAGAAACTCTTTGGAGATTTCCATGGAAATGAGCCTGGGTGGGGATCAAAGAGGAGCCTTTGAGTATTTTGACCACATGTGACTTATTGTTGCGACTTTCTTAAATCTGGTAATTTTTGTGAGCACTTTGAAATCAAAGCTTAAACTCAATAACTGATACTAAGTGTCCTAACATTTCGCTTGGATTAAAAGTGACGAACTAGGATGAAAATCTCAACATCTTCCTGGAGCTACTCCAGTCTGCATATTATTTCATTTAATTACATTTAAAACAGATGAGCTTTTCATTTTTTACCAAAGAAAATCACTTCATTTTTCTTCATACCGAATAAACCATTAAGTGTTTTTTGTTTCATTGTAATTGAAGTGTTCTCATGTGAAGTGCTCATCATATATTTTTCAATTTGATAAATTTACTCCTTTTAGATGCAGTTTATAATTTGACTGATATTAGGTATTTATCAGTTTATAATTTGGAATGAATCCCCGAAAGAAAAAATGAATAATATCCAAAAGAACAGCCAAAACCAATATAAAAAAGCAGCAGTTCAGCCTTAGCCTACATGTCAAGTATTCTATAAAGAAGCCAAAAAAAAACTTTAAAATGCATTTTTTTTTTTTTTTTTAGTTGTTATTAAAACCAGTTTTTAATAAAAGAAGGCTTTTTAGGAATCCAAAAGAGCAAAAAAAAACAATCAATATCAAAGTCTGTCCATTTTAACTGTTTTAAAGGTGATAAAACAGAAATAGGCACAGGACATTATGAAAAAATTAAGGTTATTAGTTCAAAGTTATATTCAAAATTTTTATCCAAATAACTGACGAATTTTGTGATACGGTATTTGAAGTTTTGTATGCAGTAATGCTCGATGAAAAAAACTACAAATTTTGATAATTATTTATGTTAAGAATACATAGCTAATAGATACTTCAACTACTCGTATTATGCAAGGGTTCTGAAACGTCGCAGCCATTTCGTTTCTATCAGATTTCTACTTCTCTTGATGAATAACGAAGGAGACCAGTTTCCAGCCAGCGACTTGTGAATTTTTGAACTCATGAATAGGCTTGAATCTGTTGTAAATTTAAGCTTTGATTTGAGAAAGACTGATGAAAACATTAATGTTTGCGGTAAACATTGAACGCGCCGGCGTCGCGCCGCCGGCATCTTACTGGCGACGCGCCACCGACATCTTACCGGCGGCGCGTCGTGGCGCGCTATTTTTGGCCCTGCCGCCGCCGGTCTTCCCTCATCGGCGCGGCGCCGGGGTCTAATTGAGACGACTCCCTCTTACTATACAGTTCGTAACCACGAACTGTTTGACAGTAAGAAACTTTTTTTAAATACTAAAAAACTTTAGCGTGAAGAGCGAGTTATTGAGGAGGGGAGCCCCCCTCATATACTTAATAATTTCTGTTCGTTTAAAGTTTTGATGTTGCTTCTTACTTTCAGTTGAAAAAACTTGTTTTTTTTTACTTCATATCATCAAGACTAATGGAAATAACAGTTACCATTCTTGAATAAACTTCACATGGCGGGTCTTACCCAATTCATTTTTTTTTCAAAACCCATTTTTAAATTTTCGATAACTATTGGCTTTTCTTTACTGGGTTGTTCTTTGTTGTACTAAATTTGTTCTTTACTGGGTTGCATCTGACGCTGCAATCATGATGCATTTTTAGAAATAACAGATATTGGATTAAGTTTTATATTGTAAGGCAAAGTAATACAGCATCAACTTCTATACATGCTGCGTTTTAAAGTATCAACATTGATTTGATGTTGATAGAGAATAAAGTTGATTTTCAGCATGAAAAGCGTATATAGAGACTGTCTTTAAGGAACGTGTCATAATTTTTTTTTTTTACAAAAAAAAATGCTTTGCGGGATATACTGTTCTAAAAGTGTTGAGTGGTCGACAACTAAAACATTTGCGAGAAAACAAATTCAGTGTTGCACCTGCAAAACTTCTGCCAGCGAAGCCATCCAAAAGTTGTTGTACAATTTCACGGTGCCCAAGGAGCGTAAGTACAGTCAGTATCCGGCTTTGACCTCAGTTCAGCAGGTGCAATCATATGATTCTTTAACAAAACAAAATTGAGGAAATAAAAATTGGGATTGAGGTTCTTTTAAGGCCAATAAAAATACTGGACAAATAAAGTGAATATTTTGGGACGACAACCGCCTCCCTTCTTTGTTCAGTTTCTTCATCCGGTATTTTCATGAACCTTAAAATAACCCATTCTCAAATTTTGTTTTGTTTTTGTTAGGCCTATAGCAGACCAATGTTTTTTTTCACGAAATTATACGATTTTTTTTAGGATCTCCCCTCCATAGATAATAGCATCGAAAATTGACTTGGAAAAGAAAAATCTCATTTTGTCCAAGAATTATGAAATCAGTTAATAGTATATTATAGAAAAACAACAGGGCCCAAAACTCGGGCGAATTCTGTTTCAAGAAATTGCTTACCCATCAAACACGTTACGAAAAAACAAGGTGCTAATACGCTCAAGCCACTTTTTCACACGTGTCGATAAAAACACTATTTACGAATGATCCGTGTTCTTCATTGGTTTTAATGCTACACCAGCGCTACTCAAACAGATAACTGAAACCAACAGATCTTTCGTCCGATTCAGCATGCATATAGGAACAGGGTTGCTACCAGTAGCACGAAAGTGCTATTTTAGCACTATTTCATTATGTGTAGCTCTGTAGAACGTGCTCCGGGTTGCTAATTTAGTGCCAAAATAGCACGAAAGTGCTATATTAGCACTATTCCAGTCAATTTTCGGACTACAGCACCAAATATCGTTGTGTAGCTCGCAAATTTGGGGAATTGTAGGACTTTAGGAACTGATCGTGATGGCAACCATGTATAAAAACACTGCGATTCCAAATTTCCATCTTCTCTAATTTAAAAAGAAATTTGTCTAAATATTCAATCTGAATAGTCAGCCATAAGAATTACTCTTGAATGCTTTGCCCAACTCACCCAAATAGTTGTTAATTAAATTTAAATTAACCTATCTTCAGTGTAAAGAAGGCGGAAGTCTCCTCACATACAGAACAATTTTAAATCCGTTTTAATCTTCAGTGCCGATTTCTACTTTCACTTTAAGGACATGCTCTTTTTTATTATTATTATTATTTAACAAGCGTCAGTAGCCCCTTGCTATTCAGTTTGATAAAGGTAAGCTTTATTCTAAACGCAGCTGAAAAACCCATACTGCAAAAACAAATCTAAAGCTGACACTACATCCATTATGCCATAACATATTCCATTTTCTATCGTACATTATTTATCTATGAAAATGAACAAAGAGATCATTAGGAGTTGCTAATACCTAGCTTTGGTTTTTCAGAAAAGGATTCCTATAAATCGATTTTTCCCGGGAAATGAGCCATTGGCTATCTCATCCTTTTGCCTTATTTGATACATTTAAAAGCGAAAACTATACATAAACGAATTACTGGCTGAATAGGTTTGGATATTGGTGGAATTTGATTGGAAATCATGTTTTTGTTTCTTCATTCATAGCTAAAATGTGAACAATTAGTTCATTATCCATAGTTTCGACACAATAAAAGATATACTAAGAGTAGAAAAGCAGAATAAATGTTTACTTGTATTCCTCGTTTCGTTATTATTTACACATTTGTAAGTTAATCCTTTTGTTTTTGGTTTTTCCTTTCAGCCTTTTTGGGCTCATAGTCAAGCCAAATGAGGAAATTGGGTTGATAGATCAGTCAATCAATAGATTCACACTATTGATATTCTTCTATTAACTCTTTTTTTTTGTGGAATCAATGGGGTATCATCTCAAATGGTCCCATTTTTACAACCAGTTATTGTGCGAGATAGGAGAAGGGAAGATCCGTAAAAGAAAACTGAACTAGTCATCTCCATTGTAAGTTTCTTTTATTACTAATGGTGAAAAACCTCAAATCAACACATTAAGTATTTTCTAAATATTCCATTCTCATAGAAATAAATATTGCTCCCTGAAGCCTTGCGATTATCTTACCAATATATTACACGATTCAATCTGATCAATCCTCCTAGAGGCCATAGAGCCTTTGTGGGGATTTGTAGACTGTAATGTTGGCATTGGTATCTTATTGTATTGTATATGTGTTTTAATATTGTATTGTAATATGAAAAATAAATCTATCAATCTATCTGTCAACGACAATATTTTCTTCTTCATGGGTAGAAAAAAAAGCGGCAATCGAAACGGTCAAACGCAGCAAGTAAATTGGAACCAAGGGCACAGAAGCAATGGGTTTTCGGAGGCGCATACCACTTGGAAGTCCTACTTATCTTCCATACCAAGCTATCAACACTGTTAAAACTGACTGTGTCTATATTGTCTGAGACTTTGGACCCCTACTTACCGTCGATATTTGGTTGTCCAAAACTTTGCAAGTCAGAGAAATCACAACCTTAGTCATTAAATTGATAAGAATGAGGTTTTGTTTTTTGATAACCTCTAGGAAAAACATGGAATTAGATGTTTTAACTTTGCAAATCAGAGAGATCACAACCTTAGTCATTAAATTGATAAGAATGAGGTTTTGTTTTTTGATAACCTCTAGGAAAAACATGGAATTAGATGTTTAAACTTTGCAAATCAGAGAAATCACAGCCTTAGTCATTAAATTGACAAGAATGAGATTTTGTTTTTTGATAACCTCTAGGAAAAACATGGAATTAGATGTTTAAACTTTACAAATCAGAGAAATCACAACCTTAGTCATTAAATTGATAAGAATGAGATTTTGTTTTTTGATAACCTCCAGGAAAAACATGGAATTAGATGTTTAAACTTTTCAAATCAGAGAAATCACAACCTTAGTCATTAAATTGATAAGAATGAGATTTTGTTTTTTGATAACCTCTAGGAAAAACATGGAATTAGATGTTCAAACTTTGCAAATAAATTGATAAGAGTGCGGTTTTTTTTTATAACCTCTAGGAAAAACATAGAATTAGCTGTTTAAACTTTGCAAATCAGAGAAATCACAACCTTAGTCATTAAATTGACAAGAATGAGATTTTGTTTTTTGATAACCTCTAGGAAAAACATGGAATTAGATGTTTAAACTTTGCAAATCAGAGAAATCACAACCTTAGTCATTAAATTGATAAGAATGAGGTTTTGTTTTTTAATAACCTCTAGGATAAACATGGAATTAGATGTTTAAACTTTGCAAATAAATTGATAAGAATGAGGTTTTGTTTTTTGATAACCTCTAGGAAAAACATGGAATTAGATGTTTAAACTTTGCAAATCAGAGAAATCACAACCTTAGTCATTAAATTGATAAGAATGAGATTTTGTTTTTTGATAACCCCTAGGAAAAACATGGAATTAGATGTTTAAACTTTTCAAATCAGAGTAATCACAACCTTAGTGATTAAATTGATAAAAATGAGATTTTGTTTTTTGATAGCCTCTAGGAAAAACATGGAATTAGATGCTTAAACTTTGCAAATCAGAGAAATCACAACCATAGTCATTAAATTGATAAGAATGAGGTTTTGTTTTTTGATAACCTCTAGGAAAAACATGGAATTATATGTTTAAACTTCGCAAATAAATTGATAAGAATGAGGTTTTGTTTTTTGATAACCTCTAGGAAAAACATGGAATTAGATGTTTAAACTTTGCAAATCAGAGAAATCACAACCTTAGTCATTAAATTGATAAGAATGAGATTTTGTTTTTTGATAACCTCAAGGAAAAACATGGAATTAGATGTTTAAACTTTGCAACAGAGAAATCACAATCTTAGTTATTAAATTGATAAGAATGAGGTTTTGTTTTTTGATAACCTCTAGGAAAAACATGGAATTAGATGTTTAAACTTTGCAAATAAATTGATAAGAATAAGGTTTTGTTTTTTGATAACCTCTAAAAAAAACATGGAATTAGATGTTTAAACTTTGCAAATCAGAGAAATCACAACCTTAGTCATTAAATTGATAAGAATGAAGTTTTGTTTTTTGATAACCTCTAGGAAGAACATAGAATTAGATGTTTAAACTTTGCAAATAAATTGATAAGACTGAGGTTTTGTTTTTTGATAACCTCTAGTAAAAACATGGAATTAGATGTTTAAACCTTGCAAATCAGAGAAATCACAACCTTAGTCATTAAATTGATAAGAATGAGATTTTGTTTTTTGATAACCTCTAGGAAAAACAAGGAATTAGATGTTTAAACTTTGCAAATCAGAGAAATCACAACCTTAGTCATTAAATTGATAAGAATGAGGTTTTGTTTTTTGATAACCTCTAGGAAAAACATGGAATTAGATGTTTAAACTTTGCAAATCAGAGAAATCACAACCTTAGTCATTAAATTGACAAGAATGAGATTTTGTTTTTTGATAACCTCTAGGAAAAACATGGAATTAGATGTTTAAACTTTGCAAATCAGAGAAATCACAACCTTAGTCATTAAATTGATAAGAATGAGATTTTGTGTTTTGATAACCTCCAGGAAAAACATGGAATTAGATGTTTAAACTTTGCAAATCAGAGAAATCACAACCTTAGTCATTAAATTGATAAGAATGAGGTTTTGTTTTTTGATAACCTCTAGGAAAAACATGGAATTAGATGTTTAAACTTTGCAAATCAGAGAAATCACAACCTTAGTCATTAAATTGATAAGAAGGAGATTTTGTTTTTTGATAACCTCTAGGAAAAACATGGAATTAGATGTTTAAACTTTACAAATCAGAGAAATCACAACCTTAGTCATTAAATTGATAAGAATGAGATTTTGTTTTTTGATAACCTCCAGGAAAAACATGGAATTAGATGTTTAAACTTTGCAAATCAGAGAAATCAGAACCATAGTCATTAAATTGATAAGAATGAGGTTTTGTTTTTTGATAACCTCTAAGAAAAACATGGAATTAGATATTTAAACTTTGCAAATAAATTGATAAGAATGAGGTTTTGTTTTTTGATAACCTCAAGGAAAAACATGGAATTAGATGTTTAAACTTTGCAAATCAGAGAAATCACAACCTTAGTCATTAAATTGATAAGAATGAGGTTTTGTTTTTTGATAACCTCTAGGTAAAATATGGAATTAGATGTTTAAACTTTGCAAATAAATTGATAAGAATGAGGTTTTGTTTTTGTATAACCTCTAGGAAAAACATGGAATTAGATGTTTAAACTTTGCAAATCAGAGACATCACAACCTTAGTCATTAAATTGATAAGAATGAGATTTTGTTTTTTGATAACCTCTAGAAAAAACATGGAATTAGATGTTTAAACTTCGCAAATCAGAGAAATCACAACCTTAGTCATTAAATTGATAAGAATGAGGTTTTGTTTTTTGATAACCTCTAAGAAAAACATGGAATTAGATGTTTAAACTTTGCAAATAAATTGATAAGAATAAGGTTTTGTTTTTTGATAACCTCAAGGAAAAACATGGAATTAGATGTTTAAACTTCGCAAATCAGAGAAATCACAACCTTAGTCATTAAATTGATAAGAATGAGGTTTTGTTTTTTGATAACCTCAAGGAAAAACATGGAATTAGATGTTTAAACTTTGCAAATAAATTGATAAGAATGAGGTTTTGTTTTTTGATTACCTCTAGGAAAAACATGGAATTAGATGTTTAAACTATGCAAATCAAAGAAATCACAACCCTAGTCATTAAATTGATAAGAATGAGGTTTTGTTTTTTGATAACCTCTAGGAAAAACATGGAATTAGATGTTTGAACTTTGCAAATAAATTGATAAGAAAGAGGTTTTGTTTTTTGATAACCTCTAGGAAAAACAAGGAATTAGATGTTTAAACTTTGCAAATCAGAGAAATCACAACCTTAGTCATTAAATTGATAAGAATGAGATTTTGTTTTTAGATAACCTCTAGGAAAAACATGGAATTAGATGTTTAAACTTTGCAAATCAGAGAAATCACAACCTTAGTCATTATATTGATAAGAATGAGATTTTGTTTTTTGATAACCTCTAGGAAAAACATGAAATTAGATGTTTAAACTTTACAAATCAGAAAAATCACAACCTTAGTCATTAAATTGATAAGAATGAGGTTTTGTTTTTTGATAACCTCAAGGAAAAACATGGAATTAGATGTTTAAACTTTGCAAATCAGAGAAATCACAACCTTAGTCATTAAACTGGTAAGAATGAGGTTTTGTTTTTTGATAACCTCTAGGAAAAACATGGAATTAAATGTTTAGAGGATTAAGTTCCAATCAAAGTGAAAGTTGCATTCAAAGGTGGAAAGTTGCAATCTGATTAGTATATCAACGAAGTTCCTTAAAAGCACAATTAGTAACTAAACATTATATTGCCAGGCTACGTGAAGTGCTGCAGCAACACACGCGACAACTTAACTTGTTTTTTCCATGTATTTGCCATTTACCGTGAGATTAGACAACTTTAGAATTAAGTTTTATGTGGTTGAAGCAACGGTTAAAATGGATACAGTAAACAGTTTTTTACAAATTTTTAGGAATTATGCAAAAAGCCAAGTTTGTTTGTCAGATATGTCACAACATTCTTAGACGATTATCAACAGTTATTGGACCATCAGTAAAACGACCAGTGTATGAAGGCGAAATCAATCAAAAAATAAAACAACGCCCAAGGATCCATTTCGAACTTACTTTTAGAGGAAAAGGCTCTACAAGTTGTTACTAAAATCATATATAGTCGTAAAACCTTAGCTGGTAATCCCTAACAAATTTAATTGAGATCCAATAAAGAAGATCTTGTGATGGAAGCAAATGACAAGAACGTATGCCTTCCTTTACTATACACGTCTGATCAAGATAGACACCCGAAACCACAGCTATTGACCAGGTCGACACTCAATGGATACCGCCATGCAGCTTAGCAATTAAGCTGAGGACACGAGATTTTTAGGTGATCTGTCCCACTCCCAAAGAGGATCGGGTACAAAACTTAAAAAGTTTAAGATCTTACTCTGCACCAAGTTTGGTTCAAATAAGACAAACTTTTCAGGTAGAGTCCTGACGGCAAGAATCTATGGACCCAGTTCCGTCCATAGAAAATTGCGGTTTGGATCGCTCTTGGAAACCCAAAAGGCATGACTATTCTTTTCATTTTCATTTTTTTTACTATTTTTTTTTTTTTACTTATTCATTTTCTGACTATTCTTTTCTGATTCCAATGGGCAATAAAAAAAATCTAAAAACATCTCAGGGATTCTTATACAGCTTCAATATCATTTTATTCCATGAAGGCGTAATTAATTCCTGTGAGTAAAATTCTTAAAGCTATATTTCTGTGCAATATTCATTTGTTTATGTTTCTGATTCAACAACCTGCCTAAAACCGTGTTTCAAACCTGTATCTTGAAAATTAAAGTCTTTTGACTAAATAAAAACTGTATGAAACTTTCTAGTCTACTTTTCTACTAGTCTACGTTTCTTTTGTAGTTTCTTTTTGCCCGCGATTCAAAACGAGGCTACATTAAATGTCAGGACCAACAGATAATAGAATAAGCAAAATTAGAAGTGCTCTAACGCTTACTTTCAAATAACAATTGAGATCCAATTTCAACCTGGAACATATCTCAACCAGAGGAATTTGGGACTTTTTTTCCTCCTCCAGCCAGGTTGAATAAGTCACTAACTCCAAAAAGGAACTGGCGCATAAAATGTGTTTCTTAATAGCTTTGGTCGGGATTTGATAGCCCTTTCTTGTGAAGGTCCTAATGACACGGATTTACCCACCTCCCCCCTTCACCTACAATATAGGGGTCATATTATGACAGGACATCCATAAGGGGCTTATTATTTTTCCCTCATACGTCGGATCGGTTCATAGTCTCGAAAAGGCATAATTAGGACGCTAACTCTTACTTCCCATCAAGCGTGGTTTAAAGCCAGCGAGTCTTGCTGGTAAATGTACTGACGATAAGATTAAGGACCCTCCTCCTACAGACTATGCTGCGTCCGAATACCTAATTAATGAGCCAGGAAATTACCTCTTAATTCCAATCAAGTTTGTTGAGATAAGTCAGCCCCTTAGGTAGATGATGTCCTGATAACAAGAATATCACCCTCTTATAGGTCAGACCGGGTCATGATACCTAAAAAGTATTTGAGATTTCTTCTCTGTTTTCCCAGTCCACGTGTTCGAAATAGCCTCAAATTTATCTCTTACAATTTCCAAGCTACATACCACTAACCAAAAAGCAAACCTACAAAAGCATGTTGCTTCACATCACAATTAAGCAAGTTGGTCATTTGCTATAGATATTAGCCATGAGACCGTTGGATTGAGTTTTGTCATACTAAGACGCGATTCACTTCTAAAGAGATAAATTTCCTTGAAATTGATTAGTCAACTATCTATAAGCCGTTAGTGTTTGGCAAGTCTGAAACAGAGGATTATGAATGAGATTTAATACAAATACACACATAAATAAACCAGCCACGGATACTACCCAGGATATGTGGAAAAAAAACTATATCCGTTATTGAACCATGCAAAACTCGTTACTAGCAGTTCAGTCGATTGTAAACATGAATTCAGCCTATTTAACCTTACAATATCCCTCTTATAAAGTGAACAATTAGCCTTTAAAGTTTTACTGTGCCACCAAGTTTCGGTAATTTAGAATCAAATAGGATTAAAAGGAAATAAAAAAAATATGACAAAAATAGGTGAACTACTACTAGCAGCTCAAATCCGCCAGTGCCCGGCTAAATGCCAGTGCCCACTACGGCTAAAAATCCATGACAATTTCTTAGCTGTATTAAGCTCAAAGATCACCATGAGAGAAGGTCTTGTGATATGCAGGTGTGAGCCGCAGTCTCCAGAGTTTACGGGGGTGGCTTTATCAGACACTAAATAAAAACCATCCACAGAGACTAAACTGAAAACACTTCCCGCGAGCCAAAATAACTACATACATTGTGGGACCCTTAAACAGATTCTTAAAAGTTCAGTCAGTTGTGTACAATGATTCAGCCTACTGAACTTTATAACGTTGTCCACCCAGACAAGGCTTACAGTTGCATTCCATCTCAAATTTGATGTCCGCTAAACTTTATGATCCTTACACGAAAGATTGAAATCCCCACCCATAAATTAAAACACGAGTCAGAAGACACATGACTCCAGACGACACACTAACTCAACAAGCAAAAATGAGCGGCGCAGAAAGGAGAAAATCCACTCACTTAGATTTTAAGCTTTAAACAAATTAATGAGCCGATAAGCATAATGCCATGAATTTCTCCATCAATGTTTGTGTAAATTATATTTAAAAAAAAAAAAATCCCGCCTCCTCTCCACTCGGGGAAGATGACACCAAAAAAGGCCTTTGACCTTACACACACTTTGTTGTTAATTAGCAGCCGAGCAGGACACAGCTCAAGACATCATAATGACAGTTACAGCATCAGGACGACCCCAACATCAAGTCTAAATAACTTTTTGAATAGTTTTAATAGGCTATCACTCCCAATGTTTGAACCTTTAACATTTTTTCAAGGAATTAGTAAGAACCTCTATTATGAACTCAACATTGGTATATGTATAATTCGTTTGTTCCTAGCAACAAAGAGCGCAGAAGACAATATTGGGCCTATCCAAGCTATTGCCTTAATTTCTCGTCCAAGGTATTGAAGGCCTATTTAAAGAAGTTTTTTGGAAGAAAAACGTGTGTCTTGCAGGTTGAAATAGATCGGAGGTTACAATCTTTTTACGGCCGCCTCTTTTGATGTACCGCCGCCTCGTCATATATAACTTTCAATATCCAAAACTGTTTTTTGGTTCTTACGCGAAGTGTCTAATTAAGCGAAGAAAAGGTTAATTTTACAAAATATCTTTTAAAAAATGTCTAAATATTGTTTAAAAAATGTTTAAAATGTTTAAGTATAACGAATGCTTTGTCATAATGATTAAATAAAAAAAACAAGTTTTTTTTAACTGAAAGTAAGGAACGACGTTAAAACTTAAAACGAACATAAACTATTCCGTATATGAAAGGGGCTGTCCCCTCCTCAACGCCTCGCTCTTTACGCTAAAGTTTTTTATTGTTTAAAAAAAATAAGAGTTGTGAGAAAGTCAAACTTCAGCTTAAAGAGCGAGGCGTTGAGGAAGGGACAGCCCCTTTCATATACGGACTAAATTCTGTTCGTTTTAAGTTTTAACGTCGTTCCTTACTTTCAGTTAAAAAAACTTGTTTTTTTATTTAATTTTTGAACGTTTTTGAATTAATACAGGTTTTGATTTTGGCTCACCATACATAAATAATTAAAACAAAATTTGGATATTAATTTTACTTTTATTTGGCTAAATGGCTTTTTCGAAACTTGTTTAATTTTATTTGCGAACGTTTTTATTAGTAATAAATATACGTAACTTACGAATTAACTTACGTAACGAACGAATATATTTTTAATACGTATATTAGGGGGCTCGCCCCCTAGTCAATACCTCGCTATTTAAGCTAAAGTCCGAATTTTGTTCCAATTCTTTAAAAATGACCCCTTAATCACAAAGGCCGTTATTTAGAATAAAAAGCTCTTATGAGAGTAGTAAAAAATATTTGGCTTAAAGAGCGAGGTATTGACTAGGGAGTGAACCTAATCATACACGTAATATTTTCTGTTCGTTTTAAGTTTTGATGTTACTCCTTATTTTCAGTTGGAAAACTTGTTTTTTTTTTATATTTAATTTCTGATATTTTTTTTAAATAATGCTGGGAAATCCGGCGCCCCCTTCATAGCAAGGTCCCTTCCCACATGAAAACTTCCTTCATGGAAGAACTTCCCACATAACCCCCGACCCACCTACCCCCCTACTACCAGAAAAATCGCCCCTGAAAACGTCAGTAAACTTCCCAATAACAAATACTATATGATAACATTGGGTAAAGCTCATCACTTTCGGCCCCCTCCTTGGGGAATTTAGGTAATTAAATTACTCCCCAGAGAACAGTTATTATGTATCGGCCCGTGCTCAACAATATAATTATCTACATGTGTTGAACGGGTGACTTTGGGAAAAAAATGAGCATAGTAGGGGTCCAAGTTGTCCCCCATTTTTTTGGGTCACTTCGTACGAAAACAAATACTTCTTAATTTCTGATCCACGGAGCCATCTCGCGATATTCAGTGACCACTGGGTCGATAAGATCAACGCTGGAAAAAAAAATAATGAACAAATAAACACGCATCTGTGATGTTTCTTCTGGCAAAAAATGCAAAATTCCAAATTTTTGTAAATAGGTGCTTGAAACCTCTACAGTAGGGTTCTCTGGTACGCTTAATATGATGGTGTGATTTTCATTAAGGTTCTACAACTTTGAGGGAGTCTTTCCCCCTTTTTTCGAAAATCAGCCAAATTTTCTCAGGCACGTAACTTTTGATAGGTATGACTAAACTTGATGAAAGTTATATATTTGAATTCAGCATTGGAATCTGATTCTTTCGATGTATCTATTGGTATCAAAAACCCATTTTCTAGAATTTCGGTTACCATTGAGCCGGGTCGCTCCTTACTTACAGTTCGTTACCACAAACTGTTTGATTAACTCCGGGTTGCAGCGGTAGCTAGCAACCTAATAAGAGACGATAATATTAAGGGTAATTTTTTTTTTTTCGTCACTTTAAAAACAGTCCTCAGTACCCCATATTTTATGGCACGTGCATTTTGCATGTTTTATTAACCCAGGATTGTCTTTGGATACATTTAACCAATATTTTCTACCCTCGAAAAATCTTTCATTGTATTTGTATTAACCAAACCATAACAAAACTAAAGGACATCAAAATTAAAATATTTCTTGGCTCTGGACCCATCTTAACTTTTTCATAAACGATGTTTAAAAACATAACAAAGTAAATATTTGTTATTTACATAGTCTCTTGCTTTAGTAACCCTTTTTTTCTGAGTGGATCAGTAGCTTTTTTCCGTCATTGTAAAAAGAATTGGGTTTTTTCAGTAGCCAATTAAGTCAAAGTCCCCCCCCCCTCGTAACTGACATTCTTGAATCGTTGGATTCCAGGAGTTCCTTTGAATAAGAGAAAGGGATTAAATGGCAGGGTGATACTTCTGTGTTACAAGGAGGTTTTCTTAAATAGTGTCCAAATGTTCCATCCAATTTTTTGTGTATAAAAGTCATAGTAGGGCCTATGTTGTCCTGGATATAAATGTCTACTCGTATTGGTTGCTAAAGTCTTTTGAAAAATTAAGCAAATATATCTAAAGTTACTCAATAGCAAAAAGCTGTCTACCACATGGTGATCAGGTGATTGTGCAATCAAATAATACGCAAAACACTGTGCTTATCCTGTGCCACACTGTGACAGTTGAAAATCTGCTTTCACATTTGAACTCCCTCGCAGCCTGCCATGAACTGTTTATACCAAGGTAACACACACGGCTTAAACAGTGCTTGGCCAAAAAAGTATGCTATTAGTCCCTGGTGGATGCCAAACTGTTTTACCTTCTCACGAACCAGAAAATTCATGACAATCCCTAAACTAATCAAGAAGCATATTACTTTCTCAGACTTATTGCTGAACCAATCTAATAAGGAGATGACCTATTCCTGACGATAAATAAAAGTTCAAATTGAGATAAAATCCTTTTAATAGACAGTGTTTCACAAACAGTGACTAAACAGGAGTTTAGTTTTACTACTGATGACGGTCACTGCATATGTGACCAAAATATCTGGTATTTTCGTAAATTTCTATCACTGTTTGTGAAACACTGTCTATTTAAAGGATTTTATCCCTATTTGAACTTTTATTTATCGTCATGGAAAGGCAGTGTGGTCTCCGAAATTAGCGTCTCAATCCTCACCTGATATACCTAATATCCTTATACCTAATATCCTGATATACCTAATATCCTTATTTGGGCCTATTACGAGATACGTATAGTCTTGTATACTCTATGAAGGACGCTTTGTTTATATTTGATCCGTAGGTCATCCCCGAGGTACCCGTCCTTGGTCCGTATATGTTATACCAGCGTATATCCCCTTTTTAATCTTGTTAAAAAATGCATGCTCTTAAAGAACCCATAATATATCTCTCAATATAGCCCTATATCCCTTTCGTACTTGGTCCCCATAGTTCATCATAACCCACTTTTTCCAGCAGAACCTTCAATGACGTTCTGCAGAACCCTATGTTAGAGTAAGAAGCACTCAGAAGTGAAGATAACCGAGATATACGATTCCATGATTTTAGCTAAAATTAACCTTAAGCAAAAATATGGCTGAAGTATACTAATTTATATTGGGAATAGACGGTCTTCTGTCCACTTTGCCGTACCATCACACTAAAACATATTTCAATTTTTTAACAAAGCTGGGCTTTTTACATATTTACACGTGATATGTCATGTCAGATCAGTTAGGGACTCAGAGTTGCCATATTCCTCTTTCCAGCAAAAGCACTTGCATTTCAATTCGATACATCAATATTAAAATTAAATAAGTTCCCTTCAAAATCCAAAAATTTGACAAATCTCCACTGAAATTAAAAACTCTCCAAATCACCATTTATAATTATTTCTCAAAACCAAATTCGTTGTTTTCTAACATAGCTTTACAGTGAAATTAAGGGTAGAATGATTCAGAGGTTTTTATTCCACTCTAGAGACTTACTGTTATTTATTGATAAGGATATTTGAATAAGATATATGTCAAAACAGGGGAGGAGAGACATTGAACAAACTTTACTGTGAAAGTACCCAAAATTTTACTTGGTTAAATACAGAGAAACTAAATGACTTTTTGGAAGCATTTCAAGGAAAGGGGGATGAAATAGAAATAAAATTAAATGTAACTGGATATGTAATTTAAATGGATATGATATTTAGTTGAAAATATGGTCCTCCAATAAAAGCTACAAGATGAGAAACAGCACTAACTTAAAATGCACTAACTATAAGAAATTTGGACCAAAAGCACTCATCAAACTAAAGAAAACGTCAAAAAAATGGTGAAATCACAAATGTCATGCTGTTCCTGCGGTAGGGGTCATAAGACCCTGTCCCCCTATGCTTATATCCTGGTTGACGAGCCTTGACATAAAAGGCCTTTTTATTCAAATTTGTGGACTTATCTTTACACTTAATATTAATTGCTAGTATAACAGGTTGCCTTGTCAAATAGATAAATTTTGACTCACCACCACAGGATAATCCTTCTAGGGCTTCCGGCAGCCCGGCAGTGGATACAACAGCAAAACTTCCTTGTAATTCTGGCAGTGCATTACGTCTCCCGGTCCGTCCACACACTAAAAAGTCCCTATTTAGCAAGTCCTGATCAGTATTTGTTGTTTCGGTCATCATAGCTCACGTTCATTGCCCTGAAAGGAAATATACCTTTTGAACAAAATCATAAATAAATGTGCAGTAACGCTCCTGTTTCTTGTCACTGGTAAACTAATGTTATCGTCAGCAAGGCCTGAACCATACTGAGTGGAAGAAGTGTTCAGTGTTTGCTTACAGCCGAGTCGGCTTGGAAAAGCTAGGAAACCACCTTTGAAAATAACCAGGCTTCTCTGACAAATAACTAAAGCGGGGATACTTTGCTTCAAAAGAAAAATTAGCAAGCTGAGCTGAATTTCGTGGAAAAAAATGGATTAAATACGGAAGAAGGTTCAAGTGCTTTATCCAAGGAGTAAGGCTCGATACGAGGAATTTTCCAATTAGAATCTGACATCCCACTTTCAACTGTCTGTGATGTCAATTGGATTGCCAATTTCGTCAATTGCGATACTTGTCAACTGCCCCATTCGATTGTCAATGAAGATATACAGCTTCAATCAAGGTCACAGTTTATAAGTTAGTGTTAAAGAATCCATTTGTCAACGAAACAAATTATTTCTTGGCAAAATAGCTTTTTCACCATTTATAAAAAAGAATTATACACAATGAAGATTTATGTTCCTTTACTTAGGCAATGCTAGAGGGCTGCCTTTGATATTTTGTTTCTATTGACATAGGATCGCCCTCTGTCCTATGTTAATTAAAACCAAACTCTTCAAAAAAGCGATATCAATTGTCATACTTTTCCATTGCCACATTCAATTATCAATGAAGATACACAACCTAAACTCAAGCCCATTATTTATAGTTCAGAATTCAAGAATCCAATAATCAATTAAAAAAAAACATGGCAAAAAAATAAATACATTGAATGCTTATGATACTTTACTTAGGCAACGCTAGAGCGCTCAAGTTTTGCTGAAGAAAAGTAAAGAGCAATATTAGAACCTAAGAAGAGTAGAAATAAACTCCTACAATAAGTTAAATTTAAAAACAAACAGAAATTAAAATGAAAAGATAAATTCATCTTCCTTATTTTCTAATGGAAGTGATGTAATTTTTGTTGGATCATGTCATGTCCCATGGTTCCACCTTTTCTTCAAAGAAACCCAGAGAGACCAACAAGGAAGACTACATATTTATCCACAGTCATTATTTGAAACAGTGCACAAAACTTTTTAAGCAGTCAATTGATTCTATCAAAAGAAAATTCCATAGACTCATTGGAGAACCGCTGGGTAAAAAGAATTTAACTGATCACATATCAGGCCCCTAAGTTTTAAGCAGCATAGTGCCATGAAGGATGTCAGAAGAAGTGGCACAATTTTTTAAAGTACTTTTATTGAGTTATTTGTGTTTCAGACAAAAAAAAAGTAAAAAATAATCACATAAAGCTGTAGATGCTTGACGGATTGTGCTGAAAAGGTTCACAAATTTAAGTCTTTGAGCCATGAGTCATAACTTTGTTCTAGTGTGATTTGTGTTCTGGAAAAAAGAAGTTAAAATGCTTAAATGTACTTACTGCTGATTTGTATGCTAAATTTAACTATATTTTCTGACTAATTCTGGCACTTATTGTTTTAGTGCAAGTGATCTTAAACTTCTTGTTGTCAAATCTTTGTTGTTCTTTCAAAATTATTTTTTTAACTACTATTAATAATTTTATAAAATTAATATATAAAATTAATATTATAAAATTAATAAACTACTAAAATAATTTTTTTTAAATTAATGGTGCTAAAAAACTTGTATATTTAGTATCCAAAACTGCATTGGATAATCTTAAATAATCTTAAACTGTTCAAATTTATTTTTGGAACAGTCAAAAGCATCAGAATTTTGCCAAGAAAGAAATAAAATGTATTATTATGGGCAATGGAAAAATGCGTTTTCATTTTTGAATTCAGAGTTCTTTCAAAATTGCGTACTAAATAAATCTTAAGCAAGAAAGTTCCATCTTGATCCCTAGTTTAATCCTTTCAAGAGTTCATGTTGAACCAGGATCTTGAACTTGCTGTTATACACTCAGGCTGAAGAGAATAAAAGCAAGCTTGACCATCGATTTTTAGCTCGATTAGATAACGCGATGGCTTCTCTATCATAGTCCTTTCTTGAGAATTTTCACTAATGTTCATAAACAAAAATATGACCGACATGTTACAAATATTGCAAGTTCTTCCTCAATCTTTCTCCGTGGATTAACAACTGACAAATAAAGAGTAGATATTTGGTTATTAACATGGAGGATGCGATTTATTTCATAGAAATGAAATTCCCCTTTATGACAATTCAGTATGGATCTACGCCTCGACTGGTGTCCTAAAACAGAAATGCAATGTGTTTTAAGTTAGGTTTCATAGTTGTTTGAAGAAATTTGTTTCGTATTTATATTTATTTGAGTATAAGACGTATTGAATTGAGTTTTTTGTTTGTTTTTGTGTACTCCATCTATTGTTGGTTTGGTGGTATGGAACAAAAACCTTTTTAATAAAATACTTGGCTTTTGTTATTCTCCTCAGGAACGTGGCTAATTTGCCAGTTGGCTCCTAGCCTATCTAAAATGCAGACACTTTGAGTGCATAACCACTGTTTATACCCATAGGCAGGGGCGTCCCGAGGGGGGGGGGCCAACATTTTTGGCGGCGAAAATTTCGGCAGAAAGTTTGCAAAATCGGGTGAAATTTAGCAAAATTCTTGATTTCTGCCAAAAATTCGGCATAAATCAGGTAGCGATTTGGTAAAATTTACGAAGATCGCCCCCCCCACCCAATAAATGAGCCTCGGGACGCTCCTGTCCATAGGAAAGGAAATCCGTCAGCGCACCTCAAAGTGGTGAAGGGGTATAAACATGTTAGCAAAATGTATTAAATTTCAGAGGTTTTGTGAGTTAAGTGTACAAAAATAGGTTTGAGAATTAATGCTAAGAAGACTAAGGCGCTAAGATTAGGAATAAGTGAAGATGAAAAGGTGATGTTGGGTAACGAAAAGATTGATGGACATCTTCACTTACCTAGGTAGTCTTATTAGTAAAGACGGCAGGTGCAGTGGAGATATTATAAGCAGAATAGCAAAGGCCAAGGGTGTTTCTTCACAGTTGATAAAAATTTGGAACATTAGGAAGATAAGTTTGTGAACCAAGATTAGAATAGCCTATAGAAAGCTACATTGAAGACAGTGGTCAAGTATGTTTCTGAAGCATGGGCGCTCCCAAAAACGGGGAAAGATTTGCTAGATATTTTCCAGAGAAATTGCCTACGGATTGTTTTGGGTACCCGACAGACTGACAGTATCTCAAACAGTAGGCTGTACGAAAAGTGTGGTTAAATTCCACTTTCTAGGGCTATAATGAGGGAAAGGTTGAGAGGATTAGGGCAAGTTTTGCCGATGATGGATGACAGATTTCCTAAGATTGTCTCTTTTGGTCAAACATCTAGGGCTAAACAAGAAGCAGGTCGTCCTCGGTTGGGTGGGAGGATGTCGTAAGGAAAGATTTAAGGGAAATTCCAGGGTGATTGTAAGGAGAGGCTTTGGGCATTGGGATACAGGAAGAGCGTGCGTAGATGCGTTGGCCTCGGGCAGCTTGGTGCTGCGGTGAGTTTTTAGTAGTAGTAATAATAGATGGTGTCATAACTTACAGAGCATGTATAAGAGATCCGAATAAACGACAGAAAACGAAAATCCGACACTTACTTTCCCAGAAATCTTAGAAAAACTGTTTAATCTCCTGCTTTGTGTCAAAGATAGAGATATTCATACCTAATGAAACTTACATCGTTAGAAAGGGTGAATTTTGTTTTTCTAGTTAAGTAGAGCAGTAGTTGAAGAAAGGACATTTCCTAAAAATATTCAAGCATACCTGCTTTGAAAACATCACAAATCAGCTCAAAGAAAGCAGTATTTTGGTAATGTGGTAGTTTTGAGACTTTCCTGTTGTCCTACTCGCCTCAATTAAACACTTTGTTGACAAGTGGCATGTATTATTTATGCTGTATGTACATTGAATAGAAACCCCTTTGCTTGACAATTAATTATAGAGACTATATACTTTCTTTATTTTAAACTATCCTCCTATTAGCATATCGAACTGCTGTTACATTTAAGGTCCCCTATCAACTTTTACCTTTTTTTTGGAGGGGGGGAGTTCAGATTTATTTATTTATTTCAGATGGAGAGGGTTCATTCTAACAGAAAATAAAAGTTCTAGTGCCGTTTTTAAGCGACCGGAAATATTGTAGGCCAACTAGCCCCTCTCCAACACCCCTTTTTTCCAAAGAAAATTCTAATCCAGTAAAGCCAATGAGAAGCACTTCAAAACTAATAAAACTGTCCCCCTCCCAAATTTTTAACTTAATTAATTGATATCTATCTTTAAAAAAAAAACGCCAAAAGTCTATTTTACCAGTGCATAAATCGAAGGATTTTATTTATTTTAAGCACAATTTGGCCGGTCAGAGAGACGAGTTCTTACACTTTTATTGGGAACAGTAGCATGCCAAACATGCGCCCATGCGAATACATTTTTTTTGTTGAGCAACGTGATATCAGTAGAGTAAGAGGTACCATTTTGCGGCCTTTACGTTCCATGGTAGCTTTCCAAGGCATAGTCTACAGCCAGCGGTTATTTGGCAGTGTATAATGTGGTCAAACAGGGTTTTTTTTCTGTTTTTGTTGTCAATTACACAATGAATGTAGGTCATGAGTTCACAAACACATTCTTAAAACTACACGTGATTAAACACGTTATAAAACTACGTGCTATTTGCTTATGTCCTGTTGGTACCATTCCAAACGAGTGGGGATTCCCCGCCTGTTCCTAAACGTTGCAAAAAAGATAACAGTATGAACGGGGGATTCCCCTCACAATTTTTTTTCAACTCAAAGTTTTTTCAATATTAGTGGGTTTTTTTTCAAGCTGAAACCTGTTTTTTAGGCAGACAAAAAGAGACAACTGATATATTTACTCCTCTCTCTCTCTCTCTCAATTTTTTTGGTTTTTCTAGCTCACTTTAATTTTGGTAGTGAGAGTGTCACCAAATGAAAAAATTTTCCATAAATGTCAGTTATGTATGTATACACTTGCTAGCTGGTAATCACCATTTGAAAACTGCACAATGATTGAGGAATTTTAGGGAAAGTGTAGATTATGGAACCCGTTTAAACTGCATAGAGGATATGCTGTATAAATTCAAGGTTGTAATTCCTGTCATGAAGAGGTGTGTGACTCTCATCCTGGAGGCCACCTATGTTCCAATTGTCATTATGATAAATGTAATCAGTGGGAGAATACATATTCCGGTATGATTGGAAAGAATCCTAAGCGTGATTGTAGTTTATTGCTACGAGATTGGTTTCGTCGTGGTTTTAGATTGTTCTGGGAGATGGAACCGGGTCAACGATTTAACTGTTGGAACAACAAAAGAATATGGTTTCTACGTAATCGTTGTGAAGACAATGGGTGTTATGATTATTAGCCCACTAATTTTTTTTTTGCTGTGACAGAATGTGATTTGCTACTTGAAGAAACTATTTGTGAATCTACTTCAAATAAAAAATTTGAAACATTTGAATTCTATAGAATGAATGAGAATAGTATCATTGACTTTACAAAGAGATATGATAAGAGTGAAGTTACACTCTACTTTAGAAAATGTGACCCTGACTTTGTAGTACATCAGGATCAGTATACTGTGAATTCAGATAATCTACCTGCACTAGTTGTTGTCGACAAATACCAAGTAGTTGATGAAATCTAAAGAGCAGAAAAGTTGCTTTATCATGTCTATAAATTTTTATTAATAAACAATTTCACAAACATTTTTAGAACATTTTATTATTAGGGCACTAAAATCAATATTAAATACACTTGTAAGTATATTTTTCACAAGAAAAGCGTTCAATCAAGGTAAGTCAACGTAGATATCGAGAAACTGTTTGTAGGTGTAGCCACGAGATCTGAACATGAAAAAGGGTAGTGCATGGACGTCACAATGTCTTAGTCTTTATATCCTGTACTCTTTGTTGATTTTGAATAATGGTTTTCCCCCTGATTTCAATAAAGTTGCTGATGTATGGAGCGTAGAATTTATACGATAGGCCAAGAGAATCAAAAAGTTCAATATTCCTCGCTGTTTGAAAGATGCATAGCCAATGACCGGTCTTCAAAGTCGATGGACTGCTATTAACAATGATTAGGGTATTGTTAACACTTGGAATTTTTTCAATGGAGTCCAATGGTATACAATAGGAGTTGTACTGGGGCATGTAAGGATCCATACTAAATACGTTGATTATTTGGTTTGTGTTCATGGTGCTAAGTCTAGTAGAACACTGCCGTCGGGTGTGATCTCCCAATAGGTTTCAAATTGACTCAGAGATATTAGCGTGATACTCTCAGTCAGAACATTGGCAAATGTACACTCTAAACGTACATTCCATGTTCGTACTATGCTTATAACCTGTGTGCCAGAAAAGTCCAAAACAATAACCCCATAATTTTTTAAAAAATTGAATCGGTTATTCCATTTTCAAATAGTTGAGAGTCATGATCTAGGGATTGCATGGTCAACTCGTACAGAGTTCTATAGGATTTTTTGTCAAATTATAGAGTGTACAGTGGAATACCATTCACTTTACACAAAAGGCTAGATAGACCGAAAAAATTAAAATCATGGGGGATTCAGTTCAGGATCCAACAGCACTGCCACTCTTCACAAAGGCCAAAGTGAGTTTTGATGGGATTTCTCCATTGATAAATGATGAATGGGTATAGCTACGAGACCCAGTGGCAATGTGACGTTGATTGGTGATAGTATGGGGGACAAGAAGTTTAATGTTGTTGCCATTGGCTCTTAGCTTTTCCAATGCCAATGCAACAGAGCTAATAACCTGTTGTTTTCGAACGTGAAGAATTGCCGATGTGATAATGACATTTGCATCGGGTGCTGCAGGAAGTGTTTTTCTCAAAATGAAATTCGACGGGGCTAGTTGCAACTTTATGTCAATCTTGATATTGGGGGGTAACCATTGGGATATATTGAATATCTCTTGATTTAATTTTCCAACTAAATGATAGTCATGGGTCACCACAGTAGTCATCTCACCGTCAGTATCAACACCTGATCGTTATTCATAGCCCAATGACTGTCCTCTCAACTCCTTATATGCCTTTGGTGTCATCATCATAAATTGTAAGTAGCTTGCATAGTTGGATAAGATATTGCTAGTGCTCACCAATGTTCTGTTTTTTCATGCATTATTTCGATTTAACTGATTGTGTAGAATACAGTTTTCATAAGTGAGTCCATAGCCAACAGTTAGAGTTAAATTATCTGACGTTTTATTCGCCACAGCATTTAATTCAATAAGTGTTGAGGACACATCAATGAAGCGGTCTTCATTGGAAAATATTTGAAAATGTATATTTTCGAGAGGGGTTGCTGGGGGTGAAATTGTTCATAGTAGCCATACTTGACACTGACATCAACATTTTCAGCATTGAACAGATTCAATGAGGAACTGATTGATGGATGTGATTCCTTGTGGGGGAGATAATTTATCTTAAGAGAAGAAATCTTTCTTTGATCTAAAAATGGGATTTCTCCATTGATAAATGATGAATCGCTATAGCTACGAGAGCCGGTGGCAATGTGACGTTGATTGGTGATCGTATGGGGGACAAGAAGTTTAACGTTGTTGCCACTAGCTCTTAGCTTTTCCACTGCCAATGCAACAGAGCTCATAACTTGTTGTTTTCGGAAGTGGAGACTTGCCGATGTGATAATGACATTTGCATTGTGTGCTGCAGGAAGCGTTTTCCTCAAAATGAAATTCGATGGGGCCATCTGTAACTTTATGTCAATCTTGACATTGGTGGGTAGCCAATGGGATATGTTGAATATCTCATGAATTAATTTTCCAACTAGATGATACTCCTGGGTCACTGCAGTAGTTAACTCACCGTCAGTATTAACACCTGATCGATATTCATAGCCCAATGATTGTCCTCTCAACTCCTTGAAGGCCTTTGGCGTCTTTATCATAAATTGTATGTAGCTTGAATAGTTTGATAAATTATTGCTAGTGCTCACCAATGTTCCATTAATAAATACAATAATCTGTTTGAATTGGTTGTGTAGAATACAGTTTTCATAGGAGAGACCATCGCCAACATTTGGAGTTGTATTATCTGACTTTTTCTTCACCGCAACATTTAAATCAATAAATGATGACGACAAATCATTGAAGCAGTCGTCATTGGAAAATACTGCAAAGTGTAGCTTTAACATAATGGACTGTTGGAGGGGAATTAGTTCATAGTCGCCGTACTTAACAATAACATACATATTATCACATTCGAACAGATTCAAATAGGAATAAAATGATGGATATACTTCACGGGGGGGGATATAAGTCATCGTAAGAGAAGTCCTTCTTTGATCTAACAATCTTTTTCTTCTTCTGCTTATTGGCCTTCGTTGTTTAATTTCTTCTCAAAGTCCTTTTTGATGTCCTTTGCTTCCTTCCTGGGTAAAGCCTGATGAGTGAATGACGCGAACACATCCTTTACAATCCCCCTCCCATTTGTCATGATTTTAGTTGTTCATCAACGACTCTTGCTGTAGATCTAATATTTTCCTTAACACTCTCCTAGATATTCTTACTTAACCCCCAGTCCTATAATGTAGAGGCAGCAAAATTCGATGCAGCAGGTACAAGATATTTTTTGGCAAGGGGTAGTGCAGAACGAAATAGCCTAGCAAACCAGCTACCAAGACCATAGCCAGACATTTTAGTCCGCCTCTTGTAGTAGTCCAATCCATTGCCTATTTGACGTGGAGTCAAAGCAGCAACATAGCAATCGATATCGGGACAGACAAATGGAATTCTACTATTGTTCATTTTAGGTGATTGTGCTGTCGTTGACAATGGATCGAAAATGACATGTAATCACTGCTAAGCCCTTTTTTATTGCTAGAGGATTACCCAATTCACTTCTTAGGGTTAAGTGACAGAGTTCCAAATATGAAGTGTTTACAAGAATATACTGAAGATGCTTTATATTATAGTGATGAACAAGTTCATGAGTTGTTTTTCGTTCAAGAACACGTAAGAGGGGGACATTTGAATTACCGACTCTCGACGTTTCCACAAAGGATGCATAAAGAAATATGCAAGAGTCCGAGGCAAAACCAGGTGGATAATCAGCAAAAATAACTTGATCCATCTCGTAAACGATGCCAGCATTTTTCCCATTGATAATATTCTGTTTAAAGCCAAGAACATCTCTCAGATTATCATTGGGAATAATTGTTTCAGTGTCAACAGGTGAGCTAATGTAAATCCTATCATGTTCCAATGAATAATTAAAGTGAAATGTGCCGTTCCTTCGATATGGGTTTTATTTATTGATTGCACGACCCAAATCCCACATATTATCATATTCTATATATTTTAATCCGACATTTGCATAGCCCTTAGATTTCAGTGTTTCAACCCATTTATAGTCGACTTACCCCAACCCATTCATAGTCCAATCGAATAGTATAACTTTTATATCATACACACGATCCTTTCTCAGGAATTCCTAGGTATTTTTAAGAATACATTCGACAAGAGACCCTTCATATGCACCGTCAAATTTGATGACGAGGGAAAGTTTTTTCCAAAAATAATTTGTTGTATTCAACTCATTGTAGAGAAAATTAGAAATGTTGGAAATGAATGTCACATAGAGATCCTGGGTCTTTGTCAATATCTTCAACATCGATCCAAGAATCAAAATCAGAGTTATATCCTAGCCACCGAACAAGTAAATGTTTCTTACCCCTGTGAGTACGTGTCTTTAATATCTTTTCAATTTGATAGATATCACTAGCATTTTTAACTTTTTGCAATTCATAGTCATAAAAGCCGCCGAGAATCTCTTTATCTTTGGTATCACGCAGGCGATAAGTTATGGGTCTAGTGTCTAGGATTTTTGCCACTTTAAAAAGTTCGCTGGACCACAAGTAATTCCCCTTTTCAAAAACATTAGTTGTTCTATTAATTCGAACAGTATCACCAACATTGACTTTATTTTTCTTATTGACATCTGATTCCTTGGAATATTGTTTAAGAAAGGTGTCAATTGTATCATGATCAGAATGATGAACTTCCATTGGCGTAGAGTTTGACAACGATCGATGAGGTCGTTGATTATAAATCAACATGATTTTATCCAGATCATGAATAAAAGCCGGTGTACTTTTAAATGTAAAATATCTTGAAATTAAAATTCTAATAGTTCTTATAAATCGTTAGGACATTGCGGAATTTATAGGACTTTGACTATGATCTAGCAGTGTACTACATTTATCTATTACCTCTGTAACAATATAATTAACAAATTTAATACCGCGGTACGTTTGAATTCTTCTGTACTAATCGTTTCCAAAAATACTTTTAACGCCCCGAGCAGCATCAACGCCTCGCTTTGACCGCAAAGGCATTGCACATGTATTATAATTATAAACACTCATTTTAAGTAGGGTGTATTTATACGGCAGATTATGACGTCGTTGAATTTCATCTAGACAGGAGATCTGCTTGCATTATATGCAATGGGAAAAAGGCTTTAGTTTTTCTATATTGATTGGCACGAAGTCTATGATTTCTATGCAGTGTAACTTGATTCATTTTGTAGATAGTCTTGTACATTTTTAGTGTGAACACCAGTGACATTGGACAGAGTTGTAGGTGAACTTAAAACTCCCTGCTTTACAAATATTTTCGTTAGCACCTTTAAGAAGCTCACCCATTTTGAACATAAACATGTCGTGTAACTTCCGCTACCCTTTTGCATACTGGCTCTTGGTGGTGTTGGTAATGGAGACGTTGAATTGATACGTCTTCGCTTTTGTCTAGCTATCAGGGGTGTACTAGTATTTTCCAAAATTGATTTAAAAACCTTATTCTTCTTCATTTCTTAATGCTTTCAATGTTGTTGATGATGATGATGATGCATGTTTATTTAATTTTTTTAGAATTTATCTATTGACAATAAGACTTTTGGGGAAGTTTAATGTATTTAGAAAGTTGTATAGATGAGTGTCAAATGATAATAGCCCTTTACGATTTTTAACCATGTCATAGATTAAATCAAGTAGATTATAGCTCTTGCCCTGAATTATAATCCCTTCCCCATTGCTCTCAACTTGAATATGATCTTGACCACTTTCCAAGAGATAGATTAGGAGTCGTGTTATTTGTGCACGATATGAGTGGGGCATTAGATTTACAATTTTCAATACAGATTAATCCAATTACTCCTTCGTCAATTGTGTTCCAGCAGGAGCAGACTCTTGAGAAGTTGATTATTTTTTGGGATCAGCAGCAGCAGCAGTGGGATTCAACTGAAAGGACTTGTGTTTATCCTCTCGGCGAAGTGTATCTTGAAGTAAAATCATTTTTTTTTTATCCTCAATAGTTTCATTGTCAAGGAATTTACTCAGATTGTCTTCAAAGTGTTCGACGGGTGAGAGAGCGAGTTCTATTGGAGTCAATTTATAGGGTTTTGCCATTCTCACTAGAGAAAACCGTTTACACGTCCTGCAATTATTGGCAGTAAAGGCGTGAAAAAGCTACCGCCCGCCTGAAAAAGTCATTTCCTTTTAAAATTATTTCCTTCCTTTTGAGAGGCCCCTGTACGTACGATGCAATGATGTTGCTTCGCCTGCTGCTTAACTACTTATGGCATTTTAACATTACCCGTAGTCAAATTTAAACAAAGTTCGGATATTAGACTAATGAAATCGTTGTTAATACTGTGTTTGAGTATTGCTTTCCTAAGTAGAAGTTATGAAGTGCTTAAAGCTGAAAACAAATGTCTAGTTTCATGTAGTTTCTTCAGCGTCATGATAGCGACTAATAGGTCTCTTTAGTGTTCACAGAGAGATATACTGTAATTTCATTGTCAAAAATATCCGTGACTTCACGCAGATCCTCGGGTGTATTTTGATTAAGATCCAATAGGATGTAGCCGTGGGGTTTATTAGTTGCCTGATTGTATGCCGAGAGCAGATATTTAGAGGAACCTGGATAGATTTGTTTATTGAGCGTTCTTAGCGAGCTAGAATCACGAACAACTCTGTATATGATATAGTAGGTACAGTTCAAAGCAAGTGTTCGCATACATTTGCTCTGATGAAAGAGATTGTGTAGAACCAGAGTAACGGAAATCTGTTCATGATGAGAGTGAACAGTGAATAATTGCAACATTTGCTGGGACCATTGTTCAATAGATTCAGCCAGATCGTCAATGATCAGCCAAGAGTTTGGTTCAATAATTCTGAAAACATCAAGTCCCTGTATGAATTGTATCTGCACCAATCCCATGGCAGCAATTGCTTCTATTTTATCGTATGACTCCTACCAAATACTGTAGCAATATTAGATTTTTTTCGGCTTTTCCGCAAACATTTTATCGCAATTTTTTATTATTTTAGTTAAGAGTGTTGTTTTGCCCGACATTGAGGGCCCACACAGAAAAGATCTGAATGGTGTTTTAAATTGATACATGTTCCCTTCAACAGATCACCTGGACAACTAACTGTAGACCCTAATTGTCTAATGACTATATAATTTCCCTACTGCTACTCTGTTCTTCAAGAAGAATAAGAAAACGAATAAAGAATCATATTTTCTTTTATTATATACATAAGAAAGTAACAATACTTAAAAAAAGCACATTAAACATGAAAAAATACACTTTTTTTTAAATTTAATTATAAAAAAAATACAACATTTACATGGGCACAGAGAGAAAAAACACTTGAATACTTTTTTTTTGTTTATTTATAGATAAAAAAAATACAACATTAGAAAAAATATCACTTTTTTTTAATGAAACATTTACAAAAAAAAATCTGCTCTAAGTCAAAAAGATAACTTTGATAGTGGCGGTGCGCCCCCCGCTGGCGGCCGCCCCCCCGGGCCACGAGGCCCCCCCCTCCAAAGTCCGCGAGCCCCCCCCTCCAAAGGCCGCGAGGCCCCCCCTCCAAAGGCCGCGAGGCCCCCCCAAAGGTTTTAGTAAATAATTTACAGGACTTTGTTTAAACCGAGACTTTCCCTATGGGTAACACATTCGGCCCGGTCTGAAGTTAAATAGTGACCAAGGGGGAGGGTGGTCACACCGTCTTGACAAACATAGACCTTGTCGGAGATGGTACTCATGGCAATTTTTTCTACATTTACAGTAAAGTTCCTGTATTTGAGAGAACGAATTGCCAGCAATTTGGCTCGTGGAATTGTATTTTCAACAATACAATTCCTATAAATGTCAATGTCGAAATTCTTATCCACATAGCGCGTGGGTACTCCTTTACAACGTTTCTTGATTTCCTCGTCGTGTGTCTGTATAAAGTACACCTTCGGACTTACAAACATACCACGGGAAATCATGTCGCTTCCCGTTTCTGATTTAAAAAATAAAAGCTGATTTGGTTCCCGACGTTTCACTAGCTCTGGGTAAAGACCACCCCAATTGGTGTAGTCCATCCGTGAGCTGATAATTTTACCGTGCGCCAAATCATAAATTATATTTGGAGTTTTTTCTTTTAACATTAGAGAATCCGTGTCCCCGTATCAAACCTCTACTTGTCCCTTTTCCGGCCATTGTACCCTAGCCAAATTGTAGTAGGATTCCAATATGAGTTTTTCTTAGATCTCTAAGATCGCACTGCCTGCAGCAATATTTTTATTCAAGACAATGCGTCTTTTTTTCCTATTCAATAGTACCATGTCCGGGCCAATGAGTGAGAAGGAAATGTAAATTGGATCGGCAATATTTCAAGCCTATTGTTTGGGATTAGTCATGACTTAAAAACAATTCCTATTACGAATAACCTGACAAATTTTGCCAAAATTTGAAATCAAAATGAGTATATAAATTACTTTTTAAGCTTTCGTCTACGCTGTTGAACGTTTCTTGACACAGGTGTCAACAAACGTTTTTAGATATGGTTTTTGACTAAACTGGAGTGCTCTGTGAACCTTTGTGACGTTGAAACCGTTGTTGCACATCTATTTTAAAGCTACATGATGTACAACTATGTTTTTTTGGCAGAAGGTCAGCAATAAGTTTTTGTTTTGAAGGTGACCAATGCAATCCGTCCACCTCGACTAAACGCCTATTGCGGGGGCTCAAAGAGTCCCTAGTCACAGGTCTATTGATGCACGGGAAAACAAAATCCTTTACTGAATCGTGAAGCTCGATTGGTATCTCTCCATCAATTTCAAAAAAAAATCCAACCGGGCCATTCTCCTCAACACTGTCAATGTTGGGGAAATGGGGAGCTTGAGGGTCATTGAGCCATTTATAGTCACCGCAAGGTAATGGATAATGGGACATGGCCAAGGGGTGGAGAGAATTCATATCAAGAAAAACTGCATCCGATTTTGTCCCCGTCTTCTCTCCTTTTGAATCAGTTTCCCAGATACGATCCCCATGAAAAACAAAACCACCCCTCATTGACCTTTCAATGAACAGGTACTGATCAATGTCAATGATTAGCTCAATTTTTTCCCCACTAATTTTTAGGATGAGGTCCATCACTAGATGAGGAGATGAAAAACACTATCCCAAATCAAGATTAAATTCCTCATAGATTTTATCCGTATTTTTACACATAATGTCTAACAAAGTTAACACATCACTCGATGAATACAGCTTGCAGTAGTCAAACCCATTTTTACACCCTCCCTCTGCCCAAACTTTTTTAGCAAAACTGTATTCATTGGGGGTGCACCTACGGTCATGTAAACTGTCGTAAAACGATTCAATCGAAGGAGAAGTTTCCTCGGCGAATCTCGACATGGAACAATAATAATCATAAGGATAGATGCCCTTGACCGTCAACAAATCATATAAATCATTTGGAAATTGTTGCTTGAGAAGGGGGAAAGCATTGCAACCGTCATCGTTTTTCTGCACTTGAATTAATTTGCTCAATGATTTTGGGAAAAAACTGTATGAATCTAAAAAGCGAATTTTATTCGTGTACTCAACGTCGGCTTCAGCAAATTTCCACATAGATTCCAAAACAAGCAACTGTTCCGATGACTTAGGAACGGTTTTGTACCTAAATTTGTCTATCACCAATGCATCATCCACTCTTTCGTGTCTTTGAAGATGCGCCAATGTTATTAGCACATACTTCAGATCATAGTAAGAGTTATGCATAAAACACGGAAAAAAAAGCTGCTGTTTAATTTTTAAATTACATGAATTGTGAGCCCACCCTCGAAAGTTACTTTTTCCCGTTGAATTGGGGTTAATAAGGTGATTGTTATCCTGGACAAAGTCTTTTTGGGCAAGAGCACTCCTAAATAAACAGCAAATTCTTCCCTTTTCAAGTGCCAGCTGCTCTTTATCTGACAATGTCATCAGGTAATTGATGTGACGCAATCGTGAAATTGCGCCGTTTGCTGTTTTTGTTACAGAAACCAATAGCTTTTCCATACTGCCCTCCTCATCCATAGCCAAAAAAAACTCTTCGAACTGCATTTTATTGTTGGAATCAGGACGGGCGTGTGCGTAGAAACACGCAACTAGTTTGTGTTCATTTACTATATTTGGCCTTGATGGATCCGATACCTCAACCAGTCTTGATTCACAGTCTAAAGACACTTTATCAACTTGTAGCAGGGAATTTTGGAAATTTTTAAATTGTAAACTATCTTTGCCTTCTGCCGGCATTTCAATTCTTTGATTCCCATGAATTTTGCAATGGTTCATGTGATCTGAGAATGTTCGCTCAGATCTAAATGGGGAAAGGCACATGGGGCAATAGAGACGTTCTCCTTTCTGGACGCCTTGAGATAAGAGTCGACTTATTGCTGTAACGGGGAAAAAATGACCATAGGAATTTACATCTTTGGGAGGCTCGTAAATAACCCATACCCAATTTTTAACATTATACACCATCGGTGTCCTAACTGAACACGAAACTCGTTTTTTATTTGTTTTCTTTCCCCCATCTAAAAATTCTGTGTCATACTGGAGAACAACAATACCCACCCCAAAATTTTCATTTGCTTACTCGACTAAGCTTATTTCTTTCAAGGACACCGGATATTTCCCCTCTAAACAATCCAAATTTACTTTAGGGAAAAATTTTCCACCGTTACGTGCAAGTCCGTCGAGATTTTTTATTGTTGAATCTTTGTTTAATGTTTTATGGGCTCCTGCTAAAAATGCATATTTAAAGCATTGCAGCCCTGTGTCAAATCTCAAACCCTGAACCCCTCCTGCAGCTGACAAATCTGGGTGGCATTTTATTTTTAGATTACCCGCTCCCCCCTTAAAATAAAGTTTTTTTTAAATCCACTGAGATTCAGATCCATGTGTTCAATGTCTAGAATTGTGGGCCCACTCCCCCTCTCGTTAAACATGTCCAAAGTCGAAATTAGTTTATTTACCCAGTTGAAAAAGTTGTCTTCAAATTCATTTAGACCTGGGTAAAAAGTCTGGTTACCAGTTGAAAAATTAAAATAAAAACTATCCCCGGATGTCCCCTTTTGTCAATAAACTTTTTGATTAACTGATGCTTTAACTCCTCCTTGACCCTCCCATTTCTGAATCTGAATCTCAATTTTTGCTCGAATTCTGTCGATGTAGCTATGGAGAACATTCACAGGGTCTGTTAAAATAATGCCCTCGTCAATCACGTTTTCCTCGGGGGGTTAAAATCTACCCTGTATGTTTGTAAGTGACCTAGAGCAGATTCTAACAAATAAAATTCACATAATTCCGGGGACATGGCACTATTTTCATGTCCTGCACCTATTTGTACAGGATCCAATTCACTAATAGTAAAGTTGTCGTTAAAAATGTCCGCGGAAGAATTAGGCCCAAAAATTTGCATAAGACTGTCCATTTCTTCAGCTGTAAATTGAAAATCTAGGGGGATATCAAATAACATACCTTCACTAACATCATCATCTGGTGAGAGGTAACAATTATCCATGATACATTGAAGTCCTGTTCCGGGGACGGCAGCAGTTGTAACAGCTTCCCCCTGAAACTAGAAAATGATTGGATTAAGTTTTTTTTTCTTTGATAAAAGTTTTATCACATTTATAACACACTTTTCTTTTTTTTCTTTTTTTTATAGATCAATTTTTTTTTTAAACTAAAAATCTACCCCCCTCCTCACTAAGAAAGTTCAGACAGACACAAAATCCATATATGTAGTGAAGAAATTTTCTAATCTTACTTCTCGCCAAATATTTAAACAGTAACATGTTTCCATAACAACCAACAAAACCCAATTCCTCCTATAATTATTTAAACTAAAAAGTTACCCCCTCCTCCCTCAGAAAGTTCACAAAAACACAATCTGTAGTGAAGCATTTTTCTACTCTTAAACTAATTTTTAAAACTAAAAAATTTACCCCCCTCCTCCCTCAGAAAGTTCAGAAAGACACAATAGCCTTATCTGTAGTGAAGCATTTTTCTACTCGTATGTTTCCCGAATATTTAACGCGTACCATTTTTCCATACCATCCAACAAAACCCAATTCCTCCTATAATTTTTAAAACTAAATAATTACCCCCTTCTCCCTCAGATGGTTCAGAATTAAACAAACTCCTGACCTGTATTGAAGCATTTTTTTACTCTTAAAAAAACATTTTAAACTACAAAATTACACCCTCTTCCCTCACAAAGTCCAGAATAACAAAAAAACTTTATACATAGTGGATCATTTTTCTGCTCTTACACTAATTTTAAAACTAAAAATTTACCCCTTCTCCTCCCTCAGAAAGTTCAGAAAAACACAATGGCCTTATCTGTAGTGAAGCATTTTTCTCGAATATTTAACACTTACCATTTTTCCATACCATCCAACAAAACCCAATTCCTCCTAGAATTATTTAAACTAAAAAGTTACCCCCTCCCCCCCCCCTCAGAAAGTTCAGAAAAACACAATAGCCTTATCTGTAGTGAAGCGTTTTTCTATTCGTAAACAAATTTTTTTTTAACTAAAAAGTTACCCCCTCCTCCCTCAGAAAGTTCAGAAAGACACAATAGCCTTATCTGTAGTGAAGCATTTTTCTACTCGTACGTTTCCCAAACCATTAAAACGTACCATATTTCCTTACCATCCAACAGAACCCAATTCCTCCTAGAATTATTTAAACTAAAAAGTTACCCTCTCCTCCCTCAGAAAGTTCACAAAAACACAATACCCATATCTGTAGTGAAGCATTTTTCTACTAGTAAACTAATTTTTAAAACTAAAAAAGTTACCCCCTCCTCCCTCAGAAAGTTCAGAAAAACACAATAGCCTTATCTGTAGTGAAGCATTTTTTTCTACTCCTAGGTTTCACGAATGTTTAAAACTATCCATTTTTCCATACCACCAAACAAAACCCAATTCCTCCTATAATTATTTAAACTAAAAAGTTACCCCCTCCCCCCTCAGACCGGTCTGCCAAACACAATATCCGTATCCTTAGGGAAGCGTTTTTATTTTCGTAAACAAATTTTTTTTTTAAACTAAAAAGTTACCCCCTCCTCCTTCAGAAAGTTCACAAAGACACAATAGACATATCTGTAGTAAGGCATTTTTCTACTCGTATGTTTCCCGAATATTTAACACTTCCCATTTTTCCAGACCAACCAACAAAGCAAAAGTCCTCCTAGCATTTTTAAACTAAAAATTTACCCTCTCCTCCCTCGGAGAGTTCACAAAAACACAATACCCTTATCTGTAGTGAATCATTTTTCTACTCGTAAACCAATTTTTAAAACTAAAAAGTTACCCCCTCCTCCCTCAGAAAGTTCAGAAAGACACAATAGCCATATCTGTAGTGAAGCATTTTTCTACTCGTAAACTAATTTTTTAAACTAAAAAGTTACCCCCTCCTCCCTCAGAAAGTTCAGAAATATACAATAGCCTTATCTGTAGTATATCATTTTTTTCTACTCGTATGTTTCGCGACTATTTAACTCGTACCATTTTTCCATACCACCCAACAAAACCCAATTCCTCCTAGAATTATTTAAACTAAAAAGTTACCCCCTCCTCCCCCCTCGGAAAGTTCAGAAAAACACAATAGCCTTATCTGTAGTGAAGTGTTTTTATATTCGTAAACAATTTCTTTTTTAAACTAAAAAGTTACCCCCTCTGCACTCAGAAACCTCAGACGGACACAGTAGCCCTATCTGTAGCGAAGCATTTTTCTACTCGTATGTTTCCCGAATAATTGGAGCTTACCATTTTTTCTTACCCTCCAACAAAACCCACTTCTTCCTATAATTATTTTAACTAAAATGTTTTGCCATCATTCCGCAGAAAATTCACAGACACATAATAACCTTATTTATAGTGAAGCATTTTTCTACTATTTAACTAATTTTTAAAACTAAAAAGGTACACCCCTACGCCCTCAAACGGGCAGAAAAACACCATAGCCTTAGCCGTAGTAAAGTATTTTTCTACTCCTAAGTGTCCCGATTCTTAAACGCTTTCCATTTTTTCCAAACCATCCAAAAAAAACCTCTTCCTACTAGAATTATTGAACCTAACAAGGTACCCCCCTCACCCTTTCGACCTGTCAGCCAACAACACTAGTCTGATACTGAGGGTCTCGTTTTTCTATTCTTTTACAAATTTTTTTTTTTAACTAAAAGTTACTCCCTCTTCCCGCAGAAAGTACAGAAGGACACAATAGCCTTATCTTTTGCGAAGCATTTTTATACTCGTATGTTTCCCGAATATTTAACACTTACCATTTTTCCATGCCATCCCACAAAACCCAATTCCTCCTAGAATTATTTAAACTAAACCGTTACCCTCTCCTCCGCCAGAGGGCTCCCAAAAACACTATCGCATTTTATGGCGTTAATCATCTTTCGACACTTAACCTTATTTTTTAAACACAGTATTCCCCCACCCTCCTCCTTAATCCAGAGGAGACAGACTTGCAATCCTGAGATTTCATGTGGCATTTTTTCTACTCGTATACTAATTTTTAAAACTAAAAAGTTACCCCCTCCTCCCTCAGAAAGTTCAGAAAGACGCAAAAGAGTGCTTTCTTTGCTAATAAAAAAATGCATTATATTCGGTAATCTATGAGGGGGGTAGAGAAATTTAAAACAATGGTCGGGGGATGGGGAGATTAACATTTTAATATCTCTGACATACACTTTTACGGTGTTGAAAAATGATGAAAAGAAAATACTTAAAAAAAAACAAAAAAAGTTGGATAGAAATAGGTAGAAGCTAGAGGTGAAAAGACTCACATTTCCAAATTCAGACTGCTGTTGAGTGCCGTCCGTTTCTTGCATAGATGTGGTGGCGATGTCACTGGCTTGTACAGGTGAGCCAGTGGGGCTCCCCATCATGTGAGCAACTATCCATTCTCTTTTCAGTTTTCTACCTGGCTGCATAGGAGCTGGCACTGGCGAGTTTTGAGCAGGCATCGTCGGTCTGGAATGGATGTGAGTGGCCCCCAATTGACCGCCTATCTCCACTTGTTGTATTGGAGCAACGCCGTTAGTCTTAGCTCTCTTTTCCAGGGGAGGGTAATTGTAGGAATCCTCTTTCTTAAAAAGAAGGCAAAATTTAGCATGGAAAAAAACAATTCCCTTTTTTACAGAAGAAAAAATTAGTCTGCACAAAGAATCCCCTCTAACCACACGGAATCAGGGAACAGAGTCTCTCTCAAACCACTTAAAGCTCTTTTAAAAGATACAAGAATTACTTATTTAACACAAAAATTTTGTTTTTAACGGATGCCAAGTAAAGATAAACTGTGTTAGAATTGATTCATTACCCTCTTCCCTGTCATATATTTTTATAAAAGCCTCTGAATCATCTATGAAATCCATTTACTATCATCAAATACAATTGAAAAATATCTTTCTAATTTAGTTAAAAAACAAACTCTTTTTTCAATGAGCCTTGAATCGCACATATCCGTCTTTTTTTTTTCTTAATCCCGATAAGACTCATGCCAAATGTTGTTTTGAAATCATCCCCTCTTTGGTAACATGTTAAACACAGATGGCCTTATTTAGAGTGGAGGAAGATAGTACATTTTAAATGCAGGATTGGGAAAGGATTCTTTAGAACGAAAAAGAACTAAAACTACAGAATTATGTACCTGACATAATAATGGAAAAGGGAGTTTTTGTTTTACATAATATAAAAAAGCGTGCTTTGCCGTTTGTATCGAATATACTCATTATCTTATTAAGATTTTGTTTTGTTGGTGGGGAGGGGGCTAAGTCCCCAATTAGGTTTTAATTAAAGATTAAAACGTTTTTTTTTTTTTTTTGGAAATAAAAAATTAAATTTTAATCAAAATTAAAATATAAATATCCCTTTTTTTAAAAGTTAATAAAATTTAATGTGATATAATCAATTTGTTAAAGCATAATGAAAATTGGAATGTAGTGTATGAACACTTTATACGGGGTTTCAATGACGAATTGTTAAGCAATTCTCTGATTGGCTGCCTAAAAAACTGGTGTCAGCTCGAAAAAAAAACCACTCTGGTTGAAAAAAAAACCACTCTGGTTTAAAAAAAAAACTCGTTTGGAATGGTACCAACAGGACATAAGCAAATAGCACGTAGTTTTATAACGTGTTTAATAACGTGTAGTTTTAAGAATGTGTATTCGAACTCATGACGTACATTCATTGTGAAATTGACAACAAAAACAGAAAAAAAACCTGTTTGACCACATTATACACTGCCAAATAACCGCTGGCTGTAGACTATGCCTTGGAAAGCTACCATGGAACGTAAAGGCCGCAAAATGGTACCTCTTACACTGATATCCGACCAACAAAGCGAAAATCGACTACTAGGCAAGAACCCTAATTTTGAATGTGCCAAAAACTCGATGAAAATTGACCAGCTAAGTCAGAGAACAACCCCCCCCCCCCCCCCCAAAGAGATATTTTCTAATCCTTTTTCGTTCCGAGTCCCAAGGTCAGCAGGTTTTATCCCCCATCACCCTCATGTTAAAGATTTTAAAATACTAAAAATGAAAATATTGGCAATTATCTTATTGAATGTGATGCAGTAACAAAACAACAGAAATTCTTCATATTAAACTACCAGATCATCTCAAATCCCAAAAGGTGCCACCTTCTGCCAAAAGTCTACAAAGAAAAGTACTGAACTTGAGATCTTCAACTTAGTAATCCAGTACCAATAATTAAAAATAGCCCCAATAAGAGATCTGAAACTGCAGCAAGCAGTTTCTCTATAACTCTACTTAATTGTATTAAAGCAATCCTCCTCCCCCCTCTAGTAAAAAGGTGGCTTAGTACAAGATTTCTTTTATGAACTACCTACAATAGCAACAAATGAGTAATACCCATTGATTCCCTATTTAGCTCTTTCAAAATATATTAGTCGTTGCCGTGACATTTGTATCCCAGTCCCTCCCTATTCAGAGGCAACGCTATAGTGTTGCCTATAGTAAAGGTCATAAGGCTTCAATGTTTTATTATAATTATTCATTTTTTTTCCCCAGAGGCACTTCATATGGAAGGGTGGTCATATAAACTTCGGAGGGGCTCATTCGATTGGAAATAGCTAGTTCTGGTGCCCTTTTTAAAAGTCAATAGTGATCGGAGTGCAACTAGCCCCTTCCCCCACGCCCCCTTTTCCCAAATGTATCCGATCGAAATTTTGAGATAGCCGCTTTCTTTAAAATAGTCCAAAAGTAAAATAACAATGCCTACGGGGTTGAAATCCCTCCTGGCCCCATTAAGTGCTATAACTTATGCTAGTTCCTCATTGTTAACATATAAGGTTTTTGTGGAAGGGGTGGTTGCATGAACTTTGGAGGAGGCTCATTTGTTTGGAAATTGAAAGTTCTCGTTTCCTTATTGAGAGTCAAAATTGACCGGTCGCAACCATCCCTCCCCCCCGGCACCCTTTTCCCCCAAATGGATGTACTCAAAATTTTGAGATTGCCATTTTGCTTAAAATAGTCCAAAGGCACAAAAAAAAATATGCATCAAGGGTTGACAATCCCCCAGCTCCCAAGGCAAAGGCTATAAGTTATGGTAGTTGCCCATTGTTAACATATACGTTTTTATGGTTGTTGGGGCTCATTCGATTGGAAATCGAAATAGCCCCCTCCAAATTAGTAAAGCCTTATAGCCCTCTCCACAATAAATTTTACAAAATAGTCCTAAGACCAAATAACTATAACTCCGAGGTTGACCCCCCCCCCCTCGGCCCCCGGGGCTAGGGCTGTAAGTTATGCAAGATTTTTATTGTTAACACATAAGGTTTTAAGGTTGGGGTGGTCGTATAAACTTTGATCAGAAATTGAAAGTCTTAGTGCCCTTATTAAGATTCAAAAGTGATCAAAGCGCAGCCAGCCCCCCACACCCGTTTTTCCCCAAAATGTATCAGATCAAAATTTAGTGTTAACCATTTTGTTCAAAAATGGTTCAAAAGTTAAATAACTATGCCTCCGGGTTTGAAACACCTCTCCCAGCCTCCTGGCAATGGCTATATATCATGCAATTTGCCCATTCAGACCAAGATTTACCAATAGGCCTACTAAGACCTGGGCCTAGGGGTTCACAATGCCAGGGGGCGCAATAAATTGTCTCTCAGCGATTTGTTTTTCTTAAACAGCTGGACTATTGTTATTTATCGTTGAAGTGCCATATACACTCCGCTGCCGTGCCGCCTATTCACAGAAAAGCGATTTTAGAGCAACACGAATTCCATGGTCACTTAAAAACTGCCCGATGCCTCCCAAGAATGGGTGTTGAGAGTTCGGTATCACCTCTGTCTTTTATTACTTTTGACTCATCAGTTGTGTTCGGTTCAGAGGTTCCACTATTCCCAAATTTTTGGGGATTTCCCCAAATATATCGCAAAAAAAGATCGACAAAAAAGCTTGGGCCTAGAAGCGTCAAAGCTTTAAATCCGGCCCTGTACCCATTGTTAAATATAAGGATTTTTATTGGAAAAGAGGGCATGTTTTGGTCCTGGGTCTCCAAACGGCTCAGGGTATTAAGGTGAAACTTTAAGGAAATGTTGAGAGGGATGCCAAACACAATCGAAACCCTCTATATGCTTCCTGGTTGTGAAAAGGGAGCATCAGCAATTTCTAAAGTACGACTGAGGGCATTAAGTTGAAAATTTCAGGGTATGTTGAGGAGCTGTTGAAGAGAGATTTTAGAATAACCAACCCCCCCCTCCATGCTCTTTTTAGGTGCCCGCTCTGCTCAACGGTGATCAAAATTTTGGAACTGTCATTTTGCTCAAACTAGTCAAAAGGTCAAATAACTATGCTTCCAGGAATGCCATAGCCCCATAGCCCGGGGCAAGGATTTTAACTAATTTTCCCATTGTATACATGCTGGATTTATCATTAGGAAAAGGGCAAAATATTTTATTCTGGATGAGCCTGAAAAGGCTAAGCGCATTAAAGTGAAATCTTACAAAATATTTGAAAAGATCTTGCAAAGGAGGGAGGGGGTTTGAAAAGTGAATGAAGGGTCACCAGCCCCCTCCCATGCATTTTAACTGCAATTTCTCCTAATATCTGAGCAGAATTTTGAAAGACACCTTATTGAAAAATGTCAAAAGCTCAAGATACTACGCCTATGCTACCCCCCACAGCTTTGGAGAGGGATGCAGAACAAAATAAAACACAATGTGTGCGGGCTGATTGTCAGAAGGATGTATTATCAATATCTAAGGAACAGCTGAGAGTATTAAGATGAAAATTTCAGACGATGTTACAGAGCTACTGCAGAGTAGCCAGCCCTCCTAGCCCTTTTTAGATGCTCCCTCTCCTTATAACTGATCAAATTTTTGAAAAGCAATTTTGTTCAAAACGGTCAAAAGGTCTAGTAGCTACGCTTCCAGAGATTCAATGCCCCTCACAACCCCCAGGGTAAGGATTGTAAATTACGCAATTTGCCCTTTTTTACATGCATTATGTATCATTACGAAAAAGGAGGATTTTTTAATTCGAGATGTGTCTGAAAAGGTTGAGGATGTTAAAGTAAAAGTTTGGGCAATACTAAACTAAATCTAAAGATACTATGTGCATCCTGTTTATCCAAAAAAAAATATATCTGCAATATCACAAGAACAGCTGTGGGTATTTAAACTTCCAGCGCATATTGAAGAAGATATTAAAATGTAGCCAGAGGGCAGCCAGTTCCCCTCCCATTTGTTTTTAACTGCTCTTTCTTCAAAAATACCTTATCAAAATTTTAGAATAGCCATTTTGTTCAAAATAGTCGATAAAGTCAAATAACTGCACCTCCAAGGATGACTTATCCCCATAGCCTCTAGGGCAAGTGTTGTAAGTTATATAAGTGGCCAATTGTTTATATACAAGGTTGACTATTGGGGAAAGGTGGCATGTTTGGTCTTGAGTCTCCAAAAAGGCTAAGAATATTAAGTTAAAGCTGGTAGAAATGTTGAGGAGGATGTCAAACAAAATTAAAGCACACTATGCGCAGGAGGAATTTCAAAAGGAAACAACAACAATATCTAAGAAATGGATAAAGTTGATATAGAAAAATATCTAAGAAATGGTGTTAAGTTGAAACTTTAAAGACATGTTAAAAAGGAACAAAAAACAGCCACCACTCATGCATTTTTAAACTGATAGAGATCTTAAAAAGCCATTTGATTTGATAAAGTCACAACGTCGATTAGCTAAGCCTCTGGGGATGCCACGCCCCTGCAGGGCAGGGAATGTAAATTATGCAATTTCTCCATATTTTATATGCAGAATTCAACATCAGGAAAGGAGAAAATTTTTGTTCCTGGACGTGTCCAAAAAGGCTAAGGGTATTGAGACATAATTTTGGGAAATGTCCATGGATAGTTGCAAAGTAAGACTCAAAGCAGGTGTTTACAAAAATAGGAGAAAATGTGACAATTTTAGGATTTCAATTGGCTACAGGTTAAACAATACCACCACTTTTCTTCTTTCCAAGGATAAAGGTTCATGATTGGATCTTTTGTAAAAATCTGCTTGGTTGTACAGAATTATCATACCAAAGTCATTGGATGACCTTTCTCAACTTGTGTTTTTCAATCCAGCAAGTAAAATCTTCAAAAGATGATTGAGTATTAGGCTACTACTCTTTGGCAATCATGTGAGCTACAATGTCATCAGTATTTTTACTCTCCTTCTGATCTGTTCATGTTGTCTCCAACCCCTGCCCCACTGTACTGGCTGTTTTAGCCAGTTTATAGATAAAAATAAACTCGTGGCTATGTTTCTATTCATGAGACAGCTCAGCTTTGTAAATAACCAGTTTTGAGCAAGCTGAATCCAGAAAATATAGCAGCTGGTGTCAGAAGTGCAAGGATTTGGCCATTCAACAGAAATATTTTACAGAATCTGACTCTTTACTAGTCCAGGTGACTTGCAAACAATTTCAAAGTGAACCCTCTTGTGAAACCTTGAGAAGCCTCAAATGAAAATAATGTTAATGACATATATGAGCATCAGCCTGGAGATTTTGTGCTAGTACAATTTCAGTAAAGGAAAAAAAAAATGGGTTCTTAAGTTTAGGAAAAAAGCCTTGATATGCTTTGAAATCCTGCTTAAATTACAGGTCCTAATAAAGAAGACAGAAAACCCATTATTTTCACAAAGTTTGTCCTGCTCACACAAGAATTTCGCCTTTATGACTACAACAATTTTTTGTAGCAAATAACTTCAATAAATCATGTATGGAGCTGAGAAAACCATTTTCTTAAGCATTTTTTTCTTTTAATAACTTAGCTGATCAGCAGGTTATTACATGCAACCTAGGCTATTTGGTTTATTTAAAGCTTCTCAGAAGTCTTCTGCTATTGGCTAAACTTTGCTTGCTTTCTTGAAAAATTTAAATCAACTTCAACTTTTTTCTGACTGCAATAAAGTTAACAAAGTCAAGTGAGAAAAACAATTTATTCACTTTGTGGACAACTTTATTAACTTTATTGATGTCATCCACTAGATAAGCGAGATATAGACTTGTCATGTGCACAATCTTCTAAGCCCTAGAAAAAAGGAAGGGTTAGAAACTGTATCCTGATAACATTATTAGCGGGGGGGGGGGTTAGGCCCTGGGTTCACTCCTGAAAGTTCTATTGGTAAATTTGTAGTTGACAACATAATTCAGCTAGGATGAAAGTGAATATATCACTTGATCCCTTTCTTAATGCTTTTACATAATTTGATAGTTGCTTATGTGGGAAATTAGATTTTTAACCCTTTAAAGCCTAAAAGGGCTCAAAACCTCTCATAGTAATCAAAGTTTTAAATGTGCTTCTAAAAAAAACTGGCTACGGTAGTGAGAAAAAACTGTCATTTGTAGTTGGTTCAGGAATGGTCATTGTTATTTCCATTGGCCTTAATAGTAGAAATTTATGAAAATAGATTTACAAAATAAATTAAAAATAGCCTGAAATTTCTCAAAAATGAGACAGTTTTGCTATGCTGCCATTTTCAAGGGGTTTCAGGCTCTTTTTTTTCATTCCTCCAAATTTGTTTTCAAAATAACATTTTACTATTAAGACTAGGGGAAAAAATAATTATCATTCCTGAGTCAGCTGCAAATGGATTTGTTTGTGGTAAAATTCTAGACAAGCTACTTTTCTTGGAAAGGGGTTAGGTTAGGAAAATGAAACTTTCAGGGATGGATCTCTACTCCTTCTCCCTCTAGAGGGCAATGATCTTTGAAAATCCTTGTGTTATAAAAGTTAAACCTTGTAAAATAGACCTTCTGCTTAAATAAAGTACAAGAAAAGCATTATCAGCTTCACAACTTTGCTCAATCCCAATTTATGAGGTTTCAAATATCTGCATATACATTTCCTAAATTTAGAAAAAAAAACATTGATATGACTTAAAATTCCAATCAAATAACAGGAATTGTAATTTCAAAACTAAAATCAGAGGGAAAGAAACTGAAAACTGAAAATTAAGGCATAATGTTGTTTTATCAAAATTCTAAAACTTATAACCCTGTCAAGTAGGCAAATTTTGGTAAATATCTAGATTAACAGAGTATTCAGATAGCTAAGAAAAAAAACTTCCCTCTGGAATCAGAATTTCTTACTGAATCCAAATAAGATATTCATTATCATTATAAATTCAATTTTAAGTCAGTTACAGTCCCTCAAAGACAATACTCTTCTCTTTTTTTAAATATGGCTTATATGCCTGTGTTTGCATCAGTCTTGATAAAAACCAGTTTGCCTGTAAATTGAATCAAGAGTGACAAAATTGGGAATCAATAAATGCATGGGAAATAAATTAAAGGCCTATGGGCTATAGGTTAGGTTAAAATTGAATATGCAATGGGGTAAATATCTACCAAATCATATTATTGACCTACGCATAAAGTGAATATACCACTTGATGCCTTTTTTTATGCTGATTACAAATATAATAATCATTTCTATCGGAAATGAATTTAAGCCCCTCCCCCCTATAGGCTATATGCCAATTCAGGGTATATATTTCTACATTAGGGGGGGGTGGAGGTAAAGTTTAAAATTACCTCCCATTTACATCAGAAACAAAATTTGCCCCCCCCCCTAATGTAGAAATATATACCCTGAATTGGCATATATAGGGGGGGGGCTGAAATTCATTTCCGATGAAAATGATTATTATATTCGTAATCAGCATAAAAAAAAGGTATATTCACTTTATGCGTAAGTCAATAATATGATTTGGTAGATATTTACCTGCAATGGAAACAAATGTGATATTAGGATTCAGGATGAAATTCTGATTGTAGAGGTAAGTTAGATTTTTAGCTATCTGAACACTTTGTTAATCTAGATATTGACCTAAATTTATAAGACTTAAAACCAGAAGAGGGTAAACCAAGCTAAGTAGCTTAGCAATAGGGTAAAAAACTAGTATACAATTGGGCAAAAGAATGTAAAACTCAAACCCTCACATATTGTAACCAAATAGGAATTGAGAAGAACCAATGAATAGCTAAAAATCTATGCTCTCCATCAATATGGTTAGTATTAAAATTATTAAGATCAAACACTTAAAATTTTGCACCTTGGACCGAATAACCCAATGGCTACCTATTCAATTTGGTAAAAATTTAGAATTATGACTTCTGATAAGGAGACATGTTAAGAAAACAATTCTTACTGTAAAATATGTATAATGATCCTAGTTAACATATTGTCCAAGGGGAGAACCTTTATCATCAAGTCTTTCCTCTTTTTCCCTTCTTTTTTTAACTTAAAAGAAAAAAATTTCAATTTTTACCTTGCTCTGAATTTACTTTTGTTACTTACTTACTTAAAGCTCTTGCTCAGCAGCGTCGCCAGCGTAGAGGGAACCAGTCGTCAGCGCCGTCAGTCTTCTCCAGAGTGGTCGGTTCAGGGCGAGGGTTGTCGCTTCAGCCGGGTTGATGTTTCTGGAGGCGAGCCGATCACGGATGACGTCCGCCCATCGGGTGCGTGGTCTTCCCCTAGGACGCCTCCAGCCGTTTGCAGCTGGGTTGAAATCGAAGATGAGCCAGGCAGGTGTTTGGGCAGGCAGACGGAGCAGATGACCATACCAACGCAGCGAGCGAGACTCAAGCTGCTCGGACAGGGGTGGGAGTTTGAAGGACCTGAGGATTTCCGAATTTCGTACCCTGTCGGACCATCGGGAGCGTTCGATTTTTCGGAGGTGTTTCGTCTGGATGGCATCTACCTTCAGCGTCTGTGTCTGAGTCAGCGACCAAGTCTCAGCAGAATAGAGCATAACGCTGGCAACCGAAGCAGAATATATTCGTGCTTTGGTGAGACGGCTGATCTGGGGTTTATGGAAGACTGTTTTTAGAAGGTGACCAAAGACAGAGTTTGCTTTTGCCGCTCTTGCTGATATTTCGGCATCTAGGCTTCCGTTAGAGGAGACAATTGAACCAAGGTAGGTAAACTGCTTGACTACCTCTACAGTTTGGCCACAAATTTCAACAGATGACAGGGGGTTGGACGGCGTTTTCTCAACAGGCATTATCTTGGTCTTCGACCAATTTATTTTCAGACCGAGTTTCTCAGCGGCAGAGGCCAGTGTTTCCAGTGTAGTTTTGAGGTCACTAATGTTTTTGCATATTAGCGCCACGTTGTCGGCAAAGTCGACGTCTGAAAGAACTCTTCCAGCAAAGCCTATGCTAAATGGCTGCACCTGCTGTGTTTTATTCAGGATGTGGTCTATTACACAGTTAAAGAGATCAGGTGCAGCAGCACATCCTTGCCGGACACCATTTTTAATTTTGAAATATCCAGAAGGCCATCTATTTATGATCACCGCACTTTCAGTGTTATTATACAGCTCTTTGAGGAGACGGACGATTTTCGTGGGTACGCCAGCAGACTGGAGGATTAGCCATAGTGACTGCCTATCGACAGTGTTGAAGGCAGATCAAAAATCGACAAAGGCAATGTACGCCTTCCTCTTATATTCAAGAGTTTTCTCTACTAGCTGTCTAATCGTATGGATTTTCTTGGTGGTGGACCTGCCTGGCATGAAGCCAGCTTGCTGGGGGCGACGGAGGGCATGAAGGTATCTTGTTGCCCGTTTGAGAAGCAGCATAGCAAAGAGCTTTCCAGGAACTGAGAGTAAAGTTATGCCACGATAATTGCTACATTCTGCTTTGCTCCCCTTCCTCTTGTAGATTGGTACAAGTAGGCCCTTCTTCCAGTCTGAGGGGATTTTTTCAGAGTGCCACACAAGGTTAAACAGCATTTGTAGCCAGAGGATCATGGCTGGACCCCCATTTTTAAGGAATTCCGATGTTAGGCCACATATTCCTGGCGCTTTGTTATTCTTTAGCTTGCGGGTGGCAGCTTTTATCTCCTCCGATATAAATTCAGGACCATCAGGAGCAGGTATGGTAGTAGCCGCAGCAGCCGCTAGCTCGTGGTCCATCTGGTCTGGTGGATCTGAGTTGAGCAGTTTCTCAAAGTGGTCCTCCCACTGGCGGAGGCATCGTGATTGGTCGTAGATATTCTAACCGCTAGCGCTTCAAAGGTATGGCGTAGTTTGAGTGTGCTGACCTGACAGCTCACGAAGAATCTTGTAGGTGGCTCCACTGTCCTTTTTCTTGGCGGCCTCTTGCAGTTCAGATGCCTTGCTGTCAATAAAAGCCTTGCAGTCTTTATGCAGCATGGAATTGTGCTCTTTGTTTAGCAGTCTGTATGTAGCCATGTCCCCGCCAAGACGTGCTTCTCGCCTGAGATCTATGATGGCAAGGGAGTGATTACTGATCCAGTCCTTTTTCTTCCGTTGCCTCATTCCAACAACGTCAGTTGCTGCCGCAAGAGTGTTCTCTTTGAAGGACTTCCATGCAACTTCACTATCATCGCATTGGCCAAGGACCTCAAATCTGTTGGATATCTCCACATGGTACTGCTCAGCCAGAGCGGGGTCCTGTTGGATGCGACCGGCATCAATTTTCCGAAAAAATTTTTCAAATTGCTGCTATAAATTTGTTCTTATAGATAGTGTTCATCCTGGCTGTCCGAGCGTTCTGGCCATCTGTCCAAGCATTCTGACTGACCAAGTCTATTGATTTTGAATTGAAGTTAGGTTATATTAATAATTGGTATTTTTACCACTGCTCATTAAAAAAAAACAGAATTAACAATTACCAGGATGAACACTATCTACAAGAAAAATTTATAGTAGCAATTTCAACAGATTTACGCATTGCATTTTAGCATGGAAAAATTTTTAATTTTTTTCTTTTAAGTTGGAAAAAGAAGGGAAAAAGAGGAAAGACTTGATGATAGAGGTTCTCCCTGTAATATTCTTACCTTTCTGTTCTAGGTGACCTGGGTTTCTATTTCAAATAAATAAACATCGAGACTTTCTACATGGTGTCAGATCCTCTAAAAACAACATGGAAACCAACGTCCCCTACCCTGCAATGGATTGGACAAGTGATAACCTTATAGAGGCGTGGACCAGATTTAACAACCATGCAAAGCTGATGTTCCAAGGACCCCTTAGCGGAAAGACAGAAAAGGTGCAATGCGCCTTCCTGCTGATCTGGCTTGGAGATAAAGGGCGACACATTTTTAGTACCTTTACAATTACAGCTGATGAACAGGACAAAATTCAACCGTACATGGACAAGTTCAGTGAATATTTCCTTCCACAGTGCAATACAGTGTTTCAAAGATGTCTCTTTCATAAATGTGATCAACGAGATGGTGAACCAGTGGATGAATACATAACTGATCTGAATCTTTCGGCTCGTGAATGTGCATATTCCACAACAGCCATGAGAGATGAAATGGTAAGAGACCGACTTGTATGTGGCATCTCTTCAGCAAAAGTCAGAGAGAAACTCCTCCAAGCAGGTTCCAATCTAACTCTGTCACAAGCAATTAATATAGTGCGAACACATATAGAAACCCAGGTGCAGCTCAGGACAATGTCACAGCCTGATACTTGTGGCAGCCAAGCTTATCAAGAAACATGCATAAAGCATGAAGTGGATTTTGTCAGGAGGGGCAAAGAAATCAAACCATGCCCCATCTGTAAGACAATGCTATTTCTGTGGAGGGGATTATTCATCTTCCCACAAATGCCCCGCAAAAGGAAAAATATGCAGTAACTGTGAAAAACCAAACCATTTTGCAAAGGTTTGCAAAAGCAGCAAAAAGGTGGTGAACGTAATAAATCAACAACATCAAACAAACGAGCATCAACCAGACAGCAATGATGAGCTCTTCATAGACACCATAAACATGAACAAAGGGGATGATCAACCATATGTGAAGCTCATAATCAACAAACATATCAGTATCATTTTCGAAATTGACACAGGTGCACAAGCCAACATCATGCCTTAAACATTATTTAATACCCTTAAACCAAGGCCCAAAATCAATAAGACGCTACAAATTCTTACTAATTTTGGAGGACAGAAGATTCCAACACTTGGCGTTTGCAGCCTTAACTGCGCATATACCAACGGATGCACTGAGACAGAGCCCTTCTTCATAGTGAAAGACGTCCCCTTCCCAATCCTAGGCTTCGAAACCAGCAAGAAACTAAAATTAATTAAGCTGATACTTACTGTGACAAAACCAAACCCATTCATCGAGGAATTCAAAGACGTATTTCAAGGTATAGGACAGCTTGAAGGTGAGTGTCACATAACACTCAAAGAAGGAACTGAACCTAAGGCTGTACCAGCCAGACGCATCCCAATATCTCTCTAAAACAGGTTCAAGAAGGAACTAGACAGGATGGAGGCACTTGGGGTCATCAAAAAGGTTACTTACCCCACAGATTGGGTAAATGCTGCAGATGTGGTCGAAAAGCCTGACAAAAGCCTCCGGGTCTGCATTGACCCACAGGACCTGAACAAGGCCATCAAAAGACCCCACCCCCCAATGCCCACATTTGACGAAGTAATACTAAAACACTCTGGTGCTAAATTTTTCACCAAGCTGGATACCCGTCACGGATATTGGTCTCTCGTCCTTGACAACAAATCATCTCAACTAACAACATTTAACACTCCATACGGCCGATACATGTTCAAACGCATGCCGTTTGGGTTGATTTCAGCGCAGGATGAATTTCAACGCCGTATGGAAGAGCCATTTGAAGGCATTAAAGGTTTTCCAGTGATAGTCGATGACATCATTATATCTGGGGAAACCATAGAGGAGCACAACGCAAATGTTCGCAGTGCACTAATCAGAGCACGCAAAAGGACTGTGAAATTCAACCTAAAAAAATGTGTGTTTGGGTGCAACAGCACACCATACTTTGGACACATAATATCAAAAGGTGGTATCCACCCAGAACCACAAAAGGTCCGTGCACTGAAAGAAATAAGACCCCCACCTACCAAGGATGAACTACAGACCATACTGGGAATGATGAACTACCTAGCAAGGTACATTCCCAATCTAGCATCACTAAATCAGCCCCTACATAACCTGGTAAATCAGCGACAGCTCAAGTGGGAGCCACAACACGATATAGCATTGAACAACATCAAAGAATCCATTTGCAGCTCATTGACATTTTTTTATCCAAAAGCAGGGAACATTGAACTACAAGTTGACGCTTCGAAGTTTGGCCTAGGAGCCACCCTTATTCAAAATGGGAAGTCAATCTCCTTTGCATCACGCTCTTTGAACACCACCGAACAGAACTACTCGCAGATAGAAAAGGAACTATATGCTATTCTCTTTGGCTGCATACACTACCACCAATACCTCTATGGCCAGAAGTTCATAATCATATCGGATCACAAGCCTCTCCAAGTGATCCTGAATTGCCCAATATCAAAGTCGTCACCGAGACTCCAGTACATGCTACTGAGAATCCAACCATACGACTTCACCATAACATTCCACCCGGGCAAAGAGATTTCAGTTGCCGATGCCCTGTCATGCATGCATCTCCCTGAAGAGGATGGAGAGATGCAAAAAGATATCAAATCATATGTGCATTCTATTATGTCAATCCAACCAATCAGCAATGACAGACTTAAAAATCTCAAACTAGAGACAGCAGCTGACACTCGATTGGTTGAGCTTTCTAAGACAATCAAAAGTGGTTGGCCAGCATCCAGAAGAAACCTCCCAGCAATTCTCATCCCATTCTGGAATGTCCGGCATGACCTAACGGTCATAGACCAAATTATACTAAAAGGAGATCGCCTGGTCATACCCAAAAACTCCCGCAAAGATATACTCAACTGCATACACGCATCACATCTGGGTATCGAAAAAAACTAAACAGCGTGCTCGCTCAGTCATTTTTTGGCCAAGGATGACAAAAGATATTGAGGAATACATCAAACACTGCTATGCATGCACCAGACTCCAGAACTCTAACCAGAAAGAGCCCTTGAGGCCACATGACATCCCTGACTTACCATGGGAAAAACGCGGTTGCGACCTCTTTTACAAAAACGGAGAATACTTCCTCATTACGGTCGACTATTACAGTCGATTTTTCGAAGTTGATAGATTGGGAAGCAGTACAAATGCTCACCAAATAATTACGTAACTGAAAAAGCACTTTGCTCGTTATGGAATTCCTCGTATGCTCATTACCGACAACGGCCCACAATTTACATCATCTGTCTTCCAAAAATTCATATCGGATTGGGAAATATCTCAGACCACATCCTCACCACATTTCCCCCAATCAAATAGATTGGCGGAAAGGTCCGTACAGACAGCCAAAGATATCCTGAGTAAAACCGATATTGCTGGAAATGATTTTGAGCTGGCGTTGCTAGAGTACAGGAACACCCCAATTGATGGTCTGGCCTCCCTATCACAATTGCTAATGAGCAGAAACCTCAGATCAATAATCCCATGCACCAAAGAATTGCTTGTACCAAAGACCATTAACCACAAGCAATTTTGACAGAATCGAATGAAGCAACAGTCACGCCAGAGCAAGTACTATAATCGACAGTCAAATTGGACAACCTGTACAGGCCCAAATCCACAGTAAACTCTGGCAGGCAGGCATTGTCAAAAGTGCAGATGTGAATCCCAGATCCTACATAGTCAAGACAAACGACGGAGCAACCTACAGAAGGAACAGGCGCCACATAAAGATAGTCTGTCAGCAACCTCAGTCACCAGACGCCACCACAACTGAAGAGATTCCCCATACAGATACTCCAACCACACCACTGATCTATCAGAAACAATACCTACCCCTGTCCCTAGAACACCAGATGAAAACCATCTGAAACCCTTTACTCACGTTCATAGCCCAACATTTAACAGGCCCATACCTGTACCAAGCACCAGTCATATGACCCATACAGAACTCCATGATACCCCCTACATAACCCGTACCGGTCGCGCTGTGAAGCCAGTCCAGAGGCCTAACCTGTGAAATAGTAATCCGTGAATTAAAGGAATATCACCACCCCCCTGTTTCAAAAGTGAAGTGAACATTGTGAAAAAAAAGGGGGGGGGCGAGCCTAGCGCCTCCTCATAAAGAAATATAGTAATGTATTATGGCAGTGTGTTTAGTATTTAAAAGTGGAATTTGTTTATTATGTTTTGTACCAGCTCGCTAGTTTGGAAAGGAGGAAGGATGTAATATTCTTACCTTTCTGTTCTAGGTGACCTGGGTTTCTATTTCAAATAAATAAACATCGAGACTTTCTACATCCCCTTGGATAATATGTTAACCAGGATCATTATACATATTTTAAAGTAAGAATTGTTTTCTTAACACGTCTCCTTATCAGAAGTCACAATTCCCAATAATCTAATAACCCAATGGCTACCTATTTAATTTTAAATCTAATCACTAATTTAAGGGACCATCTAGTGAAAAGAAAAGAAGAAAGGGACCTTGGTGAGATCATTAATGAGAGGTTGAGGCTCCACAGCCACATCCATCATGTTGTCTCCCAAGAAAACTCTATCCTTGGTCTGCTAAAAAGGACCATCATTAGCTGAGAGGTAACAATATTCATAAAACTTTTTAAGGCTCTTGTTAGACCCCATCTTGGTTTGGCATATGTCTCTATTTTTCTGGAATGCCAAAAAAGGTGGTATTCCCCAAAAGGAGATCTTTACCCTACCTTCCCAGAGTATGTTTTTGGCCCTGGATTTATCGCTGAAAGTTTCATTTTTTTTTTACCCTAGCCCCTTTCCAAGATAGTAAAAAGTAGCTCATTTAGAATTTTACGTTTTATCACTAGGCAATCTTTTAAAACTGATGGTTAGGCCTACTAGGGACTGTTTTACCTTTTGGGGTCCCATAAAGGGATCAAAATATAATTTTCCCTAGTAGTGATTATTGAATTATGAAAGAGTATACAAATAAGGCATCAAGTGAGTATTGATAAAGTTCTAGTTTAGCTACTTTTGGCTATCTTCAAAAGGGTTTAGGTTAGGAAAGTGAAACTTTCAGGGATGGGTCTACAGACTAAAGTATGTCCCAGGAAGGTATTTTGTAGTACCTACCTCCTCTCCTTCTCCCTCTAGAGGGTCATGAAATTTGCGAACATGACAGACATACTTATTGAAATTTTGAAAAAGAAAAACAACATTATACCTCAATTTTCAGTTATCAGTTTCTTTTTCTCTGGCTTTTGTTCTGAAAATGTAATTTCTGTTATTTGAGTAAAATTTTAGGCCCATATCAATAGGGCTGTTTCTTAGCACTAAGATCTTACAGCTCATTGATGTTAGCAAAAAGCATGAAAAACACCATCTTTCTGCCATATAGAACAATGATGAGAGAACTTTGTTGATATACTCATCATTGTTCTCTGACCACTGATGAGAGCAGAATGATGAAAGACAATTGCATAAAAACAACAAAAGATTTAAAATCTTAGATCAAAGATTTCCTTTTTGAGCATTTTACAAGATCTATTTTACAAGGTTTCACTTTTATAACACACAGATTCTTAAATGCCATCAAAGGTCAGGGGTAAATATATACCAAATCATATTATCTAGTTAGGAATAAAGTGAATACACCATTTGATGCCTTTTTTATGCTGATTTTGAATATAATAATCATTTCTATCAGAAATAAATTTCAACCCCCCCCCCCCTATATATGCCAATTCAGGGCATATATTTCTACATTAGGGGGGTGGGGGCAAATTTTGTTTCTGATGTAAATAGGAGGTAAATTTAAACTTTATCAACACCCCCCCCCCCTAATGTAGAACTATATACCCTGAATTGGCATATATAGGGGGGGGGCTAAAATTCATTTCTGATAGAAATGATTATTATAGGCTATTAATAATCAGCATAAAAAGGCAACGAATGGTGTATTCACTATATTCCTAACTCAATAATATGATTTGGTAGATATTTACCAGGTCAGGACCCTTCCCCCTTTGTCCATAGGTTTGAAAAATACCTTTTATTTATATTTCATAGGCTTATGGCTTATATGCCTGTGTTTGCATCAGTCTTGATACAAACCAGTTTGCCTGTAAATTGAATCAAGAGTGACAAAATTGGGAATCAATAAATGCATGGGAAATAAATTAAAGGCCTATGGGCTATAGGTTAGGTTAAAATTGAATATGCAATGGGGTAAATATCTACCAAATCATATTATTGACCTACGCATAAAGTGAATATACCACTTGATGCCTTTTTTTATGCTGATTACGAATATAATAATCATTTCTATCGGAAATGAATTTCAGCCCCCACCCCCTATATATGCCAATTCATGGTATATACTTCTACATTAAGGGGGGGGGGGTAAAGTTTAAACTTACCTCCCATTTACATCAGAAACAAAATTGGTAAAATTCTACATTAGTTACTTTTGGCTATCTTGGAAAGGGGTTAGGTTAGGAAAATGAAACTTTCAGGGATGGATGTACACGCTAAGGTTTGTCCCGGGAAGGTACTTTGAAGTACCTAACTCCACTCATCCCCCCCCTATATAATGGTAAATTACTGCACATTACTAGTTGTTTTTAACTCATATTTCATCCTATATTACTATCATAAATATAAATCACTGCTTACCTTACACAACTTCTGCTTTTAACCTTGTTCATTAAAATATATATCCAAAATCCTATTTAAATCCTAAGCCATTTAATTTTCAACCCATGCTGACTTTCTTTATGGTATATGAAACCAGGTTTGTTGTGATGTCACACTTGCCTTATCAGAAACCCTTACCCTTAAGGGTAGCAGGCACATGCCAAACAACTCTGTTGATAAGACCATTTAAACTGTATCAATTAGGGAAAGGATTTGACAAGAGAGACTAGTAAAAATCACCTAATCCTTTTTAGAGGACAAATTATGTCATGGGAAGATGTTTTTGAAATTCCCCTTCCACCCAAACTTAAAATTTTCTAAAATTCTACTTTAGAAGCTTTTAAAATATTTCTAAAGTACTAAAAGATAGAGTGCTAAGAACATCAGAATCGACTTCAGAGGGCGCGTTATATCATGGGAAGGGGTTTTTGAAATCAACCTTCCCCCCACACTAAAAATTTTCTAAAATTTTACTTTAGAAGCTTTTAAAATATTTCTAAAGTATTACAAGATACAGTGCTAAAAACATCAGACTTGACTTCAGAGGACACATTATATCATGGGAAGATGTTTTTGAAATCCCCCCTCCCCCCAAACTCAAAATTTTTCAAAATTCTACTTTAGAAGCTTTTAAAATATTTTAAATATTTCTAAAGCGCTACGACACAGAGCGCAACAGACATCAGAATCAACTTTAGATGACAATTTATGTCATGGGAAGATGTTTTTGAAATCCCCCTTCCCCCCAAACTCCAAATTTTCCAAAATTCTACTTTAGAAGCTTTTTAAATATTTCTAAAGCACTAATAGATAGAGTGCTAAAAACATCAGAATCGACTTCAGAGGACACATTATATCACGGGAAGAGGTTTTTGAAATCACCCTTCCCCCCAAACTCAAAATTTTTTAAAATTCTAGTTTAGAAGCTTTTAAAATATTTCTAAAGTACTAAAAGATACAGTGCTAAAAACATCAGAATCGACTTCAGAGGACACGTTATATCACGGGAAGAGGTTTTTAAAATCCCCCTTCCCCCCAAACTCAAAAGTTTCAAAAATTATAATTTATGAGCTTTTTAAATATTTCTAAAGCGCTAAGACATAAGAGTGCTAAAAACATCAGAATCGACTTCAGAGGACACGTTATATCACGGGAAGAGGCTTTTAAAATCCCCCTTCCCCCCAAACTCAAAAATTTTCTAAAATTCTTATTTAGGAGATTTATAAATATTTCTAAAGTGCGAATACATAGAGTGCTAAAAACATCAAAATCGGCTTCAGAGGACATGTTATATCAAGGGAAGATGTTTTTGAAATCCCCCTTCCCCCCAAACTCAAAATTTTCAAATTTCTACTTTACAAGCTTTTTTAAATATTTCTAAAGCGCTAATACATAGAGCGCTAAAAACATCAGAATCAACTTTAGAGGACAAATTATGTTATGGGAAGATTTTTTTGAAATCCCCCTTCCCCCAAAACTCAAAAATTTCCAAAATTTTACTTTAGAAGCTTTTAAAATATTTCTAAAACACTAATAGATAGAGTGTTAAAAACATCAGAATCGACTTCAGAGGACATGGTATATCACGGGAAGAGGTTTTGAAAATCCCCCTCCCCCCCAAACTCGAAATTTTCTAAAATTTCTATTTTAGAAGCTTTCTAAATATTTCTAAAGCACTAAGACATAGACCGCTACAAACATCAGAATCATCTTTAGAGGACAAATTATATTATGGGAAGATATTTTTGAAATCCCCCCTCCCCCAAACTCAAAATTTTCCAAAATTCTACTTTAGAAGCTTTTAAAATATTTCTAAAGCACTAATAGATAGAGTGCAAAAACACCAGAATCGACTTCAGAGGACAAATATTGTTACGGGAAGATGTTTTTGAAATCCCCCTTCCCCCCAAACTCAAAATTTTCAAAAATTCTACTTTAGAAGCTTTTTAAATATTTCAGAAGCACTAATAGATAGAGCGCTACAAATATCGGAATCGACTTCAGAGGACAAATTATGTTATGGGAAGATGTTTTTGAAATCCCCCTTCCCCCCAAACTCAAAATTTTCCAAAATTTTCCTTTCGAAGTTTTTTTAAATATTTCTAAAGCACTAAGACATAGAGTGCTACAAACATCAGAATCAACTGTAGAGGATAAATTATGTTATGGGAAGATGTTTTTGAAATCCCTCTTCCCCCCAAACTCAAAATTTTCAAAAATTCTACTTTAGGAGCTTTTTAAATATTTCTAAAGCACTAATACATAGAGTGCTAAAAACATCAGAATTGACTTCAGAGGACATTTTATATCATGTGAAGAGGTTTTTAAAATTCCCCTTCCCCCCAAACTCAATATTTTCCAAAATTATACTTTGGAAGCTTTTAAAATATTTCTAAAGCGCTAAGACATAGAGCGCTACAAACATCAGAATCATCTTTAGAGGACAAATTATATTATGGGAAGATGTTTTTGAAATCCCCCTTACCCCCTAACTCAAAAATTCCCAAAATTCTATTTTAGAAGCTTTTAAAATATTTTTAAATCACTATTCGACAGAGTGCTAAAAACATCACAATTGACTTATGAGGACACGGTGTATCATAGCAAGATGTTTTTAAAACCCCCCTTCCCCCCAAACTCGAAATTTTCTAAAATTCTACTTTAGGAGCTTTTTAAATATTTCTAAAGCGCTAAGACATAGAGCGCTACAAACATCAGAATCATCTTCAGAGGACAAATTATATTATGGGAAGATGTTTTTAAATTCCCCTATCCCCCCAAACTCAAAATTTTCTAAAATTCTACTTTAGAAGCTTTTAAAATATTTCTAAAGCACTAATAGATAGACTGCATAAAACATCAGAATCGACGTCAGAGGAAAAATTTTGTTACGGGAAGATATTTTTTAAATCCCCCTTCCCCCCAAACTCAAAATTTTCCAAAATTATACTTTAGTAGATTTTTAAATATTTCAAAATCACTAATAGATAGAGCGCAAAAAATATTGGAATCGACTTCAGAGGACAAATTATGTTATGGGACGATGTTTTTGAAATCCCCCTTCCCCCAAACTCAAAATTTTCCAAAATTTTGCTTTTAAAGTTTTTTTTAAATATTTCTAAAGCGCTAAGACATAGAGTGCTACAAACATCAGAATCAACTGTAGAGGATAAATTATGTTATGGGAAGATGTTTGTGAAATCCCTCTTCCCCCCAAACTCAAAATTTTCTAAAATTCTACTTTAGGAGCTTTTTAAATATTTCTAAAGCACTAAGACATAGTGAGCTAAAAACATCAGACTCGACTTCAGAGGACAAGTTAGATAACGGGAAGAGGTTTTTAGAATACCCCTTCTCCCCAAATTAAAAATTTTTATAATTTATACTTTCGAATCTTTTTTAAATATTTCTAAAGCGCTAAGACATAGAGCGCTACAAAAATCAGAATAAACTGTAGAGGATAAATTATGTTATGGGAAGATGTTTTTGAAATCCCCCTTCCCCCCAAACTCAAAATTTTCCAAAATTCTACTTTAGGAGCTTTTTAAATATTTCTAAAGCGCTAAGACATAGAGCACAACAAACATCAGAATCAACTTTAGAGGACAATTTATGTTATGGGAAGATGTTTTTTATGTCATGGGAAGATGTTTTTGAAATACCCATTACCCATTGAAATTTTGACAAAACAACATTTTACCTTAATTTTCAGTTATCCGTTTCTTTTTCTCTGGCTTTAGTTCTGAAAATGCAATTTCAGTTATTTGAGCAGAATTTTGATATGAATGTTTTATTTCCAAAATTTAGGAAATGTATTTGCATACATTTAAAACCGTATAAGTTGGGATTGAGCAAAGTTTTGAAGCTGAAAACAATTATGTTGTACTTCATTTAAACAGGAGATCTATTTTGCAAGGTTCCGTTACTATAACTCACAAATTTTTAAAGGTTATTCAAAGTTTTTGAAATCCCCCTTACCATTCATCCCATTCCCCCTTCATACTCTAAAATCTGGTTGATAATTTGAAATTTGAAAAGCCTTATTTTCCACGGGGGTATTTTTTTTGGGGGAGGGGGGATTTTCCGTGAGGGTATTTCCCGTGGGGGGGGGGGGTATTTTCTTCGGGGAGGTATTTTCCGGGGGATTTTCCGGCGGGTATTCGCCAAGAACCACAAATTTGATGGTATGAGTTTTATTAAAATCTTTTACTTTTAGGGGTTGTTTCCCCCTTTTACGAAACTCAGACAAATTTGTTAGACAGGCAATTTATCAACCAGATTTTAGAGTATTATTCCGGTGCAACACGTTGCAATGAAATGGTCAGCTTAGATTAGTATAAGCAGGGGCACCACGAGCAGGTTGCTGACCCCCGCCCCCGCCAGCCCCTCCCCCCGCTATCAAATCTCCTTTCAACTAAGCTTTGCACCCTAGAAAGGAAATTTTTATATAAGTTCCAACATTTTTTATATATTTTAAATCACGGATGTAAAAAAGAAAAGCAATATTTTTCAACATTATAGGATTAAGCTATTTGAATGTTTTATGTGGTTACCCAACTCAAAATGTTAAGGGGTTTCCAAAAAAAAAATGATCAAAACGAATATAGACTATTTGGTACTTGTGTATTATAAATAACCCACCGCTATAGACTGTACAAGGAAACCAGACGAACGGGTATTTGTTTGACAAATGGATTGCAAAGCATGATTTTTTATTGTGTTTACAATATTTAAACTGTTGTTTTTTGGGTTTAGGGAGGGAAAAAGGTACCTAGGTTATGTTATGTATTTAATATATGCTATGATTTACCCCCCACCCCCTAATGTGCAAATATATAGCCCAAATTTGTTTCTAAACTAAATCCTATCCTATTTTATTTTATTTCATTAGCAGTAACCAAACTTAACTTCTTTTGTGTATAGTGGTGGGTTATTTATAATGCACAAGTACCGAATAATCTATAGTCAAATATTTACTTCTGCCCCCTCTCTCCCCCTCCCTCCTTACACTTTAATAATGTCTCGTAGCTTCAAGAATGAAGGTTGCTACACTAAACTATTTGGACAAAAACATTTGAATTGCTTTAAGAACAAATGGGGTTAGATACCGTAAATTGCCAAATTTTCTGTTACTACGTTTTAAACATTAATTAGTAAATAATACCCATAAAAAAAAATTTTTTGGGGTTATAAAGCTCCGATATATATTTCAAGAAATGGTGCATTCTAGAGGAGATTGAATATTTTTTTTTTGAAATAGTACTCTGCCATATTTCCTTCAATATGTTCTTCTTTTCTGCCATATCTGTGTATCTTGTCTTAAACGTCATGCCAGTGTCTTTCAATGTTTTGTCTGTGAGCACATGTTGCAGGGTCAAAAAAATTTATACTGTGGTTGACGCGTAAATGCTGATAGCCCTGGCTAGCCAGGCAATCGTAGGCCCTCCAACAGTCGCTGATAATTGTTGTCCTGGCAGGATTCGGTTTTGGATAATTCCCAACAACGTGGCACTACTTCTATCCGGCACAGAAACCATGAATGAATTACCAGTTCCTCGCTCTATTCCACCAAATACCCATTTACCCTTGACAATCCGACCACTATTATATTTACGCTTCCCAAATTGGGCTTCATGTATCTCAACAATGACTCCTTCTCCTCCCAAAGGAGCGAAGTTTGAATGACATATGTACATACAAACCTCTCTTCAGAACTGGCTCCAATCCACAAAGGTTTGTTTACAACAAGTAACATTGTTGATAATGAAATCCTCCCTTGGAGGCGGTATTTGAAGCCAAATCATAAAAAAACGGAAATTTTCTAGCTCAGAAAGGTAAGATAAGCTAAGATAAGATTTATTCCAAAAATGAACTATCACTAGCCTTTGAAGGCCGAATTCGCATTCTGAGTCAAATAACAGACAATAACACACAAATCAAGTCAAATAAAAAGATCAAAATTCTGAGGTCAGGTAAAAGATAAAAATATGAAGTAAAAAATAAGTTCGAACATGACATTGAAATAAAAATTTATGAAACACTTGCTACACTGGCAATACAAGAAATTGGTTAGGTACAAATTAGAAACTATTAATTGTGTCAGTTATAGCTAAAGATAAGATAAAGATAAGAAAGTAAGAAAAAGAAACTATTGGGACATTTTATTCAATTTACCTGTAATAAAGGGGACAAAAGTTTTTTCATATCTCGAAGTAACACAGTGAATGGGGGACAAAACAGGAATAGGATCAGAAACAGCTCGAGGCGGCCGTAATCTGGATGGGGAGTGACATTTGGGGAAAATACTTGCCGTCCGAGGGTTTGTTATGGCATTTTTTGCAAAACGGAGGCACAAATTATTTCTTCGTCTCTCGAGGGTCTCTAGGTTTGAAATATTTAACAAATACAAATACGGTATCTTGCCCTCTTTAAAAATAATTTTTAGAGCTCTCTTTTGGACATTTTCAATTTTTCGTGTTGCTTCATTAGAGAGGCCAGGGTGCCACACAGGACAAGCGAAGAAAGAAAGGTGTGAACGAGCCATCCATGTTTTGTCATAGATCGATTTTGAAAAATTACACTTTACCTGAGAATATTCACGGCCACCTCGGATAGGTATAAGCCTAGACTCCTGGCAACAGAGTAAATTTTTATATTTTATGCAAATCTGGCCGCAAATATCCCAATTCCTGCTTCTCAATAACATGCCAAGGTTATAATACAACTCTAAAACTGCCTCAACAGTAGAAAATTGAACAATACCACCACAGAAATTTATTTCACAAAAATTGCAAGACATATCTCAATAATTGTCATTTACAGACTGAAGCTGTAACTCCTAATATCTGTTGCGGCTTTAATTAATTGTTTCATTGTTAAACAGCGGGAATAGTCTAACAAAGATAACAGTGAATTGGGTTATAAATATATTGGAAAGATAGGTCAACTTAGTATGGGTTTTTCCTGCATTTGAAATAGTCGCTTCTTAACAGATGTAAATATCCTAGTTGATTCTGATGTTTTTAGCACTATCTATTAGGGCTTTAGAAATATTTTAAAAGCTTCTAAAGTAGAATTTTGGAAAATTTTGAGTTTGGGGGAAAGGGGGATTTCAAAAACATCTTCCCATAACATAATTTATCCTCTAAAGTTGATTCTGATGTTTGTAGCGCTCTATGTCTTAGCGCTTTAGAAATATTTAAAAAACCTTCGAAAGTAAAATTTTGAGTTTGGGGGAAGGGTGATTTTAAAAACATCTTCCTGTGATATAATCCGGCCCTTGAAGGCAATTCTTATGTTTTTATCACTCTATGTTTTAGCGCTTTGAAAATATTTAAAAAGCTCCTAAAGTAGAATTTTAGAAAATTTTGAGTTTAGGGGGACGGGGGATTTCAATTCTGATGTTTTTAGCACTCTATCTATTAGTGCTTTAGAAATATTTTAAAAGCTTCTAAAGTAGAATTTTTTTAAAATTTTGAGTTTGGGGGGAAGGGGGATTTTCAAAACCTCTTCCCGTGATATACCGTGTCCTCTGAAGTCGATTCTGATGTTTTTAACACTCTATCTATTAGCGCTTTAGAAATATTTAAAAAGCTCCTAAAGTAGAATTTTAGAAAATTTTGAGTTTGGGGGGAAGGGGGATTTCAATTCTGATGTTTTTAGCACTCTATCTATTAGTGCTTTAGAAATATTTTAAAAGCTTCTAAAGTAGAATTTTTTTTAAATTTTGAGTTTGGGGGGAAGGGGGATTTTCAAAACATCTTCCTGTGATATACCGTGTCCTCTGAAGTAGATTCTGATGTTTTTAACACTCTATCTATTAGTGCTTTAGAAATATTTTAAAAGCTTCTAAAGTAGAATTTTGGAAAATTTCAAAAACATCTTCCCATAATATAATTTGTCCTCTAAAGATGATTCTGATGTTTGTAGCGCTCTATGTCTTAGCGCTTTAGAAATATTTAAAAAAGCTTCTAAAGTAAAATTTTGGAAAATATTGAGTTTGGGGGGAAGGGGAATTTTAATAACATCTTCCAATGATATAAAATGTCCTCTAAAGTTAATTCTGATTTTGGTAGCACTCTATGTTTTAATGCCTTTGAAATGTTTAAAATGATCCTAAAGTAGAATTTTAGAAAATTTTGAGTTTGGGGGGACGGGGGATTTCAAAAACATCTTCCCTTAAAAATATTTTTCCTCTAAAGTAGATTCTGATGTTTTTAGCACTCTATCTATTAGTGCTTTAGAAATATTTAAAAAGCTCCTAAACTAAAATTTTGGAAAACTTAGAGTTTGGGTTGAAGGGGGATATCTAAAAAAACTTCCCATAACATAAGTAATCCTCTAAAGTTGATTCTGAGTTTTTTTGTGCTCGAGCTCTAGGGGATTTGGATAAATAATAAATAATCATACACCAGAATAGTTGACCATGTCGAGTTTGGGGGGAAGGAGGATTTTACAAGCATCTTCCCATAATATAACGTGTCCTCTGAAGTTGATTCTGATGTTTTTAACACTCTATCTATTAGTGCTTTAGAAATATTTTAAAAGCTTCTAAAGTAGAATTTTGGAAAATTTTTAGAGTTTGGGGGGAAGGGCGATTTCAAAAACATCTTCCCATAATATAATTTGTCCTCTAAAGATGATTCTGATGTTTTTAGCGCTCTATGTCTTATCGCTTTATAAATATTTAGAAAAGCTTCTAAAGTAAAAATTTGGAAAATTTTGAGTTTGGGGGGATGGGGGATTTCATAAGCCTCTTCCCGTGATATAACGTGTCCTCTGAAGTCGATTCTGATGTTTTTAGCGCTCTATCTATTAGTGCTTTAGAAATATTTAAAAAGCTTCTAAAGTAGAATTTTGGAAAATTTTGAGTTTGGGGGGAAGGGGGATTTCAAAAACATCTTCCCATGACATAAATTGTCCTCTAAAGTTGATTCTGATGGCTGTAGCGTTCTATGTCGTAGCGCTTTAGAAATATTTTAAATATTTTAAAAGCTTCTAAAGCAGAATTTTGAAAAATTTTAAGTTTGGGTGGAGGGGGAATTTAAAAAACATCTTCCCGTGATATAACGTGTCCTCTGAAGTTGATTCTGATGTTTTTAGCACTCTATGTCTTAGCGCTTTAGAAATATTTAAAAAGCTCCTAAAGTAGAATTTTAGAAAATTTTGAGTTTGGGGGGAAGGGGGATTTAAAAAACATCTTCCCGTCATATAAAGTGTCCTCTGAAGTTGATTCTGATGTTTTTAGCACTGTATCTTTTAGTACTTTAGAAATATTTTAAAAGCTTCTAAAGTAGAATTTTAGAAAATTTTGAGTTTGGGGGGAAGGGTGATTTCAAAAACCTTTTCCCGTGATATGTGTCCTCTGAAGTCGATTCTGATGTTTTTAGCACTCTATCTTTTAGTGCTTTAGAAATATTTTAAAAGCTCCTAAAGTAGAATTTTTGAAAATTTTAAGGTTGGGAGGATGGGGAATTTCAAAAACATCTTCCCATGACATAATTTGTCCTCTAAAAAGGATTAGGTTATTTTTACTGGTCTCTGTTGTCAAATCCTTTCCCTAATTAATACAGTTTAAATGGTCTTATCAACAGAGTTGTTTGGCATGTGCCTGCTACCCTTAAGGGTAAGGGTTTCTGATAAGGCAAGTGTGACATCACAACAAACCTGGTTTCATATACCATAAAGAAAGTGGGCATGGGTTGAAAATTAAATGGCTTAGGATTTAAGTAGGATTTTGGATATAGCCTATATTTTAATGAACAAGGTTAAAAGCAGAAGTTGTGTAAGGTAAGCAGTGATTTATATTTATGATAGTAATATAGGATGAAATATGAGTTAAAAACAACTAGGCTAGTAATGTGCAGTAATTTACCACTAGCCTATATAGAGGGGGGATGAGTGGAGGTAGGTACTTCAAAGTAGCATCCTGGGACAAACCTTAGCATGTACATCCATCCCTGAAAGTTTTATTTTCCTAACCCAACCCCTTTCCAAGATAGCCAAAAGTAACTAAAGTAGAATTTTAATTAGCCTATTATATTCATAATCAGCATAAAAAAGGCATCAAGTGGTATATTCACTTTATGCATAAGTCAATAAAATGATTTGGTAGATATTTACTGCTAAAGTAGAATTTTACTGATGCATTTACTGTCATCCTAGCAAAGTTCTGTAGCCTAGCCTACTCAACTACAAATTTACCATTTCATTCACCTATCTTAGCTACTTTTAAAGACAAGAAGAAGCCCTGCAACCAGAAATTTACCTAGAAGTCATAATGGAGCAGCACAAGGATGAAAAACCTAACATTTGCTCCAAACTGGAAATCAAAGTAGGCCTATTAAATAGATCTGGTCTATCCCCAGTTGTGACTTGCCTTAAAAGGTATTCCCTATAGATATACAACTGAAACTTTTCACTATTTCGAACAGCTACGAATTGGTTGTTTAATGAACCCTTTTCTGAATGAGTTATACTGTAGACTTACCAAAGTTAATTAAGAATTGCCCATCCTTAACTTCAAGTGGTCAGAAATTTGCTCTCTAGGAAATTTTCTATAGAGTTATCATAAATTTGAATATTAGAAGTTTACTAAAAATAGATGGCACGCTATTTGCTTGCAAACTAAAGCCTATCAACTTGAAGAGGCCTGGTCTCATTATTTTCTGCTCCATCCTAGCAAGAGCTGTAAATGAGCCGTATCTTATCAAAGCTATATTAAGTCAAAGGAATTTGAAAACTAATTTTTTTTATTCATCCCACCATTTCTTTAAATTTCCACAATTTCTGCTCTGTGCTGAAGAGGGAGCACACAAGTAATTGTTGAGTTTTTACTTTCTCTAATGCATAATTTATGTAGGTTGTTTTAGCGAGTCAAGAGTAGTCAAGGGGACGCAAACGGTTTATTTTTTAACAGATTTATTCCACTCCTCAATGCTCAGGTTACGAATACAAATTGAATATTGTAATTGTCCTAGTTATGTGGAAAGCTGCAGATTTAATAACTTTGGTTGCGTGTCGCTGAAAATTTTAATGCATTGATTTCAACAGGGCACCGAGCAAACCAAAAATATACCAAAAATAAACCAAATAAAAACCAGAATAAACCAAAAATAAGCCGAAAATAAGAGACATGGTGTATTTTACTTGATAAATCAGATAGAGCATCGCTTTATTTAGATCTCGCTTTATCCAGGACCGCCTACAGAAAAACTTCTATCAATACAATTTATCAATAAATATCTTCTATCATGTATCTTCTATCATTGAAAATGAAGTTATCAAGTATTTTGCTCAATAGGTTGCATTGGTTGCGTCAAGACTGGGCTGGGTAATTGTAGACAGAGAACAGCCAAGATAGAAAGTCCAAGTAATTGAGAGGCAAATGTTTACACGGCTGGGGCACGGGTAAATGGCAGGAGTATGAATGACTCTCTTATTGGACACATACTTGTCAGGTTAATATTGTATTCTATGTACATGTATTCTATATCATGTATCAATATATCTTCTATCAATGAAATACTTCTATCAATATCAATATACAATGTATTTACTGATATTTTCTTCAGGTCAAGCGAAAATCCTGTGTGGTTGTTTGAAAATCTGGCAATGGGAAATTTTACAACATTTAAAAAATGTGTGTTAACTTTACATAAAGAGATGTAAAAGCAATACTTCCAAGGCCAATTCAAGTTTATGATAGGTCTTTTAGAGGCCAATCAAAATAATTTATCTTTCTACAATTTTGAAGTTATTAGCCTTAAAGCCTTTTTAGATAGTACCTCATATTATGCCTTTTCGCCAACAACTAGCCTTTATCCTGTAGTTTGACTTTTTGTCAAAATACTATCGCGAACTCTTCCGATACTAACCGCTTGAAATCTATACAGAACCATCAATAAGCTGGTCCCACCAAGGCAACTTCGAACATTTGTTTTTGAGTATTTTCTGTATATAGCATGATTGGCTGTTGTTTTCATACAGTAGCAAAAATATTTTTCAGTATTCAAAATTAACATAAAAAATGACGAAACTTTATTGTAATTAAACACGAAATACTCTTTCTGAGAAATCATTGGTCGCAATGGCTGTATACAATGGTTCTAGGCGTTTACCCCCAAACCCGGCATTTATCCCCCCAGAAAATACCCCCCTCCAAGGAAAATATACCCCCGTGGAAAATACCCCAGCGGAAAATACCCCCCCCCCCCACATCTGCGGAGAAACTCTCCCAGAAAATACCCCCACCCCGTGGAAAATACCCCCGCGGAAAATACCCCCCGGTAAATACCCGCCTGAAAATACCCCCCTCCCCCGTGGAAAATAAGGCTTTCCAAATTTTAAAATTTTATTGGAGTTTTTTTTCCGTAGGGGGAAGGAATTTTGGTACTTGCGTATTGTACGCCACTCACTCTAGTTCACGCTTTGTAAAACACGAGAACAAACCGGTTTCTTGGTTAGTCTCTTTCAGCTTAGCGTGAGACAAAACAAAGACAAGTGACAGAATAGATGGGAAATATATAATTTTGGCTGTATATTTGCACATATGGGGGGAGGGGGGGGGGTCAAGACCTCGCTCTTTACGCTAAAATTTTTTTTATATAGAATTTACAACGAAGCTTGTTATTCTAATTAAACGGCCATTGTGCTTCAGTAATCATTCTTAAAGAATCAGCAAAAAAGTCAAAACTTTAGCGTAAAGAGCAAGGTCTTGTGGAAGGGGAAACTCCTTTCACATACGTAATAATTTCTGTTTGTTCTCAGTTTTGATGTTGCCCCTTACTTTCAGCTGAAATACTTTTTTTTTTAATTAAATTTCTGTTCGTTTTTGAATAATACCGGGAAATCCGGCTCACTCTCCATGAAAAATTCCGGTACTTGTGCATTGTACGCCACTCACTCAAGTTTACGATGGGTAAAACTCGAGAACAAACAAGTTTCTTTGTTACTTTAGAAACAAATTTAGGCTATATATTTGCACATTAGGGGGGGGGGGGGGAAGTATACCGGGTCTACGTGCAAAATATGCTAGGTAAGATTATTCTGTATATTATGAAGTAAGAATTGTTTTCTAACTTCAAACTGTCCAAATAGTTTACCCCCCCCCCCTTATGTGCAAATATATAGCCCGAATTACATATTTCACATTTATTCTGTCACTTGTCTTTGTCTTGTCTCACGCTAAGCTGAAAGGAACTAACGCAGAAACCGGTTTGTTCTCGAGTTTTACACTGCGTAAACTTGAGTGAGCGGCGTATAACATAATTTTCCGGGGAAGGTATTTTCCGCAGGGGGTGTTTTCTTCGGTGGTTATGTTCCAGGAGGGGGTATATTCCGGGGGGTATTTTCCGGGGGATAAACGCCAGCCATCGGATACAATATAATCTGTCACGGCAAATCGGAAGAAGTGATGCAAAAGATGTTATGTTGCAAACTTGCAAAGTTTGATTTTTGTCCCAATTCTTTAAGAACGATTCCTGAAACACAAGGGCCGTTTAATTGGAATACGAAGCTTTTTTGAAAGTTCTAAAATGCTTCAGGATAAAGAGCGAGGTATTGAGAAGGGGGCAGCCCCCCTTATTTACTGAGTAATTTCTGTTTGCTTTAAGTTTCAGTGTTGCTCGTTACTTTTCGTTGAAAATACTTGTTTTTTTAGTTAATTCATACTAAAGGAAACAAGCAAATGCAAAAAAATATAGAAAATGAAATTCAAAAATACCTTTAGTAGTAAAAGGGATATCACGACAATTCATCAAATAAACATTTTATATCAAAACCAAAACAATATCCCCCCCCCCCCTGAATCCATTATAGGTTGATTCCTGCCAAAAAAAACACGATTTTATCTGGTGTTTTTATGGCAGCGCCACATTTTTGTCAGTGCAATCGCGTTGAACTATGAAAATTAATAAGTAAAACAATTTGGTTAATTTTGACAATGATTTTGCCCGTAAAAAAACAAGCATTTACAATTTGTGGATTCTCAAAGACAATTGCACCTTAAAATGCAAGCTTCACCTTCTGAAGCTGTTTAATGCCGTTTATTTTTAGCGTCTTTTTTGCTGACTTTTCCTTTGCGATTCTTCTTTCTAAATTTAGCAGCCAGTAGTACCAAAAGCTGTATAAGCGCTTTGGGTTCCTTTTAATTAAGCATTAGGCTTTCGATTTTCGTTGATAATTTAAAATATATTACTGGTTTTATAAGTTTACGCTTCCACGTAACGAATTCAAACAATCACTGTCATTGGAATGACTATGGTCACATTGATCTCTAAAAGCCCTCGTTTCACAAGCTGTCACACTCATTATGATATTCATTTAGCTCCTAAGAAATATTTGACGACAAATAAAGATTTTGGCTCTGTAATTCAATATATATAAGAAATTAGATAGGCTATAATAAATGGAAAGTAAAGATAGCCGCCTCCACTTTCCATTTATTATGGCCAAGCTTTACGAATGAAGGACGACAGGTTCTCAAAAATTGGACTCTACGGCCATTCATGTAAGGCCAAGCAAAAAGAGTTTGTCCTCGAATCAGGTGGGAAAAGGTCATAAGAAAAATTTGAAGAAAATTGGAACTTTATGAAATTGGACGTAGAGTGAAGCTTAGGACAGACTGGGATGGAAGAGGAGCGTGGGTAGCTGTGTTGGCCTCAACTGGCTTGGTGAGTTGTTAGTAGTGGTAATAGTGGTATTAATAATTCTATGGTCATAAAATAAAGTTTTTGTCGAACCAAGATATTCTACCTTTATACCACTATTTCCCATTTGGCATAAGACTATTGACTCCTAAGACAAAATATTTAGTGTTTGATGGCAACAAGTATTTAATGGCAGTATTTGATTTGGTGTTAATTCTTAATGTTGAAACAATATTTATTGTGACTGTACAAGATAACAGTCACTGAAGTTCTTAGAAGTGAACCCCCGAAAAATTTTCATAGTGGCCTTCATTGGATCTGCTTCTGGAGGGCTCTTTATTAACTTTGAATTTTTAATCTTGGACGAGTCTGTGATAGAATTGTTACAAAAATTTTAAACTTTAGATAAAAGGGCTAGTTGCCGGGGGAGTGATGCAAAATCATGTTTAATCAATAAAGAGCTTTGAAACAGGTATCTAAAGCTAGATTCTGCTAACTTCTGCTAGTCCTGGATATGTTTAGAGAACCAAACAAAAGGTTGTTCCCATCTACTTAAACAATTTTGAGAGTTGTATCTCATCGGCTACTCTTGACTCGCTAATGCTATCTAGGCAAATTTTTGAGAAAAGATAGTGAAACTATAAAATTGCTCATGAGGTTCCCTGTTTACCACTAAAATAGCATAGCGTGGTTTTGACGAAAAAATTATCAAATTTGAAAATTAAAGGCGAACAAGCAGCAAAGTGCTTTTCGATAAATAATTTGGTTAAATGCATTGAAGTCTAAAGGCAAGCAAAAAGAAAAATAAAGCTATATGCTTAATGAACAAATTAATTGTATTCAGGAGTGGATCCAGGATTTTCTTAGGGGGGGGGCGCAAAATAGGTTGATCCGATAAACTTGCGTTTGGAACAAGTTTAATTGACGCAATATTGCGTTAATTAAGTAAATTATACTACTTTAGACTACGTTAGTGAGGGGGGCGTCCCCTCACCCCCTGGATCCACCACTGATTGTATTCGTATTATAATTGACAGTTACAATGAAAACAATGAATTGTTTTAGTAAGTAACGATTAACTGAAACAAATTAACAATTAATTTGAACAATTAACAAATGACCACATTTGGCGCTCCCAGAAAAACTTTCCGTTAAGAACTAGTAAAGCAATAGCGCACAGAGAGGGGAGAAGGGGAACAATTAAGGTTGGGGTTCTCCCTCACATAGATGATACCTGTTTGTTTTAAGCTTGAAACTTTAAGAACTTGAACATTTCTGGATTCTGTTCACCGAAATTCACTTGGAATCAGAGGCTGTCAATGTTTATTATTAGACTGTGTGATCTCATTCACATCTGGTTCCTATCACGATATTTTTAACAAAATAGTGTGGTATCACAATAAATCGGTATATATGAAAGCAAAACGCACTAGATAATTATCCAAGCACATAACACCGTTATACTTATTTTAATCCTACAGTAAAGTTCTGATAGTGCTTGGCTTGATATCTTTAACAAAATAGTGTGGTATCACAATAAATCGGTATATATGAAAGCAAAACGCACTAGATAATTATCCAAGCACATAACACCGTTATACTTATTTTAATCCTACAGTAAAGTTCTGATAGTGCTTGGCTTGATGATCTTTAGCGTTTTTCACTAACAATGTCTAAGGTTGACAAAAAGTCAACCTTAAATCTTCCTTCTATTTTTTTTTCAAACTAAAAAATTTCGCTTACAAGTTGGACATTACGCAACTCATGAAATTAAGTAGAGGGCACGTTTTTAGCGCTGTTGTCCTGTAGGACTTCAGTGCTTGATGGGTAGTGTAAAAAAACAAAAACCATTCGTCATAGAGTCATAACTCTAATTGAGAGCAAACATTAAGGGTGTGACACTCCGGACGTTAACTTTAACTTAGGATAGTCTTAGTACAGACGTATTTTCCGCCTCGTTTGAAATTGAGAGTTCGTTCTAGATTCATGCCCTTTTTTAAAGGTTTCTTTTTTTTACTAACTTATTTAAGTTTGACTCAATAAAATGGATATTTACCCTATTGGTTTTGTGGAAACACCTTCTATAAAGGTTTAGCTTATCCAATAACACTTAATATGCTACATGATGGCTTATCCAAACTATTATCTTCTTGGAGTGTCAATGTTTTACAAGTTCAAAAGATTTGTCAAGGAAACCCTGCTTTTCTGTGAAAAAAAAGTGAGGTTATGATAACATTTACCATATTTGTCTAACTAAAATGAAGATATCGAGGAATCTTGGAATTCTTAGGAAAGCCAGATACATTCTTGCTGTGTGGATTCCAAGGGAGCCAATTCACGAAAATGCAGGGGGGGGCAAGGTGTTTTTTTTAATGAAAAAAAAGAACAAAATTGAGCAAACATACCAAAACAAAGCGAAATCTTAGATATTAATTCTCTTAATTAGCAGCTACAGCATCAACTACGATTTACTAGGCTGCAGCCAGCACTACGATTGAATTTATTTCATTTTTTTCTTTGTTAATTGCAAAAGGCACCATATGTAGCAATTTTCTTTAAAGTGAGCCGTTAAACAGCTATTTATGATAAAAATGCCCCGCTAGCCGTGGAGAAGGAGAAACTGAAAAAAAAGAAGACGCTGTCGATACAGAATGTCGTGGTTTCAGCCACTTTCTTGTATTTCAAGCCAATGGATTTTTCTTGTTGTTCAAGCCAAGGGAATATAAGTTTTTCTTTACAGGGTTTTCGGACAAGGCAGTTCTAATAGTGTACTTTGTATTTCGATCTGACACCATTTTTAGGAATTTTAGGAGCACAGTACTATTTAATAGCTGTGGAAAAACGAAACACAGGAATGACGAATACAAACAACCAGTTAGCAAGTCCCGCTGCTTTAATATAGCATATAGCTAAAATAGAAAATAGCTATGAAATATAAATAACAGGTATTTTTCAAACCTATGGACGAAGGGGGAATTGCCAATTCTGCCCCCCCCCCCTATGTAGTCTTAAGTTTCTTATTGTCCTACTATATAGATCCCATATTTTTCTTCCAGGACTTTCTAAGGTATATGACAAGTCGAGGAACCTTATACTTCAAACAAATAGTTTGCTTAATAAACCAGTGCTTAATTCGATGTCTGTTTATATTCTTTTGTGTGTATCTTTTGTTTTTCTTCAACAAAACGATAATTTTCCTCCAGCCCTCAGAACTAGCCCATCTCTTGTCTGAGATCATTTTTTTATCTTCGTAATTCTAGTGAAAACTTCAAGTCTATTCGCTCCATCAGTAAGACCCTTTTAATTTGATGACTACCTCATTTTTCTTTTAAACTTCATATCTCAGAGAGATTTTAGGCTCATGCCGTTGTTCCCCCGGGAGCTGAAGTTTATCCCCCCTCGGAAAATACCCCCTGCGGAGAATTAACCTTCCTCCACGGAAAATCAACCCCATTTTCCCTGGATAATTCCAGATCTTCAATAGAATAGCAGCGATATTTCTACTTTACTGTCTAAGTCAGAAATAATCGCAAAGAACTGCCTATAGTAAAGACTTTTAACGGTTCAATGTATTAATATTTGTTCATTTATTTTCTCCCAGATGCACTTCATGTGGAAGGGGCGGTCGAATAAACTTCAGAAGGGGTAAGTAAATTGGAAATCGAAAGTTCCAGTGCCCTTTTAAAAGTTTGAATAAACCTCGGAGGGGGCTCAGTCAATTGGAAATACAAAGTTCCAGTGCCCTTTTCTAAGATTTAGCCTTGTTTTTAACTAATTACAACTGAATTAATTGTTACTGGCTACAGTGTCTTTAAGAAATTATCCTTCTAGTATAGCGGCCCTTGTGTTTCAGCAGTTTTTTTTTAAAGAATCTTCAGATAAATAAAGAATTAGTTCTAAGGGAGAGACGAAGAGGAGGGTGGAGGTGGAAATCGATATATAATCCTCAGGGCCGTACCCAGAACTTTTTTTTTGGCGAGGGGGTTCGGACAGGCACTGCCATCTGGGTCTAAAGGAGAGGAACTAGATTTGCCAGCAAATCTTGTTGAAGATGGTCTTATTGACTGTGAAAGTGACTGAATGTTCTGCTATTATGATCCAGTGCTTAGTTAATCAAAGTCATCAAAGTGATACAAACCATTTTTTCACTTCTATTTAGTGATTTTATAAATAAACGAAAATAACATGGACATGATATGAGTAATGAGGCTGAATGCGGCTATTTAAATATGCAAGGCTGTAAAGGTAACATTTCTTAGGTTTAAATATAGAAAAAAAACTTTAATAAGATTTTGCTTCCAAATGATATTTTTTTTTCAAAATGGATGTCTGAAATTTGGCCCTGTCCATGTGCTGAAGCATTACCTAGACACATGCTGACTAAAGCGAAAAACTAACTGCTAATTAAATTAATGAAACTCTAGATGAAGGGGTTCTACCTTTTTTTAAGCCCAGGAAAATCAGAATCATTAAAATTTTTATTAAAAGCAGAAAATCAGACTTTAAAAATGCTTAACTGGTCTTGTAACTACTGGGCAACATAAAAACACCATTTTTACACTATATTTTTAAGGGAGTACCTTATTTTACCTAATTTTACCTTATTTTACCGATTTCATCAATTTTACTTAGGCCTACCGAGTTTTTATTTTACGGTAATTTTACAACACTATTCAATCCTACAGGAAAGTTCTGCTATTGCTTGACTTTGTGATCTTTAGCGTTTTACACTAACATTGTCTCTTGATGCCTCTTATTAGAGTCAGTGTACAGGTACAATAAATTGGTGGTCCAATCTTCTATCTTTCCAAATTTCAAACAGTCAACCTTAAATCTTCCTTCTGTTTTGTCAACCTCAAAAATTTCGCTTCCAAATTATACATAGCGCGCAACTCATGAAACTAAGAATGTTTTTGGCGCTGTTGTCCTTTAGAACTTAGTGCTTAATGAGTAGTGCACAAAAACAAATGCCGTTCGTCAGAGATTCCTAGCCCAAAGGGAGATCAAAAATTAATGGCGCGACGCCCCAGCCATTAATTCTAAGTTAGGATAGTCTTAGTACAGATGCATTATCCACCAGGTTTGAAACTGAGAGTTCTAGATCCATGCCCTCTTTTAAGTGTGTTTTTTACACTAACTTATTTACGTTTGACTCAATAAAGTGGATATTAACCCTAATGCATTTGTGAAAACGCCTTCTATAAAGGTTAAGCTTATCCAATAACACTTAATTTGCTACTTGATGGCTTATCCAAACATATTTTCTTGTTGGAGTGTCCATGTTTCACAGTTAAGAACATAGAACACAGTTAAGCTAACATAACTAAAACAGAGGGTAGCCATAGATGTTAATTCTCTTAATTAGCAGCTACTGCAGCAACCACGATTTACTAAGTTGCAGCCACCGATTGAAATTATTTCTCAAATTATTTTTTGTTAATTGCAAAAGGCACTATATGCAGCAAATTCCTTCAAAATGAGCCATTAAACAGCTATCTGTGATATTTCTCTTCCCCGCTAGCTGTGGAGAAGGAGAAACGAAAAAGAAGATGCTTTCGATGCAGAATATTGTGGTTGCAGCCCCTTTCCTTGTTTTTTAAGCCAATGGTGTTTCCTTGTTGTTCAAGTCAAGGGACTTTAAGTTTCCTTTATAAGGTTGTCGGACAAGGCGGTTCTAATAGTGTACTTTGTGTTTCGATCTGACACCATTTTCAAGAGTTTTGGGTGCTATTTAAGAGCTATGAAAAAACGAAGCCCCCGGGTTACAAAAAAAAACGACCAGTTAGCCAGACTCGCTGCTTTAATATAGCGCATACCTAAAATAGAAAATAGCTATGAAATGGAAATAAAAAGGTATTTTTTAAACCTATGGGGGAAGGGGGAATTGCCAGCCCTGCCCCCCATATAGTCTTAAGTTTCTTATTGCCTACTATATAGATCCCATCTTTCCCTTCCAGGACTTTCTGAGGTATATGACAAGTCGAGGAATCTTATACTTCAAACAAATAGTTCACATTATAATCCAGTGCTTAATTTGATGTCCCTTTATATTTTTTTATAAAAAGAAGTGTATCTTTTATTTTTCTTCAACGACACGGTAATGTTCCTCTAGCCATCAGAACTAGCCCATTTCTTGTCTGTGATCATTCTATCATCTTCGTAATTCTTGTGAAAATTTGAAGTCCATTAACTTCATCAGTAAGACACTTTTAATTTCATGACTACCTCTTATAATGCCTGGCATGCTCTGCATGGGCACCCATAAGCTGAATTTTACGGGGGGGGGGGGCTTTCTTGGTCTAATCGGTACTTCCAATGCTGTATAATAACAATCTCAAAACAAAATATAAAAATATAAGGCAGCGTCATTCAGCCAGGGAGAGGGACGGGAGCTCCCCATATGGGCGCTCATGAGTCTCTGCCAAAGTCAGCTAAAAACTGGCACTCGTTTGGTGACTTGAGAAAAATCGTAAAAACTTTTTTGATTTCTGGATAAATCATTTAATACCACGGGTTGTGGATGCCTCTGGGGTAGTTTGGTTAATGTATGTTTATATTGTTTATTGCCCAAGGCACTCTAATATGGCTTCGTCTTTGGTGGACATTTCATGATGGGTGGCTGTTCACCATTTTTTTTTCGAGTCGGTGGTGGTTCTAGGCCTGGACTGGGGGGGGGCCGTTGCACCCCAATTTTTCTGACATTAAATTTCCTTTATTTTATATTTTTATGTTCCTATGTCATACCTTCCCCCCCCCCCCCGGATTATGAGGCCTAAAACCGCAACTGTTTAGAGTGTGTGTATTTCTTTTCCTTTTCTTTCTCATTGAAACTCTTTCGGTTTGTAAGCATTTCGTGGGAATAGCTTCTATTTTAAGTTTTTGAAAAAGATAACACTACAGTGTGTATTTGAATATTTTGGTTTCATTTTATATAGATTATTGTGCAGAAGATAATATTTGGTAAGCTTTGACTCAAGAGTATTGTAGGTGATTTGGGTCTTATTCTGGTAAGCTACTATTTGATGCTACATTTGTGTATATATCCCTTAAACTTTTTGTGACTAAAAATAACAAAATTATTAAGTTTTAGGGGAAATTTTTCTCTACTTAAGCATTGCTATTTTACATGCGACCAATTTCCCCGGTTCAAGAGAAATATATCAAAGCTGCAAAAACTTGAACGATTTCTTACTATGAACAGCTTTACTACTAAAATGTATTGTTAATAATCTACATATATATATATATATATATGTATACATATATATATATATATATATATATATATATATATATATATATATATATATATATATATATATATATATATATATATATATATATATATATATATATATATATATATATATATATATATATATATATATATATATATATATATATATATATATATATATATATATATATATATATATATATATATATATATATATATATATATATATATATATATATATATATATACATATATATATATATATATATATATATATATATATATATATATATATATATATATATATATATATATATATATATATATATATATATATATATATATATATATATATATATATATATATATATATAGATAGAGATATAGATATCGAATATGTCTGTGTTCTGCATGTGTTACTACACTGCTCATCCAATCGCCAAAAAACTTAAAGAAGCTGTTGAGTGCACTCTTGTGAAGATTTTAGGTACAAAATTCCCCTCGCCCCGCTGTCCGAGGCCCTTCTTATGTTTTGAATACTTTAAGCACTGACTCAAATTAGAGACCTCTGAACACAAATACTGAAGCGTTCCTTGCGTTTACATTAATCACATTTTTTTAAAATTAATTATATTTGAACAATACCCGAAGGTTAGGTTAATAGCTTAATCCTAACATAATTTTCAAATACTTTAAGATTAAAAATGCAATTGTTATTTCACATGTAGGGACGATATTTCACGGGGGAGCTGTCTTTGTGAGAAAATTTTGTGGAGGCGTGGGGGGGGGGGGTTAAAGTTTCCCAATGTATAGAGACCCAAAATGTATTCAGTGGCAAATGATAAATTTCTTGTCAAAATCGTAGCTGACCTCCCATACATCCTAAAATTATATATTAATGGCATTTTCATTCTGTCTAGGTTTAATAAACGTCCATGTTTAAGAGCAAATATATTTTACTGGTAGATATAACAATCTGCTACTGGGATCCCTAAATTGACATCTCTTAAACAGAGTAATTCAAAGGGGGGAGGGGTCAGCCGGGACAGCTTTCCAAGGTGTCATGGCTGGAGGGTGTGTTGAGTCCGGAGTGTAGTTAATATTTCCCCGGACACCACCGACCCTAGGATCCTAGGAACGGCTCAACTCTTATATACACTTTTACTTTTTGAAACACACACAAAAAAGCAGGCATAGTGCATGCATAATATTAGATATTATAGATAAAACGGTAAAAACATCAATATTTTTTTGTTTGGAGGGAGAATGGACCCAAAGTCCCACTGTCCCCTTTGTTCATGCCTAACTTAAAAACTGTTTTTCTAAAATAATGTACACTAAAACAAATACTCCAAAATATTTTTATTGCAAAACCAAAAATTCGCCAAAGAGGAATCAATCTAAATAACCTAGCTATTTCTTCGTGTTCCGTCAAGCTAAACTGAAATTGGCACCGGGTTGTTTTTATATAAACTGTTGTGTGAGTATATACAGGTACTACAAAATGTAGGAAAGTGGAATTACTGGCCCTTAACTTATTATTATTTATGTTTATTCCTCATCCTCAGGAACAACTCCAAATCCCTCGTTACTGGTTTCATAGAAAGAGGGGGCTTCTGAGCAGGGTAAGGCGTCTTCTGCTAGGGTACATGTCAGTGTCTCTTGACTGAAAATTGTGAGGTTGCCGCAAACAAAACTGAATTGCGCAGTTTCTTGCCTCTAAAAAAAGAAAAGAATTTAAGTATTTGAAAAATTAAATAAAAAAAATTCACAGTCACAGCAAGTAATTTCTTTTGGTCCAAAAGCATTTTTCCTGATTTTTGAAAACGATATTTTGACTTGTTTATCATAGTCCAGATCTCTTAAAGAATTTCTTATATTTTGTATTAAAGGTAAATTTTATTTGCATTTTCATACTGTCTCTCTTTATTGGGAATAAGTTTTATTTTTTCGAAGTTAACTAACTGGCTGGAAGCACTATAGACATGCATTCAAAATTGCTGATTTTGTTCTTGAATTTCATAAATTTTTCAATAAGTTATTTTACCTTTAAGCCTTTTAATTTGTTTTTTTGCACATTAAACAAATTAAACTTCGTACATGAACAAGGGAATTCCATAGACCCTACAACGCCGTTAATTAGAATAAATAGCTCTTATGAAAGTACTAAAAAAAACTTTAGCGTAAAGAGTGAGGTATTGACTAGAGGACGAACTCAATCACATACCTATTAATTTCTGTTCGTTTTAAGTTTTGATGTTGCTCCTTACTTTAGTTGAAAAACTTGTTGTTTTTTTGTTTAATTTCTGATCTTTTTTTAAATAATACTGGGAAATCTGGCGCCCCCTTCATGGCAATGTCCCTTCCCCCATGAAAACTTCCTCCATTGAAAGATCCTCCAATGTAACCCCCGACCCCCCCACTACCAAAAAACACCCCCCCCCTCCCTGAAAACGTCTGTACACTTTCCAATAACCAATACTATATGTAAACATTGGGCAAAGTTCACTACTTGCAGCCCTTCCCCCGGGGACTGTGGGGAATTAAGTCATCCTCAAAGATATAGTTATTATATTTTAGACCATGTTGAACGAGATGGCTATCTCAAAATTTTTATCGGATGACTTTGGGAAAAAATGAGCTTTGGAGGGGGGCCTAGTTGCCCTCTATTTGTCACTTTAAAAGGGCACTAGAACTTTTAATTTACGTTCGAATTTTCCCTCCCGCGATATTTCAGGACCACTGGGTCAATACGATCATCCCTGGGAAAAAAAACAACAAATAAACGCGCATCCCTGATCTTTCTTCTAGCAAAAATACAAAATTCCATATTTTTGCAGATAGGAGATTGAAACTTCTATAGTAGGATTATCTTATACGCTGAATCTGATGGTGTGATTTTTATTAAGATTCTATGACTTTTAAGGGGTGTTTTCCCCTTATTTTGAAAATAAGGCAAATTTTCTCAGGCTCGTAACTTTTGATGGATAAGATTAAACTTGATAAACCTGATATATTTGAAATCAACATAAAAATTCAATTCTTTTGATGTATCTATTGGTATCAAAATTTGTTTTAGAGTTTCGGTTACTATCGAGCCGGGTCGCTCCTTATTTACAGTTCGTTACCACGAACTGTTTGATAGTTAGGATGCATTGATAATTATTAATATTCCTCCTTCCCTGGTACTCAAGATTGGTGTTGACTACTGGTAACGTTTGTTACCGCTCGTTGATTGGCAAAAATACTAGTACGCCGAGAACCAAACTTTAGTCAATAATGTACAAGTTGGTCAGGACTTGGGTCAAGAGAAAAAAAAAATCTGACTTTTTAAATCATGATCATGAAAAACATAAACGCTAAAGCGTTCATCTTTGGTTTTCTTTTAGCGTGATGTGCCACTTTTTGATCGTTTTGACAAAGAAGAAAACTCATTCTCTAGATGCAAGGCATTTGTATCACTTTTGAATTTTTTTTTAGAAAATTTCAGTTTTAATATACTTTCCTGGTAAAAAAAGCTTGGAAGTTAAGAAGCAGGATGTTGGCCAAGGAAGGGCCTATGGGACCATGAAACCCGGAAGTCTCGAGTTTTGCTCCCTATTTTCCATATATGCTGCGTATCTCATGGTTTTTGTTTAAAAAAAAATTGCAACATCTTCATAGCAGAATTTTGCTACAATATCTTATGGTCTAAATAGCTTTCCCTGTTTCAAAATACGGTCTCATTTGTATTTTCTCTTTTTGTTGAATGATACCTCATAGAATCAGCCAATGGGGAGCCTATCCCTGGAATCCACTCTACAGGATTTAAACTTGCATGCTATCCGAATTTTGAAAGTAAAAGATTCTAGAGTATGAAAGGCTTAGGAGCGCAAACTTCAAATTTAAGCATTTCTTAATGTTAGGTCAATGGTCATTGATGGGGTGACCATAAAATAGACTGCACGCTGAAAAGAACTATTATTTAGCAGTGTTATTTACATTTCCCTCAGCATCTACAACTGGCTGGCAAACGTGGAAAATTTGACAGTTGTTATCAACATCAGCATAGTATCCATAATTTTTCCCTTCGCAGCTAAATGTCGTCTTCATTTCTTCGTTCAGTAAGGAGTCTGTGCCATCTGGTAAAATGTAAGCCATTCTAGCGCAGGCAACAGCGGCCAAAGAAAGAGCGATAAAGCTGGACAAGCGGAACATTATGACCTGGAATGGATTAAGTTCAAGTATGATAAACTACTCTGACGAGAGTTACCTTTCCTCACTATAGGGCTCAAAACACTCACAAAGAATTTCTTATGTAAATTTTTTGATAATCTCTTCTATCTGAGTATGACTTAGAAAAAGGCAAAATATAACCTTTTGGATTCTCCTTTTTGAAGTTTCAATACTGCAGTTTATCCACAATGAAAATTGCGCAGGTGGATGCGACAAAGGAATTTTAATGTTGAATTTGGGAAAAGATTTAAAACAATTACCTCATCATCAAATTAAATAATTTCAACAAATATCTGCCAGAGTTCATTAAAAGACTCGAAAAACAAGAAAGGAAACTATGGTTATCAGCTCTTGGTGTATCTCAAAGACCATGCAGTGCTGTCGCACTAATGTGGTAAGCTGACAATGTGGTAAGTAAGAAATTGATTTTAGTAAAATAAAATAATAAGACGCAAAATACAAATTTCAAAGTTTTGAAATTACCACTTTTTACTAAGATTAGTAAAAGATGACCACATATCCTGGGTTCCAGGACATGTGTGGGCTTGGAAAGGAAATTAAGAAATACCCACATCCTTGCTTATCCAAAGGTGTGGCCCAGATAAGTGTTGTAGGACCTATCTTAAAAAAAACAGCTGTTGTTCTCTTTCTCTGGATATCTTTCTTACCACTAGTCTTTGCCAAATCTTAGCATTACTTTGAGAATTGTTAGTGTCTGTAATTTCTTATAGTCTTATGTTTTTTCTGTGCTTTTAAATTTGCTGGGGCAAGATTTCCCCGTACCAAGATCTGTTTAACACGCGTACCTTACCGTTGTTGTTTGAGTTCATTACATGTAGTCAATAATTTATACCGGACTTCTCGCACATGCCCAGTAGGAACGGTCTCATATAATGAAATCAGGCCAACCATAAATTAGGACACTACGATAGTTATTAGTCACCCTACAGACTTACCTCTTATAGCCTCTAGGGGTCATACGGTATCAACTTTACCGCATCTGGTGAATATAATCATATTCACTTTATTACATCTGGTGGTTATAACTCAATCCACTTTATTACACTGGCATATCTGTAGACGTTACGCTACGATATGTAATTTCACGGGGCTAATTGACCCCCCCCCCCCACTAAAAAAATAATAATCCTACTAGTAAAAACTTAACAAAAATGAATATAAACCATTTATTGATACGTTTTTAAGGGCTTTTTTAAACACCACACCGAACAATATCCTTTTGTAAACCCCCATTCCCTCAAAAAATCCTGGATACGTCCCTGTTGTAACTCTTGTACAAAGTTTCGCAAAGACAGTGTAGCCAACTGAAGTATCCTGGAGAAGGAACATACACAGGATGGGGTCTTGAGTCCCCCTGAAACCTTAGACTTCCCCACAGCCAAGGGCACTATTCATTGTAAAGAAAATCTTAAGTACGTGCCAGTCCTAGAGTATATTTCATCAACGTGGCTAGAAACCACAAGAAGTTATGATATCATAAACAAGGAGTTACAGTTGGTCAAAAAAGTCAATTGCCTTATAGCTAAAAAATCTTCTGCTTATTTATAGATTTCAGTCAAATACACACAGAAGTTCATACAAATGCAGAAACAATGCTTAAAAAAACTAATTAGAAAAGATTAATCAATTAACATGGAAATATTTATGCTCTACTAACCGAATAGGTGATTAGGGTTAAATTACTATTGATTACAATCGTGGAATGACTGATTTTTTGTTTCACCCGTTTTGAGGGATTGCTGAACTGAAAATGCTAACAAATGATGCACCAGAAAACACGTGCGTCAGCATTTTTATATTATTTAAAGAAGATGACAATGTCAAAGGAATTTAAAATGATGTATTACGCTTTGGGAATGTTATGGAGTCTGTAATAAAGCGAGTGACCCCAAATTCAGTGGTTTCAAATTTTAAAGTTATGCCGAGGCCTCTCAAATACCTTGAATTTGTGTTACCTTGAACCAGGACCGCACCTTTATGGGAGGCCCAACCCCCAAAATCCAAGGTTTTCCCGAGTTCCTGGGCACTTTATTTTCGAATTATCAAATAAATTGTGATTGTTTTTTAGTTATAGCCCCTCCTGCGCACATAACCCCTCTGTATTTGTACCTACATAATTAAGAATTAAGAGTCGGCGTTGTGACTCCTAATTATTCATTGAATGTCTTTTTTTTAATAATTTTTTGTTAGCAATAAGCATTGTTTCTGAATCAGCATTTCCTTAGAAATGTTTCTCACTAGATAGCCTCACAGAAAATGCGCTGTCAGGATGCCATTTACTACAGGCCGGGATTTACTCTTTACTATGTTGCAGCTACAGCTACGACCATCTCTCGTCAGCGTAAAAAAAAAAAAAAAAAAAAACGCCGAGTGTGCAAGCATGCTTTTAGTTCATATGGCCACCATCTTGGCGAAGGTGTTAAAATAAATGATCGGTAAAAAACGCCAAGTGTGTTTTGGGCTAAAAGTGTTTAAAGATCTGACTTAAAAACACTGGCACATCTGTTTAATTTTTTTTAATTTTGAAAGCGTTACAACTATTATAACACTAACACACAACGCCAAGTGTGTTATGGGCTTAAGAGTGTTTAAAGATCTGGCTTATAAATTTTGACACATCTGTTTAAATTTTAAATTTTGAAAGAGTTGCAACTATTATAACACTTATACTATAAATTATTGTAATACATTGCGATATAAAAACAATTATTATAATTCAGTTTAGAACCAACAAACTATTAAATATTGAAATAGTTACAGTGCTTTAAAATATAGGCTAACGAATTGCATATGTGTATCTAGAATATAAAAGGTTTAATCGATGAAACTGTTCTAATATATAATAATGCAAAATAAGTTGTAAATTTGCTATATGGGGACTGCAGTTGCAGTCCCCCAATTATTTGGAAAAAAATATTATATAGCTATGCCCCTTGACTCTCCAGATTTATACCCCTCTTGCCCCCCCCCCCAATAAAAATGTTGCTTTTTATTATTGTCATATAAGATAATAGTTATTCAGGCGAAATATACACATCTTCAAGGACATAGCACATACATAAATACAACATGCTATACGCCCCCCCCACCCGCAAGGCTATACAGCCTAGAATACAGAAAAAAAACAGGCAGCCAACCCCCCGACTATCCACCAAAAACCAAGTTGGAGCAGAATGCCATATTATGCATTAATAAGAATAAGTGATGCACCTAGTCAAACTGCATCCAAGTCCGGTAAAATTGGGTAAATTAATATTATCCTATAAATGAAAGATACTGTCGCCCACCTCCACTCCTTAAGCTATAACTTTATATAGCTAACAACATTAAACTAACAACATATCATGATGTTGTCAAATTTTGGAAACAAAATTATGGAATTAAAAACATTACTTCATTAAAATTCAAAAGTAAATAACAACAATGACAAAAGACGTTGACCTATTTAAGTCGCACGAGCGTGCAGAAATTTGTCAATGTTGACATTTTATGTTTTATGCGATGTATTGTCTGTGTGCCAACTTGTTTTAAGGTTCTATTGTGTTTCTTCATAAGTATCCTATTTTTGCAATTATCCTTTTACAAGGTTCAAGTTCATTGTGTACTTTTGCAATTAATACATATTTTTATATTCTATCCCATAGTAATTTCTGCTTCAGTGAGTGGGTTTATATTTTTGGCTTATTTTGTCACGTAAGTGAATTTCCGTAGCCTATCTTCTTCCGCAATTAGTCTGTCTTCCTGAGATTATTATATATAATAGTTGTAATAACGACACGCTTTGGCGGTTTGAAATCGAAATGCATTACCTGCAAAAATGACAAGGGAAGTTTGCAAAATAATGTACCATACTGTGTTCAAATCAAGACAATTGCAGTAAACTTTGGCTGCTTAGACGCCACCAATGGTTCATCTTGGAATGAGGGGGGGGGGGTGATTAATAAAAAAAATTCGGGGGGGGGGGGAGAATTTACAAAATAATTTTTAGGGAGGGGGGTTGCAGAAAAACATATCAAAATTTGTTTATATTAATTTTTGTTACGTTTTTTACGAGTCAGATAAACATTTCGGCGGGAGGGGGGTCAAACCCACTACCCCCATCCTGGAAACGGCCTTATCTAAGAATATGAAATTATGACGCAATTCTTTGCCTTAAAGATGCTAATGTACTAAATAGTGAGTAGATGTAAAGAAAACATGCTCCAAAGAGGGGGCTGGGGAGTGAGGCCCCTGGGGTCCAAACCTAGAGGCTTTCTAATTTAGAAATTTAAACTAAAAGTCGTTTCCAAAAATTTAGTCCCTAGTACAAATATTATTTTCCAGAGTTTCTCATTACTTTTTTTTCAAGTGAATAGGAAATTCAATAATGGACGCATAATTAATATGATATGTATTCCTGATTTAATTAATTTTATCCACACCAACACAGAGTTGGGCCCTTCACGGGACGTTTTGCTACTAAAAGAAAAAAAAATTAGACTTTTCAAGTAATTTTTACCCTTAAAACCTGTAGCTCTTTCTGAGGTTGACTTTTCGTTTACAATATAACTATGGAGGGTCGGTATTGTCAATAAAGTTTCTTTTCCGCTCTCACATTTTTTATACTGTGTTTCTGTTTTTTTCTCATTGTGACGACAAAATTTTTTATGCACGTTAAAACCCTAAAACCTTTAATACAGTTTTTGTAACAACCGAAACTGCCAAAACATTAAAATTTAATGCGATTAAATTTACACGATGCAATAATCGAGTTTGGGCATCCCTATACTTTGCTGATAAAAATATCTTTAAAATCAAATACACCCCATAAATGATTGCTTGGATCCCCCTCCCTTCCCTGTCCATTTATAAATAAAATGAAAATATATAAGTAGTGGGTCCGCTCGTCTGAACATGGTTTAGACAAACATGTATCATATTTGTGAAATTTATAATTATAACTACAAACAAGACAAACCTGATACAGCATTCATCGTTTGATTTATGTATCAAATTAGAAATTTTTCATGAGCTTGAAATTTCAGAAAGGTCAAGAGCCTAAATTATGCCTGGAAGACATTTTGATGCATCTAACTTCTATCCATTCCCTCAAATGGGACCTGACCTTTGATGGATTTAGAAAAACTGGTACTGGTATATTATACGGACATTTTAAAAAAGTCAAGTTTGGTTAATGCTAATGAAATAAAATAAAATAGGATGAATATATAATAGTTTATAAATAAATTTAGGCTATATATTTGCACATTAGAGGGGTGGGGTTGGGGGGGGGGTGGGTGGTTGGGTAAAGCATACCATATATTAAATACGTAACCTAACCTAACATAGGTACCTTTTCCCACCCTAAACCTCAAAAAACAACAATTTAAATATCGTAAACGCAATGAAAACTACTCTTTGCATTCCATTTCTCAATAGTGGTCTCTTGAAAATAACCAGTTTGGAGGGTTTAGTCTCTCATTAGTATATAAAAGTGTACGTTTAACGCACCAGTACCGAAAAACTTTGTAATATTAAAAAAAGCAAACACATCCTCTAGAGCCATAGATGGCGTACAGGGCGTCGAATCAACGTTTGAATTGCTGGGTCTTTTATTACAGGAACAAGTAGAAAGCCTGTTCCCAAGCTTTATAAAGACTTTGTCTTATAAAAGTCGAAATTTTCAAAAAAAAGATGAGCCTTTTGTATTCGCTAAATCCTGATTTATATGTTTAGAGTGAATTTGTAAAAATGTGCCATAGGCTTCACTATACTTTACCCCCCCCCCCACACCCTCAGGTGCGAAGATGTAGCCAAAATTACACATTTTCCATGTGTTCTTCCAGTTCTTGATTTCGTCACAGTTGATTCTATTGATGGGTTCACGGATTGATACAAGAGTGACACAATGCAAAATGCATGGGAAACATGTAATTTGGATTATATATTTCCACATTACGGGCTCGGGGATAAATTATAGTGGAAATGAGCAGCAGACTCGAAATTTAGAAGTAGGGAAAAAGAATAAACTAGAGCTTCGAAATATCATCACTGGGCATAAAATTACCCCTGGAGTCACTCATGAGTTTCATTTCCCTGACTCTTTGGTAAAATTCTACTTTAGCTACTTTTGGCTATCTAGGAAAGGGGGTAGGATAGGAAAATGAAACTTTCAGGGATGGGTCTACGGGCTAAAGCATGTCCTGGGAAGGTATTTTGAAGAACCTTCCTTCACTACTTCTCCCTCTAGAGGGTCCTGACCTTTGATGACCCTTAAAAATTTGTACATTATCGAAATGAAACGTTGCAAAATAGATCTTCTGCTTAAATGAAGTACAACAAAATTGTTTTCAGCTTCACAACTTAGCTTAATCCCAATTTATAAGGTTCTAAGATATGCAAATACATTTCCTAAATTTTGAAAAAAAAACATTGATATGGCTTAAAATTTTACTCAAATAAAAGGCATTGCATTTTCAGAACTAAAGCTAAAGAAAAGAAACTGATAACTGAAAATTAAGGTATGATTGTTTTTTTCAAAATTTCAATAGGTATAATAATAATAATAATCTGTATTTAAAATATGCCTGTCATGTAGGCAAATTTCAGGAAAACATTGATATGGCTTAAAATTTTACTCAAATAAAAGGCATTGCATTTTCAGAACTAAAGCCAAAGAAAAGAAACTGATAACTGAAAATTAAGGTATGATTTTTTTTCAAAATTTCAATAGGTATAATAATAATAATAATCTGTATTTAAAATATGCCTGTCATGTAGGCAAATTTCAGGACCCTCTAGAGGGATAAGGAATGGAGGTAGGTACTTAAAAATACCTTCCCGGAACATACTTTAGCCTGTAAACCCATCCCTGAAAGTTTCATTTTCCTAACCTAACCGCTTTCGAAGATAGCCAAAAGTAGCTAAAGTAGAATTTACCCGGTTTTCGCTGTGTTTATACCAGACAATTAGCTTCGGCTCGGTGGCGAACTACATTATAGTTATTTTATAATTAAATATTTAGTTGGTATTTTGGTTAGGTTACGTTAGTTTAGGTTTACGTATTTAATCTAATGCAATCTCGGTGGGCCCCCTTCCATAATTCTTTGTTGCAGTTTTCATAATTTTGTTACTAAAGTATTGTATTTTCATAATATTTTGTTTTATTTCATTAGTACTTACCAAACTTTACTTCTCGAGTGTGTATTGTATAGCACACAGGTACCGAAAAGCCAATCATCTAAAATATTACCCAAAATGGGTACCAAGAAGGGTTTTCAGTCCACCACCACCCCTTTCTTCCTTGAAATCGCTAAACAATTCAGTGAAGACGTGGTACGATTATGTTTAAGAACTCCACTTAAAGTTAAAATAAAACATCAGTGGGACCTGTTTTAGTAGACTATTGTACAGTTTATCCATGAAGAAGGAGTGGCAGTAATAGCTCGGAACCACTACCCATAAGTTTGGGTTGCGGAGCAATCCTAAGAAATGGCATTTCCTTGCACATCAACTTTCTGCGTTAACGCTCAACATTTGACGTGCATAGAACCAGGAGAGTTGACTAGCTATTACCTCCCTTCTTCGGTAAATTTTTCGCAGTTCATATTATTGACTTACCAATAAAGTAAACATACCACTCGATGCCTTTTTTTATGCTTTTTCCAAATATAATAATCATTTTTGTCGGTAATGAATTTTACCCCCACCCCTATATATACCAATTCAGTATTTATTTGCACATTAGGGGGGGGGGTGGTGGTAAATTTTATTTCTGATCTAAATGAGAGGTAAGTTTAAACTTTACCCCCCCCCCCCCCTAATGGGCAAATATATACCCTGAATTGGTATATATCTGGGGGTGGGGTAAAATTAATTACCGACAACAATGATTATTATATTTGGAAAGAGCATAAAAAAAAGCATCGAGTGGTATGTTTACTTTATTCGTAAGTCAATAATATGAACTGCGAAAAATTTACCCCTTTTTCTTCCATAAGGCTAAAAATACATAAAACGGGCAAATTTTTGGAAAGTATGACACTATTCTGGAAGCAACTGCCCCCCCCCCCCATCCAGAATCTTTTGCAGGATTGTCTTTTTTAATTTAAGGGTATCCATGCTATTACCCTCCAGACAGAGAGGTAAAGCACGGAGCCCATGGATGAGGTTTTTACGGAGCTAAAAAGTTTGAAGCTTACAAAAATGCTTACACTTGATGAAGAGTTTATCCGTCTAAATCACTGTCAAATCTGGATAGTTGAGCAGAGGAAAGAAGAATCTTATAAGGAGTGCTATTGCAGCTTCTCAACCCCGAGGCACTTTTTCTCGTGATCAGCAACTAAACATGCAAGCTCCTGCGAAGACCCTCCCACGCAGTTTAGCTTGGGGAGTTTCTTTAAATTTAATGTCTATAATTATTATACAAGATGTGAGAAGGTCGTGGATAATAATTTTGAAATCCTCAAGAGATTAAATGCAAAGTGGAGATTATAATTAGTCACTATGATGTTGTCTGTAATCACTCTGCTCATTGGGCTTGGTACATCAAGGTTGTCACAGAACACCCCTTCTTTTTTGAGTGTCTAAGTATTAATTGTGTAAAAAAAGCAACAACAAACAAACAGGAAAGATGGATAGACTTAGGAGTGTTCTCCTAATATGATTTAGGATCAAGTATCCCACTGGGATCTTATCCCACTGGGATCAAATATCCCACTAGTCGATTAAAGCATAGGCTGGCCAGCAGACAGTTTTTTTTTTTTTATAAAAATCAGTTTTCTACCAAGTAGGCTTACAAACAAGGTCATACTGAGAATAGGTTTACGGGGTTTTAAACCCCGTAAACCGACGGCGGGTGCCCACCCTCCAATGTCATCAGCCAGCTGGTAAAAAAAAGGTGAGTCAATTAGTTAGTACTGGCTCGATTTTTTAATTAGGTAAATGGGCTGATGAAAATAAATGACGCAAATCAATAGAAGAAGATCGGTCCTATTTGGTAAAAAAGGAAGGAATTTTAATAGCAAAGAGCCGTCGATAAAAAAAAGCCGTCGAGCCGTGAATAAATAAAAATCAATCGATAAAAATGACTATTCAATCGGTAAAACCAACTGCCCCAAAATATTTTAGCTGGTGATACCTCTAGTCTGGTATTGCCTAGGTATTTCCTCTCATTAGAGTCTGTCCTGTCACCCACCAAACCGGTGGCACCAAGAGAGATAACTCCACAGATGGGATAATTGGAAGCCCTAAGAGAATACATTGATTCCATGTTCTTTCCTGTGAAGACTACATTCCTCCTAGAACAATTTTGGCTTCACGGAGAACATTCAAGCATTAAATGAAATAAGCCTGGAGGCACCAATTCATGTAAAAATAGGGGGGCAAGGATTTTTTTTTTCTAGCAGACATAAAAAAATTTAGCCAGGGGAGTATTGATCTTTTTCGAATTTTTTAAAATCTAAATCCAAAGGAATTTATTTTCAAAGTCTAGAGGGTCAATTACCCTCCCCTCTCCCTGTCCCACTAATTGAAACCCTTGCGTAAATCCCCCTCAAAATTAATCAAAAACCTCCTTCCAAATCACATTCAAAATGATGCCTACAATGAGTTTCGTTGGTTAAATCCTCCTCCCGGGAAGAAGACAGAATATAGATTTTTGTACTAACCTTTCCTCTACAATCAGATTTACCGCTATACTCCTGGCTTAAGGCCCGGTTGAGCTAATGTGCTTCATTAAAGAACATGCAGTCATATCAGGCACCTTTACTATGAAAGCAGTGGTGATCCTAACCTCTCTTACACCGGGGGCAAAATATCGATTACCCCCCCCCCCCCCATGTCGCGCAAAAAAGTTTCGGCTAAATTTCAACCAAATTTTCGTTTATTAACAAACTTATTTTCAATTTATTAATTAATTAATATTTTTTAATTTCTTTTTCAATTTATTATCTAAATGATTTAATTATTAATATTTATTCTAATTTAGTTATTTTAATTACTACTACTTAATTATTTGTTAATATATTTTGATCTTAATAATTAATTAATAATTTATTAATTTTTTTCATTTATTAACTACGTCATCTACTTAATTTTAATAAAAATAAATTTTGAAAAATTATAAAATGATTATTACCGTTATATTAACTATTCGAAATTTTGCACCCCTAAAATTTCTGCACCTGGGGCCGGTGAATCCTCTGTCCCCTCCCTGAAACCGCCTCTATACGAGGGGCTATATTATGTTTGTAAAATCAAGTCTTGGACCTAGTAAGAACTGAAATGAAAAGAAAGCACGTCTGCATCATTGACATTGTTGTTGAAATTTCACACTAACATATAATGACCAAATAAAACTTTGATAAACACATAGATGTGTTTGATTTATTTCTTTTTCTTCATTATTTTTGTTTGCACTAATCTAACATATTCTGTGTCAATATATAAATAAATGAATAAAAACAAGTTTTTTAACTGAAAGTAAAGAGCAACATTAAAACTTAAAACGAACAGAAGCTATTCCATGTCGAAGGCGGACTACCCCTTCCTCAACCTTCATTCTTTACGCAAAAGTCTTTAAAGTTCTTTATATATACTTTTAATTTAAATTCAACAAGCTTTATGTTTGAGCAGTCTTTCTTAAAAAAAAATGTGACAAAATATCAAAGTTTAGTGTAAAGAACAAGGGTTGAGGAACGAGTAGCCCCTTAAGATAAGGAATAATTTCTGTCCGCTTTAACTTTTAACGTTGCTCCTTACTTGCAGTTGAAAAAACGTGTTTTTTTTTATTTAATTTCATACATTTTATCAAATCATGCCAGGTAATCCTCTCCCCATCGTGTAAAAAACCCTGGAAAATTCCCCCTGAAAATTTTCCTCCCTACGAATAATTATTTCCCTGGAAAATTCCCCATTCAAAAAAAAAAAGAAATTCTGTACATTTCACAATAACAAATGCCAAGGGGCTATGGGGGTCTACTCTCACTAAGGATGTCTCTTTTGACTTTTTTTTTTACCAGAGCTCGGAACTAAATAGAAACGTTTCAATCAACAGTTGTGAGGAGGACAGAGTGAAAAATTCAACGCTCACAGTGACTTGATTTCAATTTTCCTTTTGATGGACACAAAAAGCAAAAATTTTCTTGGAAAGAAATCGCCAATAAATACAAAGTTTGCTACCCTGTCTCCTGGCAAATCTTGTTGATTTAACCGCATTTGTTTTGCACTTTTAACCTAGTTTTAAGTTTAACCCCAGTATTTATTTTGCATTGGTTAACCTAGTTTTATTTACCTAGTTAGATTCCCCCCTAGTTTTTGGAAATTTTTTTTTTTTTTATTTTCTTTGAATTTTTTTTTGTACTTTCCTTGAGAAAATAAAAAAAGCAAAAATGCTACTTTCTAGATTCTGGAACATAGGTATTTTTGCCCCTGCGCCCTATTCTCTGTGTTGAATACTACTTACCTAACTAACCTAACAATTGATATGTTACCTATGAATAAAGGGTTCTATCCCATTATCCAGGCCTCTCGGCTTAATCACTATATAGACTGGCAATGATAAAACCCGTTTTGTGACGTCTTATCTGTTGTAGAGCAGGCAATGATAGTAAAGTTTTCATTGCGTATACGATAGTAAACTGTTTTTTTTTAGATTTTAGGGGGGGAAAGGTACCTAGGTTAGGTTAGGTTACGTATTTAATATATGGAATGCTTTATCCCCCATTCCCCCTAATGTGCCAAATATATAGCCCAAATTTGTTTCTAAACTATTATATATTCATCCCATTTTATTTCATTAGCATTAACCAAACTTGACTTTTTCGAGAGGCCCGGATAATGAGATAGTACGAGATAGTCATAAGTCATAGCTTAGGCAATCTGAATAAAATGATGCTATTGAACATTGACTTTTTCAGATAATTGATCATCCATCGAATGTTGACATTTTGATTTATCCTATCCAAATGTTCAAACTGGCTACATTAAAAAAAACCCTCGTCAGCTCCATGGCTTGTGCCAGACGACACGAAAAATCGTGCTTTTTTCATTAAGTATTACACTCGGTCTAACTAATTTAGTAATAAATTTTAACTTACTCCTCATATATAGCCAAATGTTTTAATCCTAAGTTACAATTTTCTACAATAAAAAAATGCCTATAGAAATTGAGAGAATCAGGACCTGCCAAAAAGCATCACTTAAAAAAGTTAATCTTTAAGTGGTATGCGTCACGGCTTTGAGTATTGTGTTGCCTATATTAAAAATTTGTTATTCCAAAGCCGCGTATAAAGGATGCTGCTTATAAGCCGCGTATAAAGGAAGAGCTTCCCAAGAGGTTGAGAAACTTTTTTTTTGCTTTTGGAAGTTCTGGGGATAAGGAAAATACAGCCTTTTTTAAAGAAAGATGCTTTGTTAAGGGTTCCATGACACAGTCTTAATATATGAAACATGCATGAAAATTTTCTTTATTTTAAGTGTAAGGTCAATTTTGTCACATATTTTTTATGTGACACTTACTGAGGATATGGTACTACTTTTTTTTTATCTATCTTCTGAGTAGTGATAGTGTACACAGTATGAAACTTACATGGAAACTTACACCTGAGGCATGAATATACAGTGCAGTCTAACCGGTATATTGGCTTACCAAGGACAGTCACCTATTACTATGAACGATATATGAGTTACCAGACTGGTTTCTGAGGCAACACCCGTTTCTTGGGTGGCCAATCGGAGAGAGCGGAGAGGCTACTCCATATATGATAACTCGATTAGTAATTGAATTCAAATAAAAGGAGTGATTTTCATTGTAGTTCATATTAGTAAGAGAATTGAATTCAGAGAGAACAGTTCATTTAAGACGATATTAGTAAAGAAAGGGAGTGGAACATTTACACTATTGGAGGTTGATGGTGGAGCAAGTATCAGTAAAAATGATCCAAGAGTACCAAACGTGGCTGTTGAAATAAAACGAGGATGTAGACTAAGCTTTGAATGGGACGATATGTATGCTAGATATGTGATATCATTGAGCAAATTTAAAATGGAGGAGCAATTATGTTTTGCTGCGAAACTGAACATTGTGCATATAACATATTGATGAAAACAAATTGAATCAGTGATTATTATTGTTGTAATTATGCTCTATAAAACTGTTTCTAAATCAAAGATATTTTTCTTTCTATAGTAGGCTAACATATATTTTTTAAAGTAGAAAAAAAAAATCCTGGTTAGTCTGAAGTTGGTTGCTAGAGGGTTAGGACTCTAAAAAATGGATAGATTTGAGAAGGAGCGAATCATGGGGAATCTTGTGTTTATTGAAAAAGTTTGATTCTAGATGATGATTTTCTGGAGTTGTCTATTCAAAGGAAGATGTTTTCGCAGGAAATGCTTGTCGATATAATGAAAACTGATTCTCCGTCATTAGACTATTGCAAGAAGCTTTTACGTCGCAGACCAACGGCATTTACACAATTTATTGACATATTAATCACGACACAGCAAAATGGTATTGTGGATATACTTTTAAACATTAGTTTAGAAATTTAGGACTTTTTTCATGAGAAAGATTGTGTTCAAGGATGATTTACTCCTCTCTCTCTCTCTATCCCACTCAAGTCGTTGATAGTAACTCAGTTTCATTTGGCGGTGAGAGTGACAACACATGAAAAAAAAATGTTCCATACATGTCTACTATGCATGTACACACTGGGCAGCTGGTCATCATGTGAGAATTGTACAATGATTGTTGAGTTTGATGAAAAGTGCAGATTATGCAACCCGTGTAAATTACATAGAGGATATGCTGTACAAATTAAAGGTTGTAATTCCTTTCTTGAAATGATGTGTGACGCTCATCCTAGAGGGCACCTATGCTCCAATTGCCACTACGATAAATGTAATCAGTGGGTGAATACATATCCTGGTATGATTGGAAAGAATCCTAAGCGTGATTTTAGTTTATTGCTAAGAGATTCGTATCGTCGTGGTTTTAGATTGTTCTGGGAAGAGGAGCCAGGACAGCGATTCAACTGTTGGAACAACAAACGAATTTGGTTTCTACGTCATCGTTGTGAAGACAATGGCTACTATGATTATAAGCCCACTGATTTTTATTTGGCTGTGACGGAATGCGATTCACCACTTGAGGACACTGTTTGTGACATTGCTTTAAATAGGCGAATTTAAACATGTGAATTCTACAAAATAAATGTGAATAGTGTCATTGACTATACAAAGAGATATGATAAGAGTGAAGTTACACTGTACTATATAAAATGTGACCCTGACATTGCAGCACATCAGGATCAGTATACTGTGAATTCAGATAATCTACCCGCATTACTTGTTCTCGACAAGTACCTATATGTAGTAGAAGATGATATCTAAAGAGTAGAAAAGTCATTTTTATAATATACATTATTTTTATTAATTAACAATTTTACATACATTTGTAGAACGTTTTATTCGTAAGGCACTAAAATCAATATTAAAACGCTTGTAAGTATATTTTCCTCTAGAAAGTCGTTCAATTGAGGAAAGTCAAAGTAGATGTCTAGAAAATGATTGTAAGTATAACCCCAACATCTGAACATGAAAAAGAGCATAGCATGAAAGCCGCATGTCATAGTCCTTAAATCCTGTACTCTTCGTTGATTTTGAATAATAGTTTTCCCACTGCTCTCAATAAAGTTGCTGATGTGTGGAGTATAGAATTTATATGATAGACTGAGGGGATCAAAAAATTCAATATTCTTCGCTGTTTGAAAGATGCATAGCCAATGGCCTGTCTTCAAGGTTAATGAACTGCTATTAACAATGATTAGGGTATTGTTAACACTCGGAATTTTTTCAATGAAGTCCGATGGTATGCAATAGGACTTATACTTGGACATGTATGGATCCATACTAAATACGCTGATTATTTGGTGTGGCGCTCATGGTGTAATGTCTTGTATAACATTGCCGTCGCCTTTGATTTACATGTAGTTTTCAAATTGACTCAATGACATTAGCGTGATACTCTCAGTCAAAGTATTCGCAAATATGCACTCTAAACGTACATTCCCTGTTCGTACTATGCTCATATCCTGGTTCCCTGACAGGTCCAAAACAATTACGCCATGATTTTTTGAAAACATTGAATCGGTTATTCCATTTTCAAATAGTTGGGAGTAAATATCTAGGGATTGCATGGTCAACTCATACAGAGTTCAATAGGATTTTTTTTCAAATTATAGAGTGCACAGTTGAATACCATTCACTTTGCACACAAGGCTAGATAGACCGAAAAAATTAAAATCATGGGGGCTTCAGTTCAGGATCCAACAGCACTGCCACTCTTCACAAAGGCCAAAGTGAGTTTCGATGGGATTTCTCCATTGATAAATGATGAATCGGTATAGCTACGAGACCCGGTGGCAATGTGACGTTGATTGGTGATCGTATGGGGGACAAGAAGTTTAATGTTGTTGCCATTGGCTCTTAGCTTTTCCACTGCCAATGCAACAGAGCTCATAACCTCTTGTTTTCGAACGTGAAGAATTGCCGAGGTGATAATGACATTTGCATCGGGTGCTGCAGGAAGTGTTTTTCTCAAAATGAAATTCGACGGGGCTAGTTGCAACTTTATGTCAATCTTGACATTGGGGGGTAACCATTGGGATATATTGAATATCTCATGATTTAATTTTCCAACTAGATGATAGTCCTGGGTCACTGAAGTAGTCAACTCACCGTCAGTATCAACACCTGATCAATATTCATAGCCCAATGACTGTCCTCTCAACTCCTTATATGCCTTTGGTGTCATCATCATAAATTGTATGTAGCTTGCATAGTTGGATAAGATATTGCTAGTGCTCACCAATGTTCCATTATTTAAAACTTTATTTCGTTTTAAAAGATTGTGTAGAAAACAGTTTTCATAAGAGAGACCATAGGCAGTAGGTAGAATTAAATTATCTGATGTTTCATTCGCCAAAACATTTAAATAAATAAGTGTTGAGGACACATCAATGTAGTAGTCTTCAGTGGAAAATATTTGAAAATGTATATTTTCGAGAGGGGTTGCTGGGGGTGAAATTGTTCATAGTAGCCATACTTGACACTGACATCAACATTTTCAGCATTGAACAGATTCAATGAGGAACTGATTGATGGATATGATTCCTTGTGGGGGAGATAAGTCATCTTAAGAGAAGAAATCCTTCTTTGATCTAAAAATATTTTTCTTTTTCTGCTTATTGGTCTTCGTCCTTTTATTCCTCAAAGTCCTTGTTGATATCCTTCGCTTCCCGCCTGGGTAGAGACTGATGAGTGAATGACGCGCACGCATCCTTTTCAATCCCTTCCCATTTTGCTGAGATTTTAATTGCTCACCAACGGCTCTTCCTGAAGATATAATATTTTCCATAGCACTCTCGTTGAAATTCTTACCTGACCCCACAGTCCTGTATTGTTGAGGCAGCAAAATTTGATGCCACAGGTACAAGATATTTTCTGGCAAGGGGTAGTGCAGAACGAAATAGCCTAGAAAGCCAGCTACCAAGACCCTGCCCAGACATTATAATGCGATTTTTGTAATTGTACAATCCACGACCTGTTTCCCATGGACTTAGAGCACCAGCACAGCGGCCGAAATCGGGGCAGACAAATGAAAATCTTCTATTATTCATTTTAGGTGATGCTGTTGACGACGATAGGTCAAAAATAACATGTAATCACGGCTAAATCTTTTGTTATTGCTAGAGGATCACCCAATTCACTTCTTAGTGTTAACTAAAAGAGTTCCAAATCCGAAGCGTTTACAGGAGAATACCGAAGATGCTTTATGTTATAGTGATGAACAAGTTTATGAGATGTGTTTTGTTCAAGAACACGTAGGAGCGGGACATTTGAATTACCAACCCTCGTTGTTTCCACAGAGGAAGCATACAAAAATATGCAAGAGTCCGAGGTGAAACCAGGCGGATAATTAGCAAAAATAACTTGATCCATCCCGTTAACAGTGCCAGCGTTTTCCCCATTGATCATATTCTGTTTAAAGCCAAGAACATCCCTCAGATTATCATTGAGATGAATTATTCCAGTGTCAACAGGTGAGCTAATGTAAATCCAATCGTGTTCCATTGAATAATTAAAATGGAATGTACCATTCCTACGATATGATATTTTTCTTTTGATTGTACGACACAAGTAATTACCCTTTTCAAAAACATTAGTTGTTCTATTAATTCGAACAGTATCACCAACACTGAATTTTTTATTGACATTCGTTTCATTGGAATATTGTTTAAGAAAGGTGTCAATTGTATCATGATCAGAATGATGAACTTCCGTTGGGGTTAAGTTGGACAATGATCGATGAGGTTGTTGATTATAAATCAACATGATTTTATTTAAATCATGGATAAAAGCAGATGTATTTTTCAATGTACAATATCTTGAAATTAAAAGTCGAATAGTTCGTATCAATCGTTTGGCCAAAGCAGCCTTTATAGGACTATGACTATGATAAAGCAGTGTACTATATTTCACTAGTACTTTTTCAATATGGGGATTAAAAAATTCACTACCGCGATCCGTTTGAACTTTTTTATACGAAACCTGCTGGGGAATACTTTCTATAGCCTGAACAACTTCAACGCCTCTATCTGAATCCAATGGATTGACACAAGCTCGGCAGCTAAAAACACTGATTTCCAGTATAAAGTATCTTTTCAACGTTCCACGAAATCTTCGAATATTATACAGAATTAGTACATCAACTTGTATTAACTGCAGAGAAGAAAAAGCTGAAGTTTTTCGACAATGATTTGCACAAAGGCTTTGAAATTCGTGCATAATGCAACCTGTTTTAGTTGGTAGACTACTGTTTACACTTTTAGACTTAACAACAGTGATTTTGGAAAAAGTTTTGGGGAAACTTAAACTTCCCACTTCACCAATATTTTCACAAACATGTTTCAGAACTTCAACCATTTTGAACGTAAACACGTAGTGTAACGTCTGCTACCCTTTTGTATACTAGTGCCTGATGGGGGTGATGGAGAAGTTGACTTGATACGTTTTTGCTTTTGTCTAGCTATCAATGGTGTGCTCCTCCTCCTCATTGTCAAATCAATGTTTCCACTAGGTGTACTAGTATTTTCCAAGATTGATTTAAAATCTTCTTCTTCTTCTTCTTCATATTTTAATGGTGTTGATGATGATGATGATGGTGCATGCTCATTTTATTTTTTTTAAACTTGCCTGTTGCTAATAAGGCTTTTGGGAAAGTTTAATGTATTAAGAAAGTTGTATAGATGAGCGTCAAATGATAATAGTACTTTACGATTTGTAACCATATCATAGATTAAATCAAGCAGATTATAGCTCTTGCCATGAATTATAATCCCTTCCCATTGCTATCAACTTGAATATGATCTTGACCACTTTCCATGAGATATGTTAGGAGTCGTTTACTTTGTTCACGATATGAGTGGGGCATTAGATTTCCAATTTTCAACACAATTGAATCCAATTCCTCCTTCTCTAATTGTGTTCTAGCAGCAGCAGCAGCAGCAGCAGCAGCAGAATCCTGAGGAGATGATTCTTTTTTGTGATCAATACCACTGACCTTCGCACGATAGGGCTTATGTTTGTCCACTCGGCGAAGTGCGTTTTGAAGTAGAAGCAGTTTTTTATCATCCTCAATATTCTCGTTGTCAATGAGTTTACTCAGATTGTTCTCAAAGTTTTCCACGGGTTAGAGAGCGAGTTCTATTGTAGTCAATTTATAGGGTTTAGCCATCTAGAGAAAACTCTTTACAAGTCCTGCCATTATCGGTAGTAAAAGTGTAAAAAAAGCTACCACCCCCTTGTAGAAGACACTTCATTTTAAAAATCTTTCCCCTTTCTTTTTAGAGGCCAATGCACGTACGAAGGAACGATGTTGCTTTGCCTGTTGCTTAACTAATTCTGGCAGTTGAAAATTACCCTTGTTTAAGTTTAAACAAAGTTCATATATTGGATTAATGAGTTCTTTGTCGATACCGTGTTTGAGTATTGTTTTCCTACGTGGGGGTTTTGATATGCTCACAATGGAAAATGCATGTCTTCTTTTATGTAGTTTCTTCAATTTCATGATGGAAACTAATAGCCTTTTTTACTGTTCTTGGGGAGATGTACTGTAGTTTCATTGTCAAAAATATCTGTGACTCCACGCAAATCCTTAGGCGTATTTTGATTAAGATCAAATCGGATATAGCCGTAGGGTTTATTTGTTGCCTGATTGTATGCTGAGAGCATAAATGTAGGGGCGCCGGGATATATTTGTTTATTGAGACTTATTAGCGAGCTAGAATCACGAACAACTCTGAAGATGATATAGTAGGTGCAGTTCAATGCAATTGTTCGCATACATTTGCTCTGGTGAAAAAGATTGTGTAGAACCAGAGTAACGGAAATCTGTTCATGATGAGAGCGAACAGTGAACTGTTGTAGCATTTCCTGGGACCAATGTTCAATAGATTCAGCTAAATCGTCCATAATCAGCCAAGAATTTGGTTCAATAACGCTGAAAACATCAAGTCCCTGTATGAATTGTATCTGCACCAACCCTGATATGCCAATTGCTTTTATTTTATCGTATGACTCCTGCCAAATGCTGTAACAATAGTAGATTTTTTTCGGATTTTCCACAAACATTTTATCGCTATTTTAAAAAAATTTAGTTAAGAGTGTTGTTTTGCCTGACATTGATAGCCCACACAGATACGATCTGAATGGTATTTTAAATTGATACATGTTCCCTTCAACAGCTCACCTACAACTAACTGTAGACTATAGTTGTCTAATGACTAAATAATTTCCCTATTAGTACTAGTCCGTTCAAGAATAATGAGAAGAAGCAGAAGAAGAAGAAGAACAAAATCAATAAAGAATCATATTTTCTTTTATTATACATAAAAGTAATCGTACTTTATAAATAATACATTGAACATGGAAAAAGCACGTTAAACAAAAAAAATGCATTTTTTTTTATTTATTTATAATAAAAAATACAACATTTATTTTACGAAAGCACCAGAAAAAACACTTTAATAAATATACTTTTTTTAAATTTATTTATAAAAAATACAATATTTATTAAAATATACACACTTAAAATAATATCACACTTTTATTTACAACCTTTTAAATTTGAAATGGGGTCTCCCCCCCGGGGGCGGCCACTGCGGTGGCCTAAGGCCGAGGGTGGCCGCTGCGGCGGCCGGGAAGCGTCGCGAACCGGGAAGCGTCACGGGGCCTGCTGAGGCTTGGCGGAGGGGGTTATTAAATAGTAGAATTTATGGGGAAATTCCTCTGCCTTGCACACATTGAAAATTGTTTGCAATAAAAAGAGAAAAAAGAATTAAAAATACCCATCACCACCCTCCCACCCAATTTGTACTTTTAAAGAATTTAAGTTAATTTTTGTAGACCGAGTTGTTTTCTGTACTCTACACATTCAACTCGGTCTGAGATTAAATAGTGACCGTATGGTAGTACCTTCCCATCATCCTCAAGTACATAGACTTTGTCCGATATGGTCGACATGGTGTTTTTCTCAACTCTAACTGTGAGTTTTTAAATTGTAAAGAGCGAATCACCATGACTTTCGCTCTTGGGACTATACTACGTTCCACACAGTTTCTATACACACTCATGTCGAAATTATTTTTTACAAAGTGTGTAGGTACCCCCTTGCAAACATATTTGATATCCTTGTTGTGCGTTTCCACAGAGTATACGTTTGGCCCAGGAAACATACTACTGGATATCAGATCGCTTCCCGTTTCAGATTTTAACATTAACAATTGATTTGCGGCCTGACGTTTCACTAGCTCTGGGTAGCGGGATTCATCCCAATTGGTGTAGTCCATTCGTGAGCTAATGTGCTCACCATTTTCCGAAATTTCTAATAAAGTTTCAGTTTTAACTTTTAACAGGAGTGAATCAGTGTCCCCGTAATACATTTGAACTTTTCCCTCAATCGGCCACTGCACCTTGCATACATTATAATAAAATGACAACATTCAATAGATTTTCAGTTTTTTAGATATTTCAGTTATTGCACTCCCGCCTGCAATATTTTTATTTAAAACAATGTTTCTTTTCTGGAGCACCATGTTGACATGGAGCACCATATCAGAGTCTATGATTGTGAACGATGTGAAGTTTGGATCCGCAATGATTCGAGCACAATCTTTGGGATTGGTTACAATGTCACATCAACTTCTGTTTCGTACTCTTTCGCACATTTTACCGAAGGCCGAGTTCAAAATAAGTTTATAGACTTCTTTTTCAACCTTCGTTTTCGCTTGTGAAAGTTTACTGACAAAGGTGTCAACAAACGTTTTCATGTAAGGCTTTTGATCAAATTGGAGGGCTCGATGAATCTTTGTGACCTTGAAACCACTGGACACAATCTATTTCAATAGCACGTGATGAACAACGATATTCTGTTTCGGGTTGAGGTCGGCAATTAGTTTTTGTTTTAAAGGTTGTGCATGCTCCCATCCTCTACTAAAGATAAATTGTAGGGGCTCAGAGAGTCCCTACCCACCGGTCTATTTATGCACGGAAAAACAAAGTCTTTTACCGAGTCATGGATTTCCATGGGTATTTTACTACCAATTTCAAAAAACCATCCCTGTGACCCATTCTCCTCAACGCTAGCAATATTGGGGAAATTCTAAGCACATGGATTGTTAAGCCATTTATAATTGCCACACGGCAAACAGTAGTGAGACATTGCCGATGGGTAAAGGGAATTCATATAAAAAAAACTGCGTCTGACTTTTCATCGGTGTGCTGTCCGGTCGGATCAGTTTTCATGATACGATCCCCGTGAAAAACATACCCACCCCTCATTGATCTCACTAAAAAAAGATGCTGATCCACATCGGCGATAAGACCTATTTCTTATTTGCTGATTTTAATTATCAAGTCCATCACCAGATGATGAGTGGAAAAATAATAAACTAAATCCAACACGAACTCTCCATATGTTTTATCCCTATTTTTCACACAATGTCCAGAAGAGTGAGTACGTCACTGGCCAAGTATAGTTTACAATAATCCCACTCATTTTTACATCCGCCCTTTGCCCAGACCCTCTGAGGAAATTCATAGTCGCTAGTAGTGCACTCACTCTCAGTAAGAGAATTGTAAAAAGCTTCAATGGGCGGTAATAACACCTCATCTAGCCTCGAGGCAGAGTTGTAATAATCATATGCATATATGCCCCTTATACGTTAATAAATCATACATTTCATCATCGGGGAAGCGTTGTCTAAGAAGGGGGAAGCTGTCAAAATTGTCACTTTCTTGTACCTGAATCAATTGACTTAAGGATTTTTTTTAATCCCACCTCCTCTCCTCTCAGTGGCACTAACATTAAAAAAAAACTACTTTTAAACATTACAAAAATCTAAATGCCACCTACACTCTACATTTTACTAAAATTTGCAGCCGAAGAGTGGTCTTCGCATTATTGTACTTCTACTAAAATAATTTTTAATCCATATTAACAATAAAATAAAATTCTCTCCCGCAGAGAGGACGTCCCCCCTCCACAGGAAGTCCCCACTTGCGGTGGCCATTTACAACAACAAACAAAATTTTCTCAAATTCCAATTCTGTAAAGAAGCCACTACTAAAAAAAATAAAAAAAAATATCCCAATAAAAAATAAATAAAAAAACCCAAAAAAACCTCTTTTACATTATCATTTCAGCTTATTATTACAACACACAAAAATAAACACACTAAAATTTACGAAAAACAAATAAGCTGAAATGACCACCAGACCCCATTTTTAAACTTCATTTTTTTTCCTTTTTTCCTATTTTTTCCTTTTTTGGCTGCTAATTAAAAAAGAAAAAAAAACTATTACCAATAATTTTCTTTAAACTACCTTACTGGGCACGCTGTTTTCTCACTCACTCACGCAAAAAAAACTATCTCTTACCAATAAAAAACCCAAACTCTCTCCACTACTTACTTTCTCACTCTCTTTTTCCATCCACCATATTTACAAAAAAAATTGATAATTCAAAATCAAAAAAATACTCTCTCCACTCATTTCTTATCTTCAATAATTCCATTTTCTTCGCAATTAAACTCCTAAAACCCTCTAAACACACCACTTTCTTTCTTTTCGTAAATTGAATGGTGTCAACAAACCCATGTGTTATTATAAATTTCTAATTGTGGATTATTGCCTCAAATAGTGAGTCAAAGACATTTTTCCATACCTAGTGTGTTATTTTCCTTATTAATAGACCCTAAAGGGTTATATTATACTCACTTATCTTGGATTTTTATTGTGTTTGATTTGTTTCTAGTTGGTGATATATAAGTGTAATTCCCTAGAGATTTCAACGTGTCCTGATTTCGACTTTTCTTTGTCGCTGTTGCCGCTCCGAAGTTGCCAATATAATTTCTTTTGGGCGAATTTGAAAAATCAGCCAAAAAGTTGGCAGCCGAAAACGTTTGGAAAGTTTGGTTATCATATTCAAAGTCCAGTGAAATTTCGTCAAAAAGCCACCAACAGACCAGAGACTTGAAGATTGTGTGATTTAAATGTGTTTGTCTAATTAGGCTAACCTTACAAGACCTCTGTCAAGAGATTTAGATAGTAAATGACTTCAGCATAGGCTTCAGTCTAGTCAAGGTTACTTTGCTGAATTGCATCGGCTGTCGAGTGAGGATTGGTTGTCTGAAGAATTATCTGGATCTAAAATCAAATTCTTTTGAAGAATTTTCCGTGCAAAGCGAGCCGCGAAATAATATTCCCGATAGGTAAACGTACACAGGTTGTAAGCAGAAGAGGGGCGGGTGCCTGCCGCAAGAGCCGTACGTACCTGCTGGTATTTAGTTACCCTTAAATTGCGGGGACTAGGTGAGCAGGTCCCGACGCTTCCCTTATACTTGTGTACGCTATCCGAAAATTGCGTTGAATGCTGTGACGTAAGCAATGGGGACTCTCGTACGCAATGCTGTACTGAATTTCCTCACGCGATCCATGCAAGCGGGGAACAAAATTGAAAGCATTGTTAAGCGAGCTGTGGAATTCTTTGATCATGCTGAAATTCTTAGTGCGAAGGAGAAACTTATAACGCTTGCCAATGAGATTGGTTATGATTACGTCTATCGGAAAACGGCAAACGATTCTGATAACGTGATGGAAATGGCGAAAATCCTAGCCCTTTGCGCTAAAGAGAAAAAGCTCTTGCCTACTTTCGTAATTTTTGATCCGCAGGAAGTGCCCACCTGCCCTGATGAGGTCAGTGCCTGCGTGAGAATAAAAGTAAACGAGATGTGTCGAAATTTTGATGCCGGATTAGGGGCTATCGCGGATAAGATTAAACTGGCATCTGAACAAGGTGCCCAGCAGCTCGCCGGGGTATCGCAGCAATGTACGACCATAAGCGACGCTATTACCCAGGGCTCACCCACTCCCTGTTCAGCAGCGAATCCGCCATCAAAGCCACTTTACTCGGTGGTTGTGAAAGCAAACGATATGCCGCCTGAGTTAACGTCACCACAATCCCGGAAAGACTTCATTGCAAAGGTTTGCCCTAGCGACGTAAGCTCCGATTCTCTTACTCTGAAACGTAGCAACGATGAATGGAAGATTCTTGTCCAGTCTCGAGATGCCGCTACCCAACTTGCAGAAGCAATGAAAAGGAAGAACATAACCACTAAAGTCAAAGTTCCCCAGTTTGTCGGTATCATGAAAAGAGTACCCTCATCAGTTAGCGAGAGTGAACTCTGTCAAATTGCTGGTTGCGACAAAGTGGCGCAATGCGGATCTACGAGAGCGTTCAAGTTACTCTATGCAAGTCGACAAACACTTGAAAACGCTATCGCGAACCCGCTGAAGATTTGTTTAGAACTGTTCAGGATTGAAGAGTTCCGCTTTCTACCGAGGAGGTGTTTCAAGTGCCATGCTGTTGGTCATTTAGCAGCTGACTGTTCGCAACCAGAAAGGTGTTCGCGCTGCGGTGGCGATGGTCACAGCTCTAGTAAGAACAACCCATGTAGTAATCCGCAAAAATGCCTAAACTGCGGCTCTAGTAGACACTCTTGCTACCATGCTGCTTGTCCCTTTAACAAAGCCCAGCCTAACACTAGCACGTAAATGGAAAATTGAATATTCTGCTGGAATATGAACGGTAAAGTGTTGGACAGAATCCCCCTTCTAACTGACCTTTCTAAAGAATATAACTGTATTTGCATACAGGAACACTTTCTGACCGATGATAGTGTAAACCTTCTAAAGTTTTCCTCGGATATGCATTACCTCGTTCAACCTGCGCGAAGATCTGGGACTCGGGGTCGTCCCTCTGGTGGCCTAGCCATAATCACGCGCTCTAACTCGGGGCCCCCCGTGTGTGTTGAGCAGAATGAATGGTTCCAAGCTGCCAAAATGCATGGCGTGTTTTTCGTAAATGTTTATTTACCAACCAATTACAATGACATCGCTTCAGAAAAGAAGTTTGCAAAAGCATGCCAGAAGCTCGGAAAGTGCCTCCTCAGTTTAGTCCAGAAATCATGCCAGGTTATAATTCTTGGTGACTTTAACTGCAATCTCGACGATCATTCCTGCCCTCGGGCTGTACTATTGCTGAACGCCCTACCAAGCGGATTTAAAGTTGCTAAGAAGGATAAGTGCTATTCCTATATCAGTACCGCAAAAACCGTCTCAAATCTTGATCATGTAGTAACTTACAAACTGGACCTAGAGTCAGTCTCGGTTGGATCTGACGGTGCCTATTCGGATCATTTACCTCTCTCTTTTGCAAGACCAGCCGTCAGTCCCCAGTGTGCTCCAAAAACCAAGCCTGAGCCAGCACGTGATTGGAAAAAAGTAGTCCGTGAGCAGTTCCAGCTCAATTGTGAACAAACTTTGAAGAAAATTAAAGTGCCTTTCCACCTCCTACAGTGGGATTGTGGCCTAACAGAAAGCGAGATACGCCTACAACTGAACATGTATTTCTGCGTAATTTGCCACTCCTTGAGAGTAGCTGAAAGGATTGCTGTCCCATTACGTAGCGTCCGACGTGGGTCGCGAGTGAAAGGATGGGCCTCTAACAGTGAGCTTGTGAAGGCAAGAGCAGCTGCCAAGTTCTGGCTGGGGGTTTGGCACGAGTGCGACCGGCCAAGAAGCGGGGTAGTCAATGAATTGCGGGTTTATACAAAACGGCGGTTCGCGAAAGAGCTACGAAAACATCGTAGTAGCCTCAAACGGGAAACAGTTTCAAAAATCATTGAAAACCCTAATTTGGTCTGTAGAAAGTACGGGACAAAATGCTAGTGATATAGATGAGGAAATATGGGTAGATTATTTTGCTGCTGAATTCTCCCCACCAGATGAAGTGAAAAATAAAAAGTTTAGTGAAGAGCTCGATCAGCTTATGACGAAAGAGCATAATTACCTCGTGATTTCTAGTGCGAAAATAACCCACCTTTGTCAAAAATTGAAGAAGAAATTATCCACCGGTGCCGACCAAATCTGTGCTCTACACCTACTGAATGGTGGTCCAGTTCTATCGGAGCATTTAGCAATAGCTTACCAAATTATACTAACACATGGTATTGTACCGGATATTTTCTGTTTAGGTGTGATCACTCCAGTTTTGAGAAAGGGTAAACCTGCTCATGAACCATCATCATACAGACCCATTACTGTATCATCTGTGTTTTGCAAGCTATTTGAAAAGCTCATAATTTCGGACATTAAGGCTAGTTGTAAAGTGTCTCCCCACCAGTTTGGATTCCAAGCTGGCTTAGGATGTGCCCATGCCTTGCATGTAGTTGCAAATGTTCTACTGGATGCCCACATTTCGAAAGAAAGCCTAGCTATAGGTGAATATGATGTACGGCGGGCTTTTGATTCAGGTATCCATTCTCAGAATATGGTTGAGCTGAGAAAGTCCGGAGTTGACCGTGCTATTGTCAAACCCTTGAACGACATGTATAGTAGGCTCAAGGTCTGTATTAAACTGTCAGGTAAATTAAGTCGTAGGTTTGCTGTGGTGAAGAAAGGTATAAAACAGGGAGCCGTATCATCACCTGATCTGTTCAACAACAGCATATCGACGACCAAGTCAAAAGTGGCCCCTTGCTGTATTTTTAAAGGCATTGACGTGTCCCTAGTTGGGTTTGCAGATGACCTTCTAAACTTTTCAAGAATTTTGTCTTCTTTGGAATCTAATTTTAAAATTTTGGAGATGGAGTATGATGAAATCGGGTTGAGTTTTAATGTGACAAAATGTGAAGTACTGTTATTTAACTGGAATGCCTCTCAACCCGAAATCCAACTGGGGTCACAGGTGGTCATGCCCTCTAAGTCAATTGTATACCTGGGTCTGCCGATCGGTGAAACTCTTCAGCATACACGAGCACTACTTGTAAAGCACATCGAGAAGAAGATCAGGTCAGCTTATGGAGCTTCGGTTTCCTCCAAGCGTAATCTAAGTAGGTCGCTGCGTGCACAAATATTTGTTGCTGTTGCCTTACCCCATGTTCTTTACGTTTCGCCGTTCTGGAAGTTACTTACAAATTCGAATAAAGTAACTATAAGAAGAATATTCTTCAGGTACCTCAAGTTCCTACTTGAGATGACATTAAGAACAAGTAATTCTTACCTAACGAGGCGGTATTCAGTACCTGATCCATTTGCTGCGGTGGAAGCGTGTCTTGAAAAGTACCGTGATAGAGTAGAAGCGAGTAACCACCAGTGGACTGCCATTCTTACATAGTTGTATTATAGTTCCTTCGTGATTATTTTCATTTCAAGAAGTTTCGTTGTGTTTTGTATGTGCGTTTTCTTCTCTTTTGTTTTTTATCCGTCTTTTGTTCAATTGTGACGGGTTTTTCCAATATATTCATTCATTCATTCATATAACACAGAGAATTTTTCTTTTTCACATCCAAATCCGAATTTATGTGAAATTTCACCAGCTTCTTCTTTTCCTCATCACTTTGAATTTTAATTTTGCACTTTTCACTTAAATCAAAAACAAACTGAAAAATTCCCTTATTTTCATTACACTTGATGAACTCGTGGTCTAAACCATCTTCCACTACTTCAAAACAAAAAGAGCATTTTTTTCTTCATTTCTCAGGAAATGTGACACTCTATTTCGGTAAGGTAAAATCATGTGTATGACTTGAAACATAAGCTCTCTCACTTTTGGTTCCATGGGGAAAGAATGTAGATTTCTAAAGGCATTTTCAAAATTTACAAATGATTCTTTTTCTTTTACATGATATCCGGTATTTTCCTCTTCGGGAGTTAAAATCCTGGTTATCTCAGTTTTTATTTCTGTACTATCTGCCATGAGAAGCCCCTTCTCTTGCAGTTGCTTTAATATCGGGAAAAAATCTTTCATGAAAATTGGGACGTTTGTGTCTGAATTTGTTGAATTAGGATTTCTTAGGATTTGGATTGTTTAGAATATTGACTTAAGGATTTGGGGAAGAAGCTGAAAGAATCTAAAAAACGGATTTTATTCAGGCACGTGTTACCCTTGTCAACAGTTTTCCACATGAATTCTAGCAGCAGTAGCTTCTCCGGTGATTTGGGTATGATATTATATGAAAAATTACCATCTATCCATGCGGTATCTACAACTCCACCCTTGGCAATGCGGGCCAACGCCGGTAAAACAAACTTTAAGTTGTAATTGGAATTGTGTATAAAAACCGGTACGAAATATTGCTGTCTAACGTTTAAATTTCACGACTGATGTGCAACCCCTCCAAAGTTACTCCCCCCTCGATGTAATTTCCTGCCACAAATGATCATGGTCGATCACCTTCCTCCTCCCTCCATTCTCTACACCACCATCAAATTCTCCCTTACAAACCCAATATATTTTCCGATTTTTAATGGTCAATCTTTCATCTGGTGATAGGAGCATAGGATAGTTTGTGTAACGAAGGCGCGAAATTGTACCGTTCGCTGTTTTGATTAGACTGACCAATGCCGACCGCAATCAGAATTTGCCGCCCAACGTCTCAACTACATCCAGCACTTGCATGGTATTATTGGAATCTCGTTGCGCATGAGCGTAAGAGACCCCTATGTTTTCGTGTATTTTAACACGATTTGGATTTGACAAATCGTACACGTCTTCGAGTCTCGTTTTGCAGCCTAAAGCGATCTTATTGCTCCTCAGGAGCGTTTATTGGAAATTCTCAAAACGTAAGATCGCTCTCTCACCGCTTACCGTTACTACAACCTGGGATCCATGACGTTTACGGTTTTCTACGTGGTGTTTTAACTTTAAATCAGAGCGAAATCTTGAGAGGCATGTCGGACAGTAATAACACACAAAACACCGATTTTTACTCTCACATAAAACCCTAATCTTATCAGTAGTTGGATTAGATTGCAATGCCCAATTCATTCCTGCTCTGTAAATAGCTTGTAATGTAGCCAAAACCAATGACTCACTGACTCAAGTCACAGAACTCTCATTTGGAATATTACCCCTTTTGAATCAGAACGTCGGCCCTTTTAAAATTCTGTTTCATACTGCAACATCGTGACGGCAATCTTTAAATGTGCATTAGCCCGCTCGAAAATATCTATTCCTTTGATTGTCACGGGAAATTGACCATTTAAACAATTAAAATCTACTATCGGAAACTTTGATTCCTCCCTACCATTAGCTGCCAATTCGTCCAACTTTCTCTTAGAAGCATCTTTTTGAAGAGGTCTGTAGGCGGCAATCAAAAATGCATACTTGTAACACTGTAGCCTCGTATTGAAACAGATTCGTTGTACCCCCTGACACCCCTCTCAATATGAATGATATTTTAAAACTATAGCCCTCTCCCCAGCCCCACCACCTCTTAAAATAAAATCCTTTTAAATCTACAAATATTAACGTTTAAACTCTCAATAAATAAAACCACCGACCCGCTACCCCCCTCGTTATGATTCTCCAGTTTAGTTACAATACTTTTAATGCAATCTAAAAAACCTTCTCATAATTTGATAAATGCGGGTGAATTGCGAACATCTCTGTGTGCGAGTAGTTTGAATAGAACTCACTTGCATTTTCATTAAAAAAAAATTGTTAGTGCTATTGATGCTTTTAAACTGACCCCTACCCCCCCCCCCACCCCCATCTGTTGTTCAAGAAGAACTCGAATCTTGTTAATATATAAATGGGTAATGTCCACGGTATTTGTTATTATATCCCCCGACACTAAAGAGTTAAATGGGGCACCGAATTTGGCGCTGTAGACTTTTATATGGCGCAAGGCAGAGTTGGAAAGAAAAAAAATCTGGAAGTGGGGATAGTTGTGATGATGTTATATCATTATTAGTACTAGCGGTATCATTAACCAGAATGGTGGGGGTGGATAAAATCGTCAATAGCACCACCCCCAGTCTGTTTAATTGCATTGGATGGACGTGGAATGAAATCCCCTTGGCTAGTTAGTATGTCTTCCAGGGTGTTCGGGGATAGCTGATCAAGCCAGCCTGTATTGTCCTGTGACGGAGTTTCTTTAAGAGGACCCAGTTTAGATGCACTAATACTACTACTGCTACTAACATCACCTAAATGTTCTCTCATAAATCTATCTGTCCATTCCGGGTTCTCCATCATGTCAATGTCACGGGTTAGATCATCTAAGCTGGCTGTGTCCCCAAAACAATCCTTTGAAAAACCTCTATGCCACTCCATATTATGAAGAACTAGTGTAGGCTCATCCCTAAACTCTAGGGGGGGGTCTAATGGCTGGTGTATGTCCACTAAAAATAGATTCTTCAGTACTCGATGGTGGTGCTGGTGGTGCTAATTCAGCGATCTATAAAAAACATGGTTTATTTTCCATCTTAAATATCCATTATTTTATAAAGTTAAAATGCTTTGTCAATTTTTCATAGTCATTGTCCCACCACCTGAACAATTAAAAGAAACAAAGTTACATTAGGTATGTCTTTCATAATAATGTCTTTCATTTTTATATCCCCTGACAACAGAAAAGTCATGTCAAATGAAGAAGTTTTTTATAGAGTTGAATAAAAGGGTTTAGTCAGGAAAATGAAGTCTTATTCTAGAAGCCTTATTCTTACAGGTTTTGTTAGAACAAGAAAATGACGTACAAATCTAATAGTTTTATTCAGATAATATATATATATATATATATATATATATATATATATATATATATATATATATATATATATATATATATATATATATATATATATATATATATATATATATATATAATGTTCAGAATAAAAATCCAAAATAGGGATCCAACTCTAGTGCTTGCCCCTCCTGATTGTAATTCTCCACAAAACTCGCCCATCGTTCAACCGAGGCGGTATATTCTATAAAACATAGCTCTTCAGCCCCGGTTAATGGGCATGCATCCCATACATCAGATGATGCTGGTGATGGTGTAAGTTTTTCCTTTTTCTCAATGATTCGAATTTTCCTCTGTGTGTTGGTGATGGAGGTGATGGAGGTGGTGGTGGTAGCAGTAAACCTGGACTAAATAAATCATTGTAAGAAAAAAGAACTTTTTTCTCCTTCCAAATCAACAATTAAAGTGTCCCCCTCCATCACCCCCTCCTTTTTTATAAGGTTCCCTATGATTTAATACATGCAAAGGGTAGATTTTAAATTATTAAGAGTGGCAAGAAGAATTGCTGAATGCTATAACATAAAAATATAAAAGGGGGTGTCTAACCCCTACGTTGACATTAATTCATCAATTCAATTCAATTCAAACTTTTTAATTTCTCCGAATACGAAGAGTAAAAAAGAAATAAATAAAAATAATAACCGCTAATCAACAGGCCATAAAGTTATTTTAAACTAAATAACAACAAATACGCAAAGGCCTTTAATCAAAATTACCACACAAATTAACGCTTCATTCAATAGATAATAAATAACACTTCACAAATTAAAACTTCATTCAAAAATTAAATCAAATAAAATAAATTAAGCTTCGTGCGCAGCTCTATATAAATTATGAGAAAAAACAGTTAATTTGGATAAAAAATTCTTTTGCTTTTTCTCCAAAACATCAACAGGGTTTTTTATTTTATATGCATTCATTAAAAAAGTATTTGATTCAAATTTAGAAAAGCGGCAAAGGAACTTAGCAAAATTAAAAAATGTGGTTTTTACATGCGCAATATTAATAATTCTAAAAAACGGGAGAAGCGATGAAAAAAATAAAATTTGAGGCAACTGTATTATATACCCGAGCCAGTGATTTCCGAGAAAGAAATCACTTTGGATCACGAAGTGATCCTTCGTGATCTATTTTCATATGCGAAATTTCAAATGTCATATATTTTTTTTTCACCCCATTCCTCGGAACTCTTTTCTTTTCTTTTTTTTCTGCAATAATTGACCCCCTCGAGAAAGTACATATACACTTTTAAGTAGCTGATTCGAAATTATTATTATTATTATTATTACTCCTCGAGTAAGCAATACCCTATTCGTTGATTTTGCATTAATTTTGACTATTTACCTCATATATTATTTATTCAGAAGTAGGTAGCTTATAAGCGTATAGGCCTAAACTTCAATCATTTTAAAACATTTATAAAGAAAGAACGGCACTTCAAGGTATTATTAAGAGTTAAAGGAAGAATTGCTGAATGCTATAACATAAAAATATAAGAACTATTATTTTTTAACCTCACCACATTGATGCCTTAGGTCAGGATTCATCGCATCGCAAATTATTTGCAAGTCAATCGCGAAAGAGCCTTATTGACCTCAAACATAGATTTGTTACATCCAGAAGGGACCCGCATTTCATTATACCAAAGAGACATGCTAATTCGGTTTCTACTATTATTTTTTTAACCACACTACATTGATGCCTTAAGTCAGGTTTCATCGCGTCGAATATTATTTACAAGTCAATCGCGAAAGAGCCTTATTCAACTCAAACATAGAAGGAATCGATTTAATAAATTATTATAATATTTTCAGAATATCTATTTGCACTTACGTCAAAAATCACAGCCAGGTCATTAGAAACCCCCTTTCCTTCGGAATGGGGCGTGAGGCGAAATACACTTGGCCTGATCGAATTTAATGATTTGATCAGGCTTGTCTCAGTGTTGTCCGGGGGCCCGTCCAACTTTGCACGCTTTTGTTGTGAGGCTTGATCAACAACATCCTAAAATAAAAAAAATATTTTCAGTTTTCAAACTATTTAGCTTATGAACATATAGCCCTAAATCATCTTAAACACACAGAGAAGAGAGCGACAGTCCTAGACGAAGCCTAAACCAAACATATTTTTAATATGATGCATGAAAAAAATAGCACAATTTGATTAGCTACTTCAATTCTTACTTATTCAGAATGTTAATGGGGGGCTGCCCCCTTCAATTCCACACTACCAAACCCCAAAAGTTGAAAATTGTATATCTTTTCAATTTTATATGCCACGCTTTTAAAACTAATATATCTAAATTGCAAAATACTTAAAATCATAGAAAAAGGAAAAAGAAGAGTCCTAGACGAAGCCTAAACCAAATATATTTTTAATATGATGCTAGCAAAAAAAATAGCACAATTTGATTAGCTACTTCAATTCTTACTTATTCAGAATATTAATGGTGGCACTGCCCCTTCAATTCCACAGTACCAAACCCCAAAAGTTGACAATTATAGATCTTTTTCAATTATATATGCAATGCTTTTTCCTTAAAAAAAATTTTTTTTAAGGAAATTTCTCCTTAACTTAATAACGAGACAAAAATGGATTTCTTTTTTATTATAATACAAGAAAAATTTACTCACCAGAACTCGCTTAGAACTTTCCATATCTCTACCAATGCAAATGATAAAAAAATCTATAGATACAATGAATGAACTATTCAAACTGAACAAAATTCTAATTTGAATCTCTATTTTATAGTAAAAAAAACTGAATATATTAACACATAACCAAGACGCACCGGTTTTTGGCTAGGATAATGAACTTACCCTAAAAAGCATGTAGGTCATATATATTATGAAGTAGAAATCTGACTTACATGAATGAGGATTCAGAAATCTGTCAATCATCGCATATACCACTAGTCATATTATGTAATCACTCATAGAATCATAGTTGACTGCACCCTGGTAAGGTGTGACTGTCCTTGGTAAGTCAATGTACCGGTTAAACTGCACTGTATATTCATGCCTCAGGTGTAAGTTTCCATGTAAGTTTCATACTGTGTACACTATCACTACTCTTCTGTTTATTTGTACCAACTAGGAACATTTTTAGAACATACCTACTTTATAATAAATAGGGGGAGGGGCTTTGAGAATGACTAATAGAAAAAAACGCCTGAACAACTCAAATTAAAGTGTGATGGCTGTTGTTATTTGAAAAATGAGTGACCTGAAAATTTTATTTCAAAAACACAGGTCTATACATAATTCTGTTAAGGTTTATGTTCGCTTTGGAAAGTTTGCTTTCACATTATAAAGTTTCTATTAAGGTTTATGAGTAGTATCCCCATAGGCACTTCTATGAGAGCCCTCCCCCTGATTCCCATGAGAGCCATGTGACGTCACGTCATCCCTTGCAAGATTCCCACGAGAGCCCTGTTTCCAGCTGACAAAATTCCCATGAAATTCCAGCGTTCCAGTTGTTTTGATGCAATCTTGTTTTAAGTATTTCCATATGATTAATCTAACTTCACTTCTTGAATGTGGTCGGGATATTTAACAAGTAGAAATAATAGGGAAATTAACATGGGATTTCTGTAAGTCAGATAAATGGAGCTCCTAGCCCCTCAAGCCGTCACACCTGAGCAGTGCGGTCCCTGTTTCCAGGTGGCGCAATTTTGTTTCAGTATTTCCATATAATTAATTTAACTTCTCGAGTATGATCAGGATATTTAACAAGTAGTAATAATAGGGAATTAACATAGGAAATCAAATAAATGGAGCTCCTAGTCCCTCAAGCCGTCACCCCTGTTTCCAGCTGGCAAGATTCCCATGACATCCCGGGATTCCAGGTGTTATGATACAATCTTGTTTTGATATTGGTAAGATTCCGAGCGCATCCCTGTTTCCATGCACAGCTGGCATGTTTCCGTCAGAATTGGCAAAATTCCCACAATATATCCCTGTTTCTAGGTGTTCTATTAAAGGGAACACAGCTGGCAAGATTACCACGACACACCCTTGCATTTTAAAGGGCCAGATAGGAAATTAGCACGGTAATTTAAAGGGCCAGATAGGAAATTAGCATAGGATTTTAAATGGCCAGTTAAGAAAATTAACATGGGATTTCTGGAAGTCAATTAAGTGGAGCTACTAGTCCCTCAAGAAATTGCACCTGTTTCCAGCTGGTAAGGTTCCCATGACAGCCCCTGTATCCAGATGTGATATGGATGACGTAAATTTATATAATCTCGCGTCAGGACCCATGAGGAATACCCGCTTGTAACTTAACGACGGCGCACATCTTACGCATTGTCGGCACACACCTTATGTAATGACAATTTGGAAATAACTTAATGAAGGCTTAAATCTCATGCAAAATGGTGCACATCTTACGTAATGACAGCGTACATCTCACGTAATGACAGCCTACACATCACTGTCAAATAATACTTGTTTTACATTTCATTTTTTTCCCCGAAACGTTCAACGTATCTTTTTTCTTTTTTCTTTAGTTCTTTGTCCTTGCTAGGACTGGAAAGGTCAATTTCCTTCCAATGGAACAACGTCTTAAGTGCCAGGACTAGCCCCTCATTCCCTACATTCTGTAGCGAGAACTAATTTCTAGAAATATCTCATTACGTGTGAGTGAAATTCCCAATTGACTGACATGTTTCTTACATCAGTGATATTTGGCACGGAAACAGAGAACACTTATTTCTAGACATCATTCTCTTATTGTATTTTTAGCGATTAAAGACAGAAGGGATGCTAAAATTGTTTAAACACCTAGATATTAGAGACTTAAGCTAAACAACGTATCTAAAGGATGAAACTTATTGTAAACAAAATTTCCATGAATTAAAACAAATTTAAAAACATTATTAAAACAATGAAAAAGCATTTAAAAAACACGACAAACAAAAAATAAAACGTAAAAAACACGACAAATGTAAAAAAACAAAAACATGTGTGCATAGAAGAGAGGTATGGGTCCTAGCAGGCAATTCCAGGGAGGAAGGGTAGATATTATAGCTAATTTCTTAGGCACTATTTTATTATTTTGAGGGCTTTTAATGAAACTATCTAGTCCAGACTACACCTCCCCTCACCATACGGCATTGCCGCCTCTTAAACAGAAGGTTCAATATCCGTATAGATTTGCTGTAATTCTAAAAATTTTAACTTTAGATTTTTGGCCTTCCTTTGGCTAGAATTCTAGTTTCGTACCACAAATCGGCTGAAAACGCTGCTTTGCAGTAGCACAGTCTTTTATGACTAAATAAAAAGTCTATGTACAGTTTTTTTTTTATGATTTATAAACTTTTAGAAACGAACGCTCCCCATTCGGCATTGTTGCCTTTTAAACAGGTGGTTTAATATCCGTATAGATTTGCGGTAATTCGAAAACATTTAAATTTTAGCTTTTCGGCCTTCTTTGTGTAGGATTCTAGTTTTGTACCACAAATCGCCTGGAAACCGTGTTTTGCAGAGACACAGTCTTTTTTGGCTAAAATAAATGTATATGTAAACCCTTCATTTTATCGGATTAGCAGTACCTTTTAGAAACGAGAGTGCCCCCCCCCCCCATACGGCATTGCTACCTTTGAAACAGGAGGTCCAATATCTGTATAGATTTGCGGTAATTCTAAAACACTTAACTTTTAGCTTTTTTCTAGTTTTGTACCAAAAATCAACTAAAAACCCCTGCTTTGCAGTGGCGCAGTGTTTTTTGCTAAAACAAATGTATTGATTTTTATGAATATGTCGAGGTTTCCATGTATTGATCTTGATTTTGTAGAGGTTCCCTATGAATTCTTCAGTTTAGTCTAGATTTCTAGGGTTTTGTCTTGATCTCTACGGTTTGGTCTTGATTTGTAGGGTTGACCCTGTTTTCTACAGTTTCGTCTTGATTTATATTCCAGATTTATATTCCAGAATTGTCCAGATTTCAAAAGGATGACCTTAATTTCCATACTTTGGTCTTGATTTGTATGGTTTGGTCTGGATTTTCTAAAGTTGGGTTTTGATTATTTAGGGATGACCCTGATGTTTATGAATTCGTCTGGATTTCCTTGCATTTGTTATGCTTTCTACAGTTTGGTCTTATTTCTTATGAATTCGTCTGTAGGTCAAGAAGATGGCATTAATTTCTATAGTTTGGTCTTGATTTTTTATGAATTTGTCGGGGTTTCTTTGTATTGGTCTTGATTTTTTTTATAGAGATTGCCTGTAATTTCTAAAAATTGGTCTAGATTTCTACGGTTTGATGTTGATCTCTATGATTTGGTCTTGATTTTTATGGATTCGTGAGGATTTCTATGTATTGGTCAGGATTTTTAATTGGTCAGGAGTCTCAATTTTAGGAATTTTTCTAGATTTCGAGAGGATGCTATTAATTTCCACAGTTGGGTCTTCATTTGTTATGAATTTGCCAGGTTTTTAATGTATTGCTCATAATTTTTTAGAGGCTGACCATGATTTCTACAGTCTGGTCTTGATTTCTAGGGTTCGGTATTGATATCTCTGGTCTGGTCTGTAGTTCTATGGTTTGGTCTGGATTTCTAGGGATGTCCCTGATTTTTACGAATTCATATAGATTTCTAGGCATTGGTTACGACTTCTATGAATTCCTCCATAATTTCTTGCATTGATTATGGTTTCTAGGGGACTTTTATCGATTTCTACGGACCGGTTATGTTCTTCTACAGTTTTGTCTTGATGTCTCTGGTTTTGTCTGGATTTTTTAGGTTGATCCTGGTTTTCTACAAATTTGTGAGGATTTCTTTACAACACTTGTGATTTCTATTAATTCTTCCGCATTTCTATGTATTGGCTATGATTTTTATGAATTAGTAAGGATTTCTATGAATTGGTCAGGATTTTTTAGAGATTGGCCATAATTTTTAAAGTTTACTCTTGCTTTTGACGGTTTGATCCTGATTTCTATGGTTTGGTCTGGATTTCTAGGATCAGACCTTATTTCTAAAGGTTGGTCTCGATTCATATGAATTTATACGGATTTCGAGAGGATACCATTAATTTCTACAGTTTCGTCTCGATTTTTATGAATTTGTCGGGTTTTCTATGTATTGGTCATGATTTTTTAGAGGTTGACCATGATTTCTACAGTTTGGTTTTGATTTCTAGGGTTCGGTCTTGATATCTATGGTTTATATAGTTTGGTCTAGATTTCTAGTGATAGCCCTGATTTTGATAAATTCGTCTGGATTTCTAAGTATTGGCTACGATTCCTATGAGTACTACTACTACTACTCACAACTCACCCCAGCACCAAACCGCCTGAGGCCAACACAGCTACGCATGCTCATCCTCCATTCCAATCTTTTCAAAGCCTTCCTTTTTACGCCCTCCCACAAACTTCTCATTTCCTTTAAATTTTTCTTTATGAAGTCCCCCCCCCCCTACGAGGACGACCTGCTTTCCGTTTAGCCCTAGAAGTTTGGCCGAAAAGAACAATCTTCAGCAATCTGTCATCCTTCATACACACATCATGCCCTTAGCCACCTCAACCTTTCTTTCATTATAGCCCTAGAGGGCGGTATTGAACCACATTTTTGGTACAGCCTATTGTTTACAGTCTGTCAGCCGGATACCCAGAAATATTCTTTAGATATTTCTCTGGAAAACATCTAGCAAATCTTCATACGATTTTTGGAGCGCCCATGTTTCAGAGCCATATTTGACCGCTGTCATCACTATAGCTTCTAATATTCTAATCTTGGTTTGCAGACATATCTTCCTTTTCTTCCAAACTTCTTTTACTGTGAAAAAACACTCTGAGCCTTGGATATTCTACTTTTAACATCTTCACTGCTCCCACCATCTTTACTAATAATACAACCAAGGTAAGTGAAGCTGCCCACCTGATCAATCTTTTCATTACCCGGCGTCACCTTTTCATCTTCACTTCTTCCTAGCCTTAGTAACTTAGCCTTCTTAACATTAATTTTCAAACATATTCTAGCATCCTGAATTCGCAATATCTCTAAAAGTTGATTCATTTTTATCACACTTTTATCTAGGATGCTTAAATCATCAGCATAATCTAAGTCCAGGAGACTTTTTCCTCCCTATTTGATTCTGTGGTCTCCCATTGCCTTTCCTGTGCTCCTTAAGACAAAGTCCATCAAAATAATCCATATAAAGGGGGATTGAACACAACCTTCTTAACTCCTGATTGAATACAAAACCAGCTGCTAACCTCATATCCTACCTCAGCCGCAGGAGTGTTATTCTCGTACATAACACTAATCACTTTAGTGTATTTGTCTGGAATACCATACAAGGATAAAACCTTTACTAAAGCTTTACCATCTACAGAAACGAACTCCTTCTGAATTTCTAACATTGATTACGATTTCTAGAGGATTTTTCTGGATTTCTACGGACCGGTTACGTTACATTTTTGTCCTGCTTTCGCTGGTTTGGTCTGGATTCTTTGTGTTTTTTTTTTACAAATCTGTGAGTATTACTGTACAACTTATGATTTGGCTATGATTTTTATGAATTCGTAAGGTATTTATATGTATTAGTCAGGATTTTTTAGAGCTTGGTCTTGATTTCTACACTTTGCCTTTCGTTTCTACGGTGGCCTGGATTTCTAGGGATGCCCCTGATTTTTATGAATTTGTCTGGATTTCTAAGCATTGGTTACGATTTCTTTTAAAAACCTCCTGAATTTCTTGCATTGATTATGATTTCAAGGGGATTTTACTGAATTTCTATGAACTGGTTGTGTTTTCTGCAGTTTTGTCCTGATGTCTCTAATTTGGTCTGGATTCTTTGGGTTGATTTTGGTTTTGTACAAATTTGTGAGGACTTCCATACAAAAATTTATGGTTTCTATTAATTCTTCCAGATTTCTATATATTGGATATGATTGTTATGACTTCGTAGGGGATTTCCATGTATTAGTCAGGATTTTTTTAGGGCTTGGTCTCGATTTCTACTCCTTTTTTGCCTTTGATTTATAAGGTGGTCTGGATTTTTAGGGTTGCCCCAGATTTCTACAGTTTGCTCTTAGTTTTTATGAATTTGTCAGGTTTTTTTTGTATTGGTAGCAATTTTTCAGAAGTTGACCATGATTTCTAAGGTTTGGTCTTGATTTCTATTATAGAATATTGATTTATATGGTTTGGTATGGATTTCTAGGGTTGACCCTGCCTTGTAGATAAGCACCTTATGATTTTTTTGGAACGCCCTGCCTTTCTTGGCTTTAATATTTCTTGGCGATAAGGCATAATCACGTAAAAGAAGACTAAAACATATATTCTATAAACGCTTCCTCTTTGTCTCTTCATGCTTTGTAAAAACGTCAGGGATTATGATTTTACCTGGATCAACAGTCATTCTTTGCTTTAATATTTCTTGATATCGCGTTTTGTGGATGTAAAGGAAGACTAAAACTTATATTCTTTAAACGAGCCTTTTTTCTTAAAAGTAACATATTCTTCTTAATTGTAACACTTTTTCCTGGAAATAACAGGTTTTCCATAATAGTAACAATTTTTTTTAATAGTAGTAAGTTTTTTGTTAAAGGTAAAGTGGAACTTTCTCTCCTCTTTGTAAAAAATTCAGAATCGAAGTATACCTTTTTCTATCTTCTTCCGAAAATTCATAAGTGAAGTGAGACTTCTTTCTTTTCATTGAGAAAATTCAGAATTGAACTGGAAATATTTGTAACCTTTAGAAAATTTTAAATGTAACTTTTTTTTATTCCTTAAGAAAATTCAGAAGAGAACTTGAATCTTTTTTCTCTTCTTTGGAAAAATTCAGAAGCGAACTTAAAAATTTTTCTTCTTTAAAAAATCCAGAACTGAAATGTAACTTCACTTAACTACATTAGCCTCACTTAATGTAATGTGTTTTCCAAAGAAGAGAAAAAAAAATCACACTTCAGTTCTGAGTTTTCCTAAGAAAGAAGAAGTTCCACTTAAGTTCAGAATTTTCTCAACGAAGAAAAAGAAGTTCAAGTTATCTTCTGAAGTTTCTCAAAGAAGAGAAAAAATTAACATTCCATTTCAAATTTTTCCAAAGAATAGAAATAGTTCCAATTCAATTCTGAATTTTCTCAATAAAGAGAAAGAAGTCTCACTTCTCTTCTGAGTTCTCGGTAGAATAAAGAAAAAGTTGTACTTCGATTCTAAATTTTTTCCAAAGAAGAGAAAAAGTTCCAGTTTAATTCTGAGTTTCTCGAAGAAATGAAAAAAAGTTCAAGTTCACTTCTGAATTTTTTCATAAAAGTGAAAAATTTTAATGTTCAATTGTGAATTTTTTTTCAATGAAGAGAAAAATGATAAACTTGGACTCTGAATTTTCGCCGGAGAAGGGAAAAAAGTTACACCTAAGTTCTGAGATTTCCTAAAGAAGAAAGATTTCCACTTTAGTTCGAAATTGTCTCAATGAAGAGAAACCAGTTCAAGTTCTCTTCTGAATTTTCTCAATGAAGAGAAAGAGGTCTCACTTCACTTCTGAATTTTCGGTGGAAGATAGAAAAAGTTATACTTTGATCATGAATTTTTTCCAAATAAGAGAAAAAGTTCCATCTTAGTTCTGAATTTGCAAAAGAAGTGAAGAAAACTTCAAGTTCTCTTCTTAATTTTTCCATAAAAGTGAAAAATGTTAATGTTCAATTGTGTTTTTTCCAATGAAGAGAAAAATGATAAATTTGGACTCTGAATTTTTTTCCGGAGAAAGTAAAAAAGTCCACTTTAGTCCAAAATTTTCTCAACGAAGAGAAAAAAGTTCAAGTTCTCTTCTGAATTTTCTCAAGGAAGAGAAAAACGTTACATTTTAATTCCAAATTCTTTAAGATAATGGATATGGTTCCAGTTCAATTCTGAATTTTCTCAAAGAAGAAAAAGAAGTCTCACTTCATTTCTGAATTCCCGGTAGAATTTAGAAGAAGTTATACTTTGATTCTGAATTTTTTATTCAAAAAAGAGAGAAAGTCCCACTTTAATTTTGAATTTTCTCAAAGAAGAGAAAAAAGTTCAAGTTTTGTACCTGGTTTTTCTATAGAAGAGAAAAAAAGATATACTCCGGTTCTGGATTTTTTTTGCTGAGACGAGAAAAAGTTATACTTCGATTCTGAATTTTTTCCAGGGAAACGATGAGAAAGAAGTCTTATTTTGTAGGAATGATTTTGGTTTATGACTGAACCTTTGTATTCTATAAAATTTTTTTTTTTGGGGGGGGGGCGTTTTTAGAACTTTTTTGGAAAAACTCGCTAATTCTAAGGGAAATTTGTTACCGTTGACAGAAAACTTGCTACTATTAGATAGAATTTGTTGCTATTCAGAAAAAACTGTTAGATCGAAGAAATTTTTTTACTATTAAAAAGAACATGTTACCTTTGACAGAAAACTTGCTACTATTAGAAAAAATGTGTTACTATTAAGAAAACCTGTTACTTCTAAGAAAAATTGTTACTTTGAAGAAGAACATGTTACTTCTAAGAAAATAGCTCATTTAAAGAATACAAGTATTAGTCTTCCTTTACATCCACAAAACGCTATTATGCCTTATTGTCAAGAAATATTAAAGCCAAGAAAGGCTGTTGATCCAGAAAAAATCATAATCCTTGACGTTCTTTTAAAGCAAGAAGAGACAAAGGTGACTCGTGTATAGAATATAAGGTTTAGTCTTCTTTTACCTCCGCAAAACGTGATAATGCCTTATCTCCAAGAAATATTAAAGCCGAGAAAGGCAAGGCGTTCCAAGAAAAATCATAAGGTGCTTATCAACAAGAGTGGGTCAACTCTAGAAATCCGGATAAAATCATTGAAATCAATACCAAACCATAGAAATCAAGACCAAACTGTAGAAATCATGGTCAACCCCTTAAAAATCATTACAATTATAAGAAAAACTGACAAATTCATAAAAATCAAGAGCAATTCATACGAATTCATAAAGATCACAGCCAATAGATAGAAATCAGGAAGAATTAATATAAATCATAAATTTTTATGGAAATCCTCACAAATTTGAAAAAATCAGGATCAACCCAAAGAATCCAGACCAAACTAGAGACATCAAGAACGAACTGTAGAAAACATATCAGGTCCTTAGAAATCCAGAAAAATCCCCTAGATACCATAATCAACGCAAGAAATTCAGGAGAAATTCATAGAAATGGCAACAAATGCCTAGAAATCCAGACAAATTCATAAAAATCAGGGACATCCCTAGAAATACAGACCTCCGCAGAAATCAAGGGCAAAATGTAGAAATCAATAACAAGCTCTAAAAGAATCTTGACTAATACATATAAATCCCATAAGAATTCATTAAAATCATAAACAATACATAGAAATCTGGAATAATTAAGAGAAATCATAAAATATGTATGGAAATCCTCACAAATTTTAAAAAAATCCGATTCAACCTGAAGAATCCAGACCAAATTAGAGACATCAAGAAAAAGCTGTAGAAACCATAACCAGTACACAGAAATCCAGAAAAAAAATCTATAGATCATAATCAATGCAAGGAATTCAGGAGGAATTCATAGAAATCGTAATCAATGCTTAGAAATCCAGACGAATTCATAAAAATCAGGGGTATCCCTAGAAATCCAGACTAAACCATAGAAATCCAGACCAAACCATAGATATCAAGACCGAACCCTAGAAATCAAGACCAAACTGTAGAAATCATGGTCAACCTCTAAAAAATCACGACCAATACATAGAAAACCCAACAAATTCATAAGAATCAAGACGAAACTGTGCAAATTAATGTTATCCTCTTGAGATCCGGATATATTCATAAAAATCGAGACCAAACTGTAGAAATCAATGTAGCAATCTGTAAAAATTAAGGCCGATCTATAAAAAGTCCTAACTAATACATAGAAATCCTTACGAATTTACAAAAATCATAGCCAATACATACAAATGTGGAAGAATTAATTGAAATCATAAGTTTTGTATGGAACTCCTTACAAATCTGTAAAAAATAGGAACAAACCCAAAGATTCCAGACAATACCAGAGACATCAAAACAAAACTGTAGAAAAACATAACCGGTCCATAGAAATCCATAAAATCCCCTAGAAATCATAATCAATGCAAGAAATTCTGGAGGAGTTTATAGAAATCATAATCAATGCTTAGAAATCCAGACGAATTCATAAAAATCAGGGGTATCCCTAGCAATCCAGACTAAACCATAGAAATCCAGACCAAACCATAGATATCAAGAATGAACCCTAGAAATCAACACCAAACTGTAGAAATCATGGTCAACCTCTAAAAAATCACGACCAATACATAGAAAACCCAACAAATTCATAAGAAATGAGACCAAACTGTAGAAATTAATGGCATCATCTTGGAATCCGGACAAATTCATTAAAATCGAGACCAAACTGTAAAAACAAGGCCCGATCCTAGAAATTCAAACCTAACGATAGAAATCAGGGCCAACCCGTAGAAATCAAAAGCAAACTTTAAAAATTGAGGCCAATCTCTAAGAAATTTTGACCAAAACAGAAATACTTACGAATTCATGAAAATCAAGACCAAATCATTAAGACCAAGACCAAAGCCTAGGAATCTAGTCCAGACTGTAGAAATAATAGGCAACACCTATTAAAAAAAAAATCAAGACCAATACATAGAAACCCCAAGATATTCATAAAAAATCAAGACCAAACTATAGAAATTAATGCCATCTTCTTGACCTAGAGACAAATTCATAAAAATCAAGACGAAACTGAAGAAACCATAACAAATGCAAGGAAATCCAGACATATTAATAAAAATCAGGGTCATCCCTAAAAATTAAAACAACCAAACTTTAGAAAATCTAGACCAAACCATACAAATCAAGATCAAAGTGTGGAAATGAAGGTTATTCTTATGAAATTCAGACAAATCATAAAATTCATGACCAAACTGTAGAAACAAGGGTAACCCTAAAAATCAAGACCAAGCTGTAGAGATCAAGACCAAACCCTAGAAATTTAGACCAAACTGAAGAAATCATAGGCAACCTCTAAATACATGACCAATACATAAAAACCCAGACATAGTCATAAAATCCAATACATTTATATTAGCCAAAAAAGACTGTTCCACTGAACAGCGGGGGTTTTCAGTCGATTTGTAGAACCAAACTAGGATTCTAGTCAAAGAATACCGAAAAGCTAAAAGTTAAATGTTATAGAATTACCGCAAATCTAAAGGGATATTGAACCTCCTGTTTAAGAGGCAGCAATGCCATATTGGGTGGGTCGCTTTCGGTTCTAAAAGGTACTGCTAATCCCATAAAATAAAGGGTTTACATAGACATTTGTTTTAGCCAAAAAAGACGCTGTCCCTGCATAGCAGGGTTTTCAGGCGATTTGTGGTACAAAACTAAAATTCTAACCAAAGAAGGCCGAAAAGCTAAAAGTTAAATGTTTTAGAATTGCCGTAGATATATAAGAATATTAAACCTCCTGTTTCAAAGGCAACAATATCGAACGGGGCGCGTTCGTCTCTAAAAGGTGTTGTTAATCCTACGAAATAAACTGTTAGCATAGACCTTTATTTTCTGCAAAAAAAACTGTGCTACGGCAAAGCGGGGGTTTCAGTAGATTTGTGGTACGAAACTACACTTATAGCCATAGGAAGGCCAAAAAGATAATAGTTATTGTATTAGAATTACGGCAAATATAGACGGATATAGAACCTCCTTTTTCACAGGCGGCAATGCCATACAATGGGGGAGGGTGTAGTCTGGACCCAAAGAAACGAGATATTTTCATTAAAAGCCCTCAAAATAATAAAATAGAGCTTAAATATTTAGTTCTAATATCAACCCTTCCTGCCGGGAATTGCCTGCTACGTCCCATACCTTTCTTCTATTCATGCGTGTTTTGGTTTTTTCCATTTGTCATGTTTTTTCATGTTTTATTTTTTTGTCGTGTTTTTAAACTGCTTTTTAATTGTTTTAATAATGTTTATAATTTTTTTTTTAATTGATGGAAACTTTATTTACAATAACCTTAATCCTTTAGATTTGTTCTTTAGGACGAGTCTCTAATACCTAGGTGTTTACAATATTTAAGCATTCCTTCCGTTTTTATCGCTAAAAATACGCTAAGAGCAATAATGTCTGGAAATAAATATTCTCCATCGTCGTGCCAAATATCACTGATGTAAGAAACATGTCATTCAAATAAAAATTTCTCTCACACGTAATAGGTCCTTTCTGGAAAGTAGTTCTCGACACAGAATACAGGGAATGGGGGGCTAGACCTGGCGCTTGGCCAACGTATTTTTCCATTGGAAGGAAATTGACCAATCGAGTCCTAGCGAGGAGAAAGAACTAAAGAAAAAAGAAAAATATGCATTGAACGTTTCGGTGAAAAAGTGAAATGTCAAAAAAGTATTATGTGACAGTGATGCGTGCGCTGTCATTACATGAGATGTGCGCTGTCATTACGTGAGATGTGCGCTGTCATTGCTTAAGGTGTGCGCCGTCATTGCGTAAGATGTTCGCCGTCATTAAGTTATTTCCGAACTGTCATTACGTAAGGTGTGCGCCGACATTAAGTTATAAGCGGGGATTCAAAATGGGTCCTGACGCGAGGTTACATAAAATTGTGCCAATTATCACACCTGAATAAAGGGACTGTAATGGAAATCTTTCCAACTGGAAACAGGTGCGATCACTTGAGGGACTAGTAGCTCCACTTATCTGAGTTCCAGATTTCCCTTGTTAATTTCCCTATCTGACCATTTAAAATCCTATGCTAATTTACTATTTGGTCCTTTAAAATCCCGTGGTAATTTTCAATCTGGCTCTTTAAAATGCGAAGGTGTTTCGTAGGAATCTTGCCAGGGATGTCGTGACGTAACAGGATCTTGCAAAAAGTCTATGTTAATTTCCCTATCTGACCATTTAAAAATCCAATGGTAATTTCCCATCTGGCCCTTTAAAATCCTATGCTAATTTTCTATCTGGCCCTTTAAAATGCGAGGGTGTGTCGTGGGAATATTGCCAGCTGTGTCCCCTTTAATAGAACACCTAGAAACAGGAACATGTTGCGGGAATCTTGCCAGTACTGACGGAAACATGCCAACTGTGTCAAGAAAACAGAGATGCGCTTCTTTGCCAATACTGAAACAAGGTTGTATCATAACACCTGGAATCTCGGGATGTCATGGGAATTTTGTCAGCTGGAAACAGTTGTGACGGCTTGAGGGACTAGGAGCTCCATTTATCTGACTTCCTATGATAATTTCCTATTATTGCTACTTGTTAAACATAATCGAGAAGTTAAATTAACCATATGGAAATACTGATACACAATTGCGTCACCTGGAAACAGGGACCGCATTGCACAGGTGCGATGGCTTGTTGGGATAGGAGCTCCATTTATCTGACTTCCAGAAATCCCATGTTAATTTTCCTATTATTGCTACTCGTTAAATATCCTGACCACATTCCAGACGTTCAGTTAGATTAATCATAAGGAAATACTGAAAACAAGATTGCGTCATAACACCTGTAATCCCGGTATGTCACGGGACAATTGCCAGCTGGAAAGAGGGCTCTCATGGGAATCTTCCCAGGGATGACGTGGCGTCACAGGGCTCTCAAGGAAATCCGGGAGAGGGTTCTCATAGAAGTGCCTTTCCGAATACTACTTTTATGTTCCCAACGAAAACGGCAATTGGCGACAATCCTACAGCTGTAACTTGTACAACGGGACAAGCTGCTTACACTGTTTGAGTCACAAGTTTCAGATCTATCCCTTCATTAAGCCAGAATTATGATATTTTTTAGTCCTTTTCTTAGAGACTGATCGAATATTTTTTTTTTTTAAATAGAGGAAAATTTCCGTATTTTCGCAAGTTTTTAGCGTAGTTTCAACCTGCAAAATAAATAAATACATTGTTAATTTTAAAAATATGATTCGGCACGTGAAAAAAGCTGACATGACATCAAAAGAGTCGTTTAACATTGAAAAATTAATACCCTAAGACTGCAGTTTTTAACAAATAAACATGTTGAGGAGATATAAACTTTAAACTAAGCAGGTTATTTTGAATAGTTTTTCCCCACTTTCTTTAACCTACTTTGTTTTCAGATTATTTAGAAATTTTTGCTTTTCCAAAAGATGTTGTACCTTCTTTTCTCGCTCACCAAAATAGTTAAGAAATATAGATGATGGAACAAATAGTAGCCCATCGGAAGTGAAATTTTAAAAGAAGTTTTTCTGAGAAATTGTTCAATAGTAGAAATTTCCAACAAACGTTGAGTAGAATGGCCCCTATTGACACGGACGGGGCTCCTTATATGGGCATAGAATACTGACAGTACACCAAATATGGGCATAGAGTCATTAGGGAGAACACGTGGTTAATGGGGTCAATGACCTAAATTTCCAAAAACAACAACAACAACATCGACCTTGACATTCGCTGAGAGCGTGCCAAAAACAACAACAACAACATCGACCTTGACATTCGCTGAGAGCGTGCACTTACAACAACAACAACATCGACCTTGGAACACCTGTGCTGTCGACCTCAATTCACCTATCGTGAATCAATAATTCCCCTTAGAAACAACAAATTAATTCTCCTTTCTTGACAGATCAATCAACCAATGACATCATCTGTCAGACTTTAAAAATTTTTGCCTAGAAACGATTCTCCAGGAATAGATCCAAGTCATTAATGTCATTGCCTCGGAAACAACTCTTTTGGTCGAACTCCAAAGGATATTAACAACCAAAGGCCATGGAAACAATTCTCCAAGAAACATCTTAGCGATGAATTATTTTAGCGCGGGAATCAGGTTTCTTATTAATTTGAAATGCATTAGCGCAGAGATGCCAAAAACAAAAGGAACACGCTGAAATTACGTTTAGGGATTATTTGGGCGAAACCGTTTTAGACAGGCTATGGAACTATTTCGGCAAAACAGTTAGAGACATTTTGAAAGAAGATTTTAGGAAAGGTTTTAGAAGAGAATTTGAGGGTGAAACTCTGTGGTCGTTATAATACACAAGTTCCATTTGAACAGTGTTGTGAGGTCCTCTACCCCAACCCCAAAGGGTTCCGATCCCCAACCCCCACCCCGAAGGAAGCCCCCGGTACTCAAAGGTCCCCCAAGCTCCCAAAGAGCCCCAGCCCCCCAAACGCCCTCCTCAGACCCTCAAAGGCCCTCTCCCGGTCCTCAAAGGCCCCCCAAGCTCCCAAAGGGCCACCGGCGCCCCCAAAGGCCCACCCAGACCCCCAAAGGCCATCCCCGGGCCACCCAAAGGTCCATCGAGCTCCCAAAGGTCCACTGGGCTCCCAAAGGCCCTCCCCCAGTCCCAAAAGGTCCCCCGGGCTCCCAAAAGACCACTCAATCCTCAAGGGCCCCCGGATCCCAAAACGCCCTCCCTGGGCCCCAAAGGTCCCCCCCCGGTCCCCATACATGCACACAAAAACTTACACATGCACACGAAAACTTACATGCACACAAAAACTTATACACACACACACACGAAAACTTACACATACACGTCAAAACTTACACACACAAAAGCTTAGACACACAAAAAGTGACACACACACAAACACAAAAAATGTCACACACACTCAAAAACAGACACACACACACACACAAACAATTACACACACAAAAACTAACACACACACACACACACAAAAACATACACACACACTCAAAAACTAACACACACACACACACAAAATAACACACACACACTAAAACAAACACACACACATAAACTTACACACACTCACAAAAACTTACACACACACACACAAACTTACACACACACACACACGAAAACTAACTCACACACACTAAAACTTACAAACACACACTCAAAAACTTACACACACACAAAAACTTAAACACACACACACACACACACACAAACTAACAAAAGCACACGAAAACTTACATGCAAATAAAAACTTAAATTCACACAAAAACTGACACACACGCTCGAAAACTTACACTCACACACTAAAACTTACACACACACACGAAAACTTACACACACACACAAAAAATAACACACACACCCCAAAACTAACACACACACAAACACTAACACACACACACACACACACACACACACACACACACACACACACACACACACACACACACACACACACACACACACACACACACACACACACACACACACACACACACACACACACACACACACACACACACACACACACACACACACACACACACACACACACACACACACACACACACACACACACACACACACACACACACACACACACACACACACACACACACACACACACACACACACACACACACACACACACACACACACACACACACACACACACACACACACACACACACACACACACACACACACACACACACACACACACACACACACACACACACACACACACACACACACACACACACACACACACACACACACACACACACACACACACACACACACACACACACACACACACACACACACACACACACACACACACACACACACACACACACACACACACACACACACACACACACACACACACACACACACACACACACACACACACACACACACACACACACACACACACACACACACACACACACACACACACACACACACACACACACACACACACACACACACACACACACACACACACACACACACACACACACACACACACACACACACACACACACACACACACACACACACACACACACACACACACACACACACACACACACACACACACACACACACACACACACACACACACACACACAAACACACAAACACACACACAAAATCACACACACACACACACACACACACACACACACACACACACACACAAACACACACACACAAACACAAACACACACACACACACACAAACACACACACACACACACACAAACAACTAACAACACCACAAACTACCGCCAACAAAACAACAAAAAAACAAAAAAAAAAAAAAAACAAAACCCGAATCGAAAAAAACACAAATAACAAAAAAAAAACCCTATAAAAAACCAACGAACACAAAAAAAAGCCAAAAAAAAAATACAAGAACACAAAAACTTACACACACACACACACAAAACAAACACACACGCACAAAAACTTACACACACACACTAAAACTTACACACACACAAAAACTTACACACACACACACACACACACACAAAAACTTACACATGCACATCTATTGCAAAAACACAAAAAATTTCGAAAAAATGCAAAATGTTCCTTTTTTAACTATTAATTATGGATAAAAATTAATATCTCATAAACTATTTAATATAGCTAAAGCGTTAATGCTTTAAATATGAGCCATTCTATTTCGTAAACCAAAAACAGTTAGACAAATTGCATACGGGGCATGTAGTTAATCTGAAATCCGGATTAACTGGAAGAGTTCACAAACATTTTCAACTATCTAAGGGTAAATCTTTAAAATAAGATACATACTAATGAGAAAACTCACACAATATTGAAAAAATGCAAAATGTTCCTTTATAAAAACGGAAAATCGGCTAAAAAACAATAATAACTAAACATTGTCACGTAGCGAAGGGTAAGTGTTTTTAATATGATCCATTCTGTTGCGAAAACACACAAAACTAAGAAAAAAATAAATCGCATCATATATTACCTCTGCAAAACGGCTAAAAATGTAGAAAACATACACCTTTTCAACTAGCTAAGGGTAAATTATAGAACTATTCGCCAGACAGGAGCGATCACAAACAACCGTTAGAAAAAATAATACCTCTGCCTTTAGTACCTCAGCAAAAAGTGTAAAATTGAAGAATTCATACACATTTTCAACTAGCTAAGGGTAAATGTTTTAAATATGAGCCATTCTATTGCGAAAACACGCAAACGTTAGAAAAAATGCAAAATGTTTCTTTATTACCTCTGCAATATGGCTAAAAATGAAGAATTCATACACATTTTCAACTAGCTAAGGGTAAATCTTTTAAATATGAGCAAATCTATAGCGACAACACACAAAAGTTAGAAAAAATACAAAATGTTCCTTTATTACCTCTGCAAAACGGCTAAATATCAAGAATTCATCAACCTTTTCAACTAGATAAGGTTAAGTGTTTTTAATATGAGCCATTATGTTGAGAAAACACACAAAAGTTAGAAAAAATGAAAACTAGTCCTTTATTACCTCTGCAAAACGGCTAAAAATGAAGAATTCATACAAATTTTCAACTAGCTAAGGGTTAATGTTTTTATTTTGAGACATTATGTTGCGAAAACACACAAAAGTTAGAATAAAATACAAAATGTTCCTTTATTACCTCTGCAATACGTCTAAAAATGAATAATTCATACACATTTTCAAATAGCTAAGGGTAAATGTTTTAAATATGAGCCATTCTATTGCAAAAACACACAAAAGTTAGAAAAAATGCAAAATGTTCCTTTATTACATCTGCAATATTGATATTAATGAATAATTCAGACACATTTTCAACTAGCTAAGGGTAAGTGTTTTAAATATGAGCCATTCTGTTGAAAAAACACATAAAAGTTAGAAAAAATACAAAATATTCCTTTATTACCTCTGCAAAACGGCTAAAAATGAAGAATTCATACACATTTTCAACTAGCTAAGGGTAAGTGCTTTTAATATGAGCCATTCTGTTGCGAAAACACACAAAAGCTAGAAAAAATACAAAATATTCCTTTATTACCTCTGCAAAACGGCTAAAAATGAAGAATTCATACACATTTTCAACTAGCTAAGGGTAAGTGTTTTAAATATGAGCCATTCTCTTGCGAAAACACACAAAAGTTAGAAAAAATACAAAATGTTCCTTTATTACCTCTGTAATACGGGTAAAAATGAAGAATTCATACACATATTCAACTAGCTAAGGGTAAGTGTTTTAAATAAGAGCCATTCTGTTGCGAAAACACACAAAAGTTAAAAAAAATACAAAATATTCCTATATTACCTCTGCAATGCGTGTAAAAATGAAGAATTCATACACATTTTCAACTAGCTAAGGGTAAGTGTTTTAAATATGAGCCATTCTGTTGCGAAAACACACAAAAGTTAGAAAAAATACAAAATATTCCTTTATTACCTCTGCAATACGGCTAAAAATGAAGAATTCATACACATTTTCAACTATCAAAGGGTAAGTGTTTTAAATATGATCCATTCTGTTGCAAAAAACACACAAAATTTAGAAAAAATACAAAATCTTCCTTTATTACCTCTGCAATACGGGTAAAAATGAAGAATTCATACACATTTTCAACTAGCTAAGGGTAAGTGTTTTAAATATGAGCCATTCTGTTGCGAAAACACACAAAAGTTAGAAAAAATACAAAATATTCCTTTATTACCTCTGCAAAACGGCTAAAAATGAAGAATTCATACACATTTTCATCTAGCTAAGGGTAAGTGTTTTAAATATGAGCCATTCTGTTGCGAAAACACACAAAAGTTAGAAAAAATACAAAATATTCCTTTATTACCTCTGCAAAACGGCTAAAAATGAAGAATTCATACACATTTTCAACTAGCTAAGGGTAAGTGTTTTAAATATGAGCCATTCTGTTGCGAAAACACACAAAAGTTAGAAAAAATACAAAATATTCCTTTATTACCTCTGCAAAACGGCTAAAAATGAAGAATTCATACACATTTTCAACTAGCTAAGGGTAAGTGTTTTAAATATGATCCATTCTCTAGCGAAAACACACAAAAGTTTGAAAAAAGACAAAATATTCCTTTATTACCTCGGAAAAACGTCTAAAAATGAAGACTTTATACCTCTTTTCAACTAGCTAAGTGTAAGTGTTTTAAATATGAGCCATTCTGGTGCGAAAACACACAAAGTTTAGAAAAAATACAAAATATTCGTTTATTACCTCTGCAAAACGGCTAAAAATGAAGAATTCATACACATTTTCAACTAGCTAAGGGTAAGTGTTTTAAATATGAGCCATTCTGTTGCGAAAACACACAAAAGGTAGAAAAAATACAACCAGACCCCCTAATTGAAGGATATGAATTATAACCATGGGAACGTAATTTCATCGTATTTTGCATTTCCCACAAGAGGACACTTTTCGAGTAAAAGTAAAGAGCTACCAGACTAAACCAAAGATATGATGAAATAATAACGAATAATTGTTCAAACTTAAATTTTCTGTATTAGGGGGATAGTTTATTTTCGAACCATTATATCTACCAAAGGTTCAATACCTGAGTTAAACTAAGAGGTTTCAATTTCAGGAAAAAATTACATTTTGACAACATTTGACAATTTACCAAATTTAAAGTTTTGTTTAGTTTCAAAATGTTTTCTGTCACTCGTCTTCTTTTAATCATTCACAAACAATACTAAAGAAAACCACTTCCCACGGTTTATTGATTTTAGATTATTAAGAAGGCTATTATTTCATTGAAATATACACTTTACATTTTTAATTTTCATGCTTTTGATAAGTATCTTGTCCTTTTGGTGTAAATTGCAGCTGAAGGCTTATCGCAAAATCCCTGTTTCAAGTTTTTTCATAATTAAAGGATACGAATTAGAACCGGGGGAACATAATTTCATCATATTTTGCTTATTTTCGTTGGAAAACACACTGAAAAGACATATTATTGAACTCACATCAAACATTGACGGGCTTGCATTTGAAGAGCCTTTCATTATTTTCTATCTTGTCCTCTATTACAGCATATACTGACTTTTAAAGCTTTTCAAAGCTCTTAAATATACCAACCTAACGGTTATTTATTTACGAAATTGTGCAAACTGTTGATTTAGAACAATAATTACCTTTCTATATATCACTTAACACTCACTAGAATTGCCACTTTTCACTTGCGAAGAATGGTTTCAAAACAATACTTCTTACATCGCATAGACTAAATATGTCAAACGAGACATCTTCAATGTAGATTAATTAATTGTTACGTTCAATTTTGTTTTGGACATCGGAGAGCATCAATGGGAAGTGAGAATTTCTGTAAAACTATCAAAGATTGATCAACTCTGAGATTTCACACTTCTTGTGTAATCAGAAAGAAAAAAGAAGAAAAATTGATAAAAGATATTTTGAAATATGCCCCAAAATCAGAGCTATTACAACTTAAATGACGCGAGGGGAGGGGGAATCAGGTTTAAGAATATCCTGGATATATCATTTTATATTTTCTAAGTACTCACAGAAGGACTTGTCACAGAAACATCGAAAAGGACTCATTTGATTTGGAATTAAAGTGACTAGCACTCAATTCACAGGAGGGGGCGTGAAAATTTCTAGGAACGTATTTTCAATATATTTAAATATTTACCTACGTACGCATCACTTAGGTTAGATTAGGTTAGAGACAGACAAAAAGTTAGGTGTATGATTAGTCTAGATTAGATTATGTTAGGTTAATTTAGGTTAGACTAGCTTAGCCTCAGTACGAGAAGGAAAAGTTCTTAGGTATGGAGCTCCCCCGCTGCCTCAACAATCGCTCTTGAAATCCCTTGAATTAGGATAGAGACAGACAAAAAGTTAGGTGTATGGTTAGGTTAGGTTAGATTATGTTAGGTTAGGTTAATTTAGGTTAGACTAGCTTAGCCTACGTAGCCCCCCTCCCCCACCGCCTCAACCCTCGCTCTTGAAATCCCTTGAATTAGGTTAGAGACAGACAAAAAATTAGGGGTATGGGTAGGTTAGGTTTGATTATAATAGGGTTGGTTAATTAACGGCAACATCGGGAGGTCACGTTTTTTATTTTGGGGGGGGGGGGGGGCCCGCGCACCCCTCACCAAAAAGTTAGGGGTCTTGTTTTGGTTGGTTAGATTATTTTAGGTTAGGTTAATTTATGTTAGACTAGCTTAGCCTACGTACGGCCCCCCCCCCCCCCGGGGGCCACGGGGACTGAAAGCCTACCACGGGTAGGACCCTCACCTCCAAGGTCAGGTTAGGTTAGATTAGGTTAAGTTACCTAACATTTCTAGGTTAACTTACATCAGGTTAAGTGGCGCACCACTTAACCTGATGTAAGTTAACCTAGAAATGTTAGGTAACTTAACCTAATCTAACCTAACCTGACCTTGGTGGTGAGGGTCCTACCCGTGTCAAGCTTTCGGTCCCGTGGCCCCGGGGTTGGGGGGGGGGGTCACCTTGATATGTTAGGTAACCTAACCTTGGTGGTGGGGGTCCCACCCGTGGTAGGCTTTCAGTCCCCGTGGCCCCCGGGGGGGGGGGGGCCGTACGTAGGCTAAGCTAGTCTAACCTAAATTAACCTAACCTAACATAATCTAACCTAACCTAACCATACACCTAACTTTTTGTTGAGGGGGGCGGGAGCCCCCCCCCCCCCAAAAAAAAAAACCATAACAAAAGAGGCTGCCGTTAATTAACCTAACCTAACATAATCTAACCTCACCTAACCCAGCAACTAACATTTTGTCTGTGTCTAAACTAATTCAAGGGATTTCAAGAGTGATGGTTGAGGCGGTGGGGGAGGGGGGCTACGTAGGCTAAGCTAGTCTAACCTAAATTAACCTAACCTAACATAATCTAACCTAACCTAACCATCCACCTAACTTTTTGTCTGTCTCTATCCTAATTCAAGGGATTTCAAGAGCGATGGTTGAGGCGGTGGGGGAGCTCCACACCTAAGAACTTTTCTTTCTCGTACTTAGGCTAAGCTAGTCTACCCTAAATTAACCTAACATAATCTAATCTAGACTAATCATACACCTAACTTTTTGTCTGTCTCTAACCTAATCTAACCTAAGTGATGCGTACGTAGGTAAATATTTAAATATGTTGAAAATACGTTCCTAGAAATTTTCACGCCCCCCTCCTGTGAATTGAGTGCTAGTCACTTTAATTCCCAATCAAATGAGTCCTTTTCAATGTTTCTGTGACGAGTCCTTCTGTGAGTACTTAGAAAATATAAAATGTTATATCCAGGATATTCTTAAACCTGATTCCCCCTCCCCTCGCGTCATTTAAGTTGTAATAGCTCTGATTTTGGGGCAGATTTCAAAATATCTTTTATCAATTTTTCTTCTTTTTTCTTTCTGATTACACAAGAAGTGTGAAATCTCAGAGTTGATCAATCTTTGATAGTTTTACAGAAATTCTCACTTCCCATTGATGCTCTCCTATGTCCAAAACAAAATTGAACGTAACAATTAATTAATCTGCATTGAAGATGTTTCGTTTGACACATTTAGTCTATGCAATGTAAGAAGTATTGTTTTGAAACCATTCTCCGCGAGTGAAAAGTGGCAATTCTAGTGAGTGTTAATTGATATATAGAAAGGTAATTATTGTTCTAAATCAACAGTTTGCACAATTTCGTAAATAAATAACCGTTAGGTTAGTATATTTAAGAGCTTTGTAAAGCTTTAAAAGTCAGTATATGCTGAAATAGAGGACAAGATAGAAAATAATGGAAGGTTCTTCAAATGCAAGCCCGGCAATGTTTGATGTGAGTTCAATAATATTTCTTTTCAGTGTGTTTTCCAACGAAAATAAGCAAAATATGATGAAATTATGTTCCCCTGGTTCTAATTCGTATCCTTTAATTATGAAAAAACTTGAAACAGTGATTTTGCGATAAGCCTTCATCTGCAATTTACACCAAAAGGACAAGATACTTATCAAAAGCATGAAAATTAAAAATGTAAAATGTATATTTCAATGAAATAATAGCCTTCTTAATAATTTAAAATCAATAAACCGCGGGAAGTGGTTTTCTTTAGCATTGTTTGTGAATGATTAAAAGAAGATGAGTGACAGAAAACATTTTGAAACTAAACAAAACTTTAAATTTGGTAAATTGTCAAATGTTGTCAAAATGTAATTTTTTCCTGAAATTGAAACCTCTTAGTTTAACTCAGGTATTGAACCTTTGGTAAATATAATGGTTCGAAAATAAACTATCCCCGTAATACAGAAAATTTAAGTTTGAACAATTATTCGTTATTATTTCATCATATATTTGGTTTAGTCTGGTAGCTCTTTACTTTTACTCGAAAAGTGTCCTCTTGTGGGAAATGCAAAATACGATGAAATTACCTTTCCCATGGTTCTAATTCATATCCTTCAATTAGGGGGTCAGGTTGTATTTTTTCTAACTTTTGTGTGTTTTCGCAACAGAATGGCTCATATTTAAAACACTTACCCTTAGCTAGTTGAAAATGTGTATGAATTCTTCATTTTTAGCCATTTTTCAGAGGTAGTAAAGGAATATTTTGTATTTTTTCTAACTTTTGTGTGTTTTCGCAACAGAATGGCTCATATTTAAAACACTTACCCTTAGCTAGTTGAAAATGTGTATGAATTCTTCATTTTTAGCCGTATTGCAGAGGTAATAAAGGAACATTTTGCATTTTTTCAAACTTTTGTGTGTTTTCGCAATAGAATGGCTCATATTTAAAACATTTCCCTTTAGTTAGTTGAAAATGTGTATGAATTCTTCATTTTTAGCCGTACTGCAGAGGTAAAAAAGGAATATATTGTATTTTTTCTAACTTTTGTGTGTTTTCTCAACACGATGGCTCATATTTAAAACACTTACCCTTAGCTAGTTGAAAATGTGTATGAATTCTTCATTTTTAGCCGTTTTGCAGAGGTAATAAAGGAATATTTTGTATTTTTTCTAACTTTTGTGTGTTTTCGCAACAGAATGGCTCATATTTAAAACACTTACCCTTAGCTAGTTGAAAATGTGTATGAATTCTTCATTTTTAGCCGTTTTGCAGAGGTAATAAAGGAATATTTTGTATTTTTTCTAACTTTTGTGTGTTTTCGCAACAGAATGGCTAATATTTAACATACTTACCAGTAGCTAGTTGAAAATGTGTATGAATTCTTCATTTTTAGCCGTTTTGCAGAGGTAATAAAGGAATAGTTTGTATTTTTTCTAACTATTGTGTGTTTTCACAATAGAATGGCTCATATTTAAAACACTCACCCTTAGCTAGTAGAAAATGTGTATGAATTCTTCATTTTTACCCGTATTGTAGAGGTAATAAAGGACTATTTTGAATTTTATCTAAATTTTGTGTGTTTTCTCAACAGAATGTCTCAAAAATAAAGAAAATAAAATAAGCTAGTTGAAAATGTGTATGAATTATTCAATTTTAGCCGTATTGCAGATGTAAGACAGGAATAGTTTGGATTTTTTCTAACTTTTGTGTTTTTACTCAACATACTTGATAGTATTTAAAACACTTACCCTTAGCTATTTTAAAATGTGTATGAATTCTTCATTTTTACCAGTATTGCAGAGGTAATAAAGGAACATTTTGTATTTTTTCTAACTTTTGTGTGTTTTCGCAACAGAATGTCTCATATTTAAAACACTTACCCTTAGCTAGTTGAAAATGTGTATGAATTCTTCATTTTTAGCCGTTTCGCAGAGGTAATAAAGGAATATTTTGTATTTTTTCTAACTTTTGTGTGTTTTCGCAACATAATGGCTCATAATTAAAACACTTACCCTAAGCTAGTTGAAAATGTGTATGAATTCTTCATTTTTAGCCGTTTTGCAGATGTAATAAAGGAATATTTTGTATTTTTTCTAACTTTTGTGTGTTTTCGCAACAGAATGGCTCATATTTAAAACACTTACCCTTAGCTAGTTGAAAATGTGTATGAATTCTTCATTTTTAGCCGTTTTGCAGAGGTAATAAAGGAATATTTCGTATTTTTTCTAACTTTTGTGTGTTTTCGCAACAGAATGGCTCATATTTAAAACACTTACCCTTAGCTAGTTGAAAATGTGTATGAATTCTTCATTTTTAGCCGTTTTGCAGAGGTAATAAAGGAATATTTTGTATTTTTTCTAGCTTTTGTGTGTTTTCTCAACAGAATGGATCATATTCAAATCACTTACCCTTAGCGAGTTGAAAAAGTTTATGAATTCTTAATTTTTAGCCGTTTTGCAGAGTTAATAAAGGAAAATTTTGTATTTTTTCTAACTTTTTTGTTTTTTCTCAACATAATGGATAAAATTAAAGAACATTAAACAGTTATTGAATACTAGTATGAATACTTATTCTTATTGAGAAGTATGTATTAGTTAATTAATTAATTATTTTAGTTTTTTCTAAATTTTTTGTATTTTATCAACAGAATGGAAAATATTTAAGAAAATTAAAATAAGATAGTTTATATATTTTCATACTAATAAATTATATTACTTTATTATTATTTTCTTAATTAACATTTAGCATTTTTTATAAGTATTGTGTGTTTTCGCAACAGAATGGCTCATATTTAAAAAACTTACCCTTAGCTAGTTGAAAATGTTTATGAATTCTTCATTTTTAGCCGTTTTGCAGAGGTAATAAAGGAAGATTTTGTATTTTTTCTAACTTTTGTGTGTTTTCGCAACAGAATGGCTCATAATAAAAACACTAACCCCAAGCTAGTTGAAAATGTGTATGAATTATTAATTTTTAGCCGTTTTGCAGAGGTAATAAAGGAATATTTTATATTTTTTCTAACTTTTGTGTGTTTTCGCAATAGAATGGCTCATATTTAAAACATTTACCCTTAGCTAGTTGAAAATGTGTATGAATTCTTCATTTTTAGCCGTATTGCAGAGGTAATAAAGGAACATTTTGCATTTTTTCTAAATTTTGTGTTTTTTCTCGACAGAATTGCTCAGAATTAACACACTTACCTTTATATTGTAGATTTTGAGAAAGTCGTCTTCATATTTTGAGTTTGTGGATATGTATATATGTTCGTGTTTTCTTTATTTCTAACTGTTTTGTGTTTTGGCTTCAGAATAGCTCATATTTAATACAATGACCCTGAGCTAGTTGAAAATGTTTATGAATTTTTAATTTTTACCCATTATGCAGAGGTAATAAAGTAAAATTTTGGCATTTTTTTCTTACTTTTGTTTGTTTTCTCAAAAGAATGGCCCATATTTAAAACAATTACCCTTAGCTAGTTGAAAATGTGTATGAATCCTTCATTTTTAGCCGTTTTGCAGAGGTAATAAAGGAATATTTTGTATTTTTTCTAACTTTTGTGTGTCTTCGCAACAGAATGGCTCATATTTAAAACCCTTACCCTTAGCTAGTTGAAAATGTGTATGAATTCTTCATTTTTAGCCGTTTTGCAGAGGTAATAAAGGAACATTTTGTATTTTTTCTAACTTTTGAGTGTTTTCGCAACAGAATGGCTCAAATTAAAAACACTTAACCTTAGCTAGTTGAAAATGTGTATGAATTCTTCATTTTTAGCCGTTTTGCAGAGGTAATAAATGAATATTTTGTATTTTTTCTAACTTTTGTGTGTTTTCGCAACAGAATGGCTCATATTCAAAACACTTACCCTTAGCTAGTTGAATATGTGTATTAATTATTCTTTTTTAGAAGTATTGAATAGGTAATAAATGACAATTTTGTATTTTTTCTAAGTTTTGTGTGTTTTCGCAACAGAATGGCTCATATTTAAAACACTTACACATAGATATTTGAAAATGTGTATGAACCTTTAATTTTTACCCATAATGCAGAGGTAATAAAGGAAAATTTTGCAGTTTTTCTAAGTTTTGTGTGTTTTCTCAAAAGAATGTCCCATATTTAAAACACTTAACATGAGATAGTTTAAAATGTTTATTAATCATTAATTTTTAGCCTTTTTTCAGAGGTTAAAAATTTATATTTTGCATTTCTTAATAGTTTTGTGTGTTTACTAATTTTATTTTATAAAATATTAAACATTTCCCCTTTAAATATTTTATGATCTTTATTAATTCTAACTTTTTTGCCGTATTTCATATTCGAAAATGTAACATTTTGCATTTTTTCACACTTTTGTGTGTTTAAGCAATAGAATGGCTCATATTTAAAACATTTACCCTTAGCTAGTTGAAAATGTGTATGAATTCTTCATTTTTAGCCGTTTCGCAGAGGTAATAAAGGAACATTTTGTATTTTTCTAAATTTGTGTGTTTTCGCAACAGATGTGCATATGTAAGTTTTTGTGTGTGTATGTGTGTGTAAGTTTGTGTGTGTGTGTTTGTTTTTGTGTGTGTGTGTAAGTTTTTGTGCGTGTGTGTAAGTTTTGTGTGTGTGTGTGTGTGTGTTTGTTTTTGTGTGAATGTAATTTTTTGTTTGCATGTAAGTTTTTGCGTGTTTGTGTTTGTTTTTGTGTGTGTGTGTTAGTTTTTGTGTGTCTTAGGTTTTGTGTGTGTGTGTAAGTTTTTGTGTGTGTTTGTAAGTGTTTGTTTTTGTGTTTTTTTGTGTAAGTTTTGTTTGTTTGTTTGTGTTTTTGTGTGTGTTTTTGTGTTTGTGTGTGTTTGTTTTTGTGAGTGTGTATTTGTGTGTTTGTGTGTGTTTTTGTTTATGTGTGTGTTTTTATGTGTGTGTGTGTGTGTGTGTGTGTGTGTGTATGTGTGTGTGTGTGTGTGTGTGTGTGTGTGTGTGTGTGTGTGTGTGTGTGTGTGTGTGTGTGTGTGTGTGTGTGTGTGTGTGTGTGTGTGTGTGTGTAAGTTTTGGCGTGTGTGTGTAAGTTTTAGTGTGTGTGTGTAAGTTTTAGTGTGTGTGTGTAAGTTTTTGTGTGTGAGTGTAAGTTTTTGCGAGTGTGTGTAATTTTTTGTTTGATTGTAATTGTTTATGTGCATTTAAGTTTTCGTGTGCATGTGTAAGTTTTTGTGTGTGTGTGTGTGTGTGTGTAAGTTTTTGTGTGTGTGTAAGTTTTGGCGTGTGTGTGTGTAAGTTTTGGTGTGTGTGAGTAAGTTTTCGTGTGTGTGTGTGTGTAAGTTTTTGTGTGTGTGTGTAATTTTTTGTGCGTGTGTGTAAGTTTTTGTGTGTGCGTTTGTTTTCGTGTGTGTGTGTAAGTTTTTGTGTGTGTGTGTGTAAGTTTTTGCGTGTGGGTGTAAGTTTTTGTGTGTGTGTGTGTGTTTTAGTTTGTGTGTGTAAGTTTTTGTGTGTGTGTGTGTAATTTTTTGCGTGTGGGTGTTAGTTTTTTTGTGTGTGTGTGTGTAAGTTTTTGTGTGTATAAGCTTTTGTGTTTGTAAGTTTTGACGTGTGTGTGTAAGTTTTCGTGTGTGTGTGTGTATAAGTTTTTGTTTGCATGTAAGTTTTCGTGTGCATGTGTAAGTTTTCTTGTGCATGTATGGGGACCGGGGGGGGGGGGACCTTTGGGGCCCAGGGAGGGCGTTTGGGGATCTGGGGGCCCTTGAGGATTGAGTGGTCTTTTGGGAGCCCGGGGGACCTTTGGGGACTTGGGGGAGGACCTTTGGGAGCCCAGTGGACCTTTGGGAGCTCGATGGACCTTTGGGGGGCCCGGGGATGGCCTTTGGGGGTCTGGGTGGGCCTTTGGGGGCGCCGGTGGCCCTTTGGGAGCTTGGGGGGCCTTTGAGGACCGGGGGAGGGCCTTTGAGGGTCTGAGGAGGGCGTTTGGGGGGCTGGGGCTCTTTGGGAGCTTGGGGGACCTTTGAGTACCGGGAGCTTCCTTCGGGGTTGGGGTGGGGGATCGGAACCCTTTGGGGTTGGGGTAGAGGACCTCACAACACTGTTCAAATGGAACTTGTGTATTATAACGACCACAGAGTTTCACCCTCAAATTCTCTTCTAAAACCTTTCCTAAAATCTTCTTTCAAAATGTCTCTAACTGTTTCGCCGAAATAGTTCCATAGCCTGTCTAAAACGGTTTCGCCCAAATAATCCCTAAACGTAATTTCAGCGTGTTCCTTTTGTTTTTGGCATCTCTGCGCTAATGCATTTCAAATTAATAAGAAACCTGATTCCCGCGCTAAAATAATTCATCGCTAAGATGTTTCTTGGAGAATTGTTTCCATGGCCTTTGGTTATTAATATCCTTTGGAGTTCGACCAAAAGAGTTGTTTCCGAGGCAACGACATTAATGACTTGGATCTATTCCTGGAGAATCGTTTCTAGGCGAAAATGTTTAAAGTCTGACAGATGATGTCATTGGTTTATTGATCTGTCAAGAAAGGGGAATTAATTTGTTGTTTCTAAGGGGAATTATTGATTCACGATAGGTGAATTGAGGTCGACAGCACAGGTGTTCCAAGGTCGATGTTGTTGTTGTTGTAAGTGCACGCTCTCAGCGAATGTCAAAGTCGATGTTGTTGTTGTTGTTTTGGCACGCTCTCAGCGAATGTCAAGGTCGATGTTGTTGTTGTTGTTTTTGGAAATTTAGGTCATTGACCCCATTAACCACGTGTTCTCCCTAATGACTCTATGCCCATATTTGGTGTACTGTCAGTATTCTATGCCCATATAAGGAGCCCCGTCCGTGTCAATAGGGGCCATTCTACTACGTTGATCAAGAAATAATAGCTATTACTCAGTTTTTAAAAGAAAAATAGTTTTTTAACTGTTGAAGTTCCTAATTAATGCCAAAAAAGAACCTTCATCTCTTCGAACCCATTGCCAAAAGCTCTAAGCTAGAGAATTAGAGTTCCCACCTTGAACAAATAAAGAAATTCCTCCTTTCCTTGAGTAGCACTGCTGTATCTCCTTTTATTACTTTTACCCCAAGGGGGATCCTTTGTAACTTGTGAACATCGAATATTGAGAAAGGCTGATTTGAAAGGAAATCAGAAAATCTAGTGCACTTTTTAAGCAACAAAAGAGATCGCGCAATAAGAAAGTGTCGTTTCTGCCACTTAGTGCCATAAAAGATGAATTTTTCTCCAAGGCGGGCCAATCAATTTTTCAATGTCTAATACCATTGACTGGTAGTTTATAGTTCACCATCTTGAAAACTAAGGAAAATCACACATGGGAAAAGCACTTGCATAAATAATTGTGACTACAATGACAGTGAGTAAAAAACCTGAGATAGCCAATCTACTTAAAAGCATTTAAAGACTGTACATTAAATCCACCTCTCTGCAAAATCTAGACCTTTTTTTGTTTTTCTATAATTTGTAAGCTTCAGACAAATTTTAAATTTTTATCGGCAACTTCTTAAGGACAGTGGGGATAATAATTATATACCTTGGGGTCTCATCTAAGTGACAATGATGCAAATATTTCGTGGGGAAGTTTGAAAGGATAAAAATCTTTATTTAATGCACTATTTAAACAAAAACTCACGCCAACTAGTTTTTTAGTTTCATCGCCAGAACTTTTGGTAATGTTCATTATATATATTCAAGTAAACTTATAAAAAACGCAAATTAATTTAAAAAAAATTGATAAAGTAAAGAGTGATAGAGTGAAGATGAAACTTAAAACGAACAGCAGTTATTGCTTTGCAGCTATGAGTAGTAGCCCATCTATTGATTCTGCAACAGCCCTACCCCTTTCCATAGCATTTTCCATAGGATTTCAAGCAGAGCCCTCGTAAGATTCTTAACTCTGCCAAGATTCCTACGAGAGCCCTGGCAATATTCCCGTGAGAGCCCTGTTTCTAGTTGGCAAGATTCCCACCCAGGCAAGATTTGGCATGTCCAGGCAAGATTCCAAGGTGTATCAATTACCTGGAATATGGTCGGGATAACACAAAAGTTCAATTAACAAGGCAGGATCTTAAACCCTCGCATCTGCACAACGCATTCACCAGTCCTCTTAAAGGGAACACACTTGGGAAGACTCCATGACACACCCCTCTGGACTCCAATGATGTCATACAACCTACCCTGTTTCAAACGGTCAGGTGTATTATGCATGACGCAATTTTATGTAGTCCTGCCTCAGGAACCCATGGGGGAACCCCCGCTTATAACGTAACGATAGCTCACGCCTTACGTAATGATTATGCAACACTGTCACGTAATAATTATTTTTTTATACATTTTATTTATGACCCGAAACGTACAACGTTTTTTTTCTTTTACTTAATAACGGCACACACTTTATGTAGGATCACTTAATGATTGCGCAACCATCACTGTCATATAATATCTTTTTTTGACATTTTCACCCGAAACCCTCAACACATTTTTCCCTCCTTTTAACTTAATACCATTTTATTTTTCACCTGAAATGCTCTTCAGATTTTTCCTCCTTTAGTTGTTTTTTTCTATAGTTCTTGACACCACCAGGACTCGAAAGGTCAATTTTCTTCCAAGGGGAACGCGCTCTAACCGATATACCGATTCCTAAATGCTATTCCAAGTATTTTGTCCTACTCTCAATATTCTAAAATTAACCTAATGGTTACACCTAAGATTCTCCATTTTTGGCAAACACTGAAATGACGTGTTACTCTCAAAATTTGACACGCTCCCAGAAACCCTTGCTCTCAAGATATTAATAACGATAAAACGAAAGTGTATCGTTTCTCTGCGTGGGATGATTTCAAACTATCGCGACAATACGCTCCCCCCATCCTCAAGCATGCAATACCGGAGGAACATGGTTGATATTAGATGCAAATTTAAGACATTTTAAGAGCTTTTATGGGAATATACTTTTCTTTGAGTACTAGTTAGATTTTCAACTTATCCATGGAAACAATTCCTTAATGCCTCCACTCGAACTTTTAAGCTGTAGTTCACCCCAGAATGACAATACTTGAATTCCCCCACCCCACCCTGACCACACATCATCACCTCCAAGACGATTCTTCAAGACATTTCATGCTAAAAATTATGCTTCAATCGGGTGATTCAAGTTTTTGCAACCCAAACTTAGCATAATAACCTTCAAGACACTCAACACTGTCATCGCAACACCCCCTCCATAATCTATTTGGCACCAGTCCAGCCGTCCCTGGGCGAGCTGATATTAATGATATATTTAAAGTATATTTGAGATATCTCTGAAGGAATTTTAACGAAATACAGCGTTTTTGAGTAATTGTTAGATTTTCACCCTCCGCCATGAAAAAAATTCATTTAACGCCTCCCGCCTTATATTTGAAGCTCTAGAGTATACTAGTCAGTGAATATGCATACCAACTTGGTAAATTATGGATGGTATATAAAACCCCCCTGACATCACTACATCTCCCCCAAGACGATTCTTCAAGACATTTCGAGTTAAAAATTATGCGTCAATCGGGTGATTCAAATTTTTGCCACCCACAATTATCATAATAACCTTCAAAACACTCCACACCGTCAAGGCATTACCCCCCTCTATAATCTATTTGGTACCAGTCCCCCCGCTACTGACCGAGCTGATATTACTGATATATTGAAAGGATATTAAGAGATATGTTTGAAGAACTTTTAACGAAATACAGCGTTTTTGAGTAATTGTTAGATTTTCACCCTCCTGCATGAAAAATTCCTTTAATGCCTCCCGCCTTATCTTTTAAGCTTTAGAGTATGCTAATCAATGACAATGCATACAACCTTGGTAAATTATGGATGGTATACAACACCCCCCTGACATTGCAACATTTCCCCCAAGACATTTTTCAGGCATTTCCTATTAAAAATTACACCTTTAAATCCCTGTGATTCAAACTTTGCAACCCAAGCCTATCATGATACTCCACTAAACACTCCGCACCGTCATGACATCACCCTCTTCCATAATCCCTTTGGCAACATTCACCCTGCCCCTGGATGAGCTGATATTACTTATACATTTAAAGCATATTAAGAGATATCTTTGAAGGACTTTTAACGGACTCTTTGGACTCTTTGACACCCCTCTGACAGCACCCCATTTCCCCCAAAACTCTTTTCAGACATTTCTTGTTAAAAGTTTTACTGCAAACCATTCATTCGAGTTTTCGCAAGCAATTCACACCACAGTACATCGCTATAACTGCTCTCTAACACCCATACGACACCCGCCATCATCATTGTAAGCGTCTTCTAACGTTTGAAACACACAAACACAAAAACACACACATACAACAAAAACATACACACACACACAAAAACACACACACAAAAAACACACACACAAAAACAAATACAAGCAAAGACACTAATAACACAAAAACACACAATCAAGAACACACACACACACAAAAACAAACACAAAAACACAAAAAATAACAAACACACAAAAATACACAGACAAAAACACACACACACACAAAACGCATACACACAAAAACACACACACACACACACACACAAAAAAACACACACAGAAAAACACACACACAAACACAAAAACACACATACACACACACAAAAAAACACAAACACACACAAAAACATACACAAACACAAACACACACATATACACACACAAAAACACACACACACACAAACACACACACACATAAAAACACACCCACACACACACAGAAACATACACACACACAAACACACACACACACAATAACCCACACACATACAAAAACACACACACAAATATACGCACACAAACACACAAAAACAGAAACACACAAAAAGACACACACACAAGTGTACCCTAAAAATAGTGGAAACAAGACAGAATAATACAATAAAATATGTTTATTGAAATAATTGCATGTTGAAAAAGATGAACATCTTAAATCTACTCATAGGATAATTCATCGTGTTTTCTTATGACATGTCAACCTATGTCGACCGCAGGTGACTAGTAGTAGTATTTTTGTGTTTTTGCAAGCCCTTCATACTATATCATAAACACTGACCTATATTTTCAAGTTAAACCATACCCATGTCCACCTCAGATGGGTTGGGTCAGCAGCGACTTGATAGTAGTAGTATTATAGTGTTTTTGCAAGCCGTTCATACTATATCATAAACACTCTCCTATATTCTCATGATAAACCATACCAATTTCGCCCTCAGGTGGCTTGGGTCAGCGGAGAGTTGATAGTAGTAGTATTTTAGTGTTTTCGCAATCCACTCATATTATATTTTAAACATTCTTCAGTATTTTCTTGATAAAAAGCATCTGTATCTAGCTCAGCTGGCATTGCTTTGTAAGGAGTTGTTAGTACTAGTAGTATTTTTATGTTTTCTGCAAGCGTTTCTACTATCTTATTCATTTTCAAATCTGTTCCTAATAATACATACCTGTGTCGACATCAGGTGACTAGTAGTAGTACTTTTATGTTTTGCAAGCCCTCCTAGCATGCAATTCCAGGGGATCTAGCCTTACCTACATAAGCTAGGTTAGGTTAAGTTACGTTAGGTTAAGTTAGGTCATAATATACAATGAAACTGTAAGTAAAATAAAAAGGATATTGCTGAATAATATCACCAAAGGGATTAAAGATGAAAGAACATCGATGGATAATATCACCAAGGGGATTAAATATAAATAAAAAAACAAAGCATCAGCAAACGTTACTGTTATTATCATGGGATTACCACAGATGCAGTTCATGAAGCAGGTATTATTGCCAGTAAAATGTATGACGGTTGCTAAAAATTGTGTATACCTCCCCCCTCTCCATAAAAAATGGAAATGTTTGACATCTGATAAGAAAACACGATGAAGTATTTTATGAGTTGATTTAAGATGTTCATTTTTTATGATGATATTCAACATGCAATTATTTTAGTAAAAATATTTTACGGTATTACTCTGTGTTGTTTCCACTATTTTTAGGGTGCACTATCAACCCCGGTGGAACTTCAGAATCGAAGTATAACTTTTTCTATCTCCTAAGCAATAATTTTTTAGTGTTAAGAAAAGGTATCGTGGTGTTGTGTGTATGTGTGTTTTTGTGTGTGTGTGTTTTTGTGTGTGTGGGTGTATTTGTGTCTGTGTTTTGTTTGTGCGTTTGTGTGTGTGTGTGTTTTGTGTGGCTGTTTTGTGTGTTTGTGTGTATTTTGTGTGTTTGTGTGCGTGAGTGTGTGTGTTTTTTGTTTGTGTGTATGTGTGTGTGTGTTTGTGATTTTTGTGTGTGTGTGTATTTTTTGTGTGAGTGTTTGTGTTTGTGAGTGTGTGTGTTTTTGTGTGTATGTTTTTGTGTGTGTGTGAGTGTGTTTTTTTGTGTGTGTTTGTGTGTGTGTATGTGTTTCAGACGTTATAAGACACTTACAATGAGGAAGACGCGTGTCATATGCTGGGTGTTAGAGACTAGTTATTGTGTGGTACTGTGGTGTGAATTTCTTGTGAAAACTCAAATGAACTGGTTGAAGTAAAACTTTAGACAAGAAATGTCTGAAAAATGTTTTGGTGGAAATGGGGCGATGTCAGAGGGGTGTCAAAGAGCAGAGAATAGTTTGACATTGTGGGGTGTTAATAGGAAATGCCTGAAAAATAACAATTTTTACCGTGGAGGGAGGGAGGGAATCTAACAATTACTCAAAAACGCTGTATTTCGTTAAAAGTCCTTCAAAGATATCTCTTAATATGCTTTAAATGTATAAGTAATATCAGCTCACCCAGGGGCAGGGGGACTGTTGCCAAAGGGAAAATGGAGGGAGGTGATGCCATGACGGTGCAGAGTGTTTAGAGGAGCATCACGATAGGCTTGTGTTGCAACATTTGAATCACAGGGATTTAAAGGTGTAATTTTAATAGGAAATGCCTGAAAAATAGTATGGCATTGTGGGGTGTTAATAGGAAATTCCTGAAAATTAGAAGTTTTACCGTGGAGGGAGGGGGGAATCTAATAATTACTCAAAAACGCCGTATTTCGCTAAAAGTCATTCAAAGATATGTCTTAATATGCTTCAAATGTATCAGTAATATCAGCTCCTCAGGGGCGGGGGACTGCTGTAACATGGGTAAAATTCCACAGCAGTGTGGAGTTTTTATGGGGCATTTTGATAGGCTTGAATTGCAAAACTTGAATCACTGGGATTTAAAGGTTTAATTTTTAATAGGAAATATCTGAAAAATGTCTTGGGGGAGATGTAGCATTGTCAGGGGGTGTTGTATACCATCCATAATTTACCAAGGTGGTATGCATTAGTAGTAACATTGTATAAGGTTTCACGAGCACAAGAATATACAGTGCAGTTTGACGAGCACATTGCAAAAAGCGACCAATCTCTTTATATTATGGACCTAAAAAGCGATCAAACATGTTATATTTGGAAACAGGGACGAGATTGTGTAATGCAACTAGACGGGTTTCTGAGCCAAACAGAGATGTATAGGGGATTACACAAGAATCTGTGTGTAGTTAACAACTAATGTTTTTGAAAAGGGTAATTACTTGTAGGTTCAATAACCAAATTGAACTTCCGTTGGTTAAGAATTTGTCACGGGTAATTAAAGAATGAGGAATGGAATGTATCAACTATAAAAAGAATATGCGCAGATACGTAATAGATTTGACGCCTACAAGAGACCTTGGTACAAGTTGTTCAATAGCATAATGGGCTTTATATAAAAATGCGGCTTTCAGTCGTATGGTAAAATAATCGTGTTTTTTATATAATTTTGCGTAAAAGCTAACTCAATTTGCGAAAAAAAAGTATAGCATTTGCGAATTGGACTCTATGAATGATCTTGAATGGTGATTGAATAATAAGAGTGAGAATGATCTTAATTGGTGATCGGATTATATGAAGGTGGTAAAAAAGGGTTAAACTAATTACCAGTTAATGTAATCCCGAGGTGGTTGTTAACTCATAGGGAATTTATTATAAATTTGGAAGAGCATCAGTCTATGGGAATGGTTAACGATGATGAAAGGACCTTGTGAGTTGACCTAGCTTTACTTCTCCGATGTGTTCTGCATAATACACAAGTATCGTTTGAACATCGTTGTCATTATAAAATATGCTCTAACATTCTAGTATACTAAAAAGTTGATACTAATAGAGATGTAGATGGCAAGAAAAGAATTTTAATAAGGAAGTTCAGAACAATCCTTTAGAAAACCTTGGAAATCAAGTAGTGAGACGATTATGAGTATGAACCATCAAGGTCCGTAAGCATCTTTGACCCTAATCACAAACAACCTCAACCCCCAAAGGTCCCCACACCCCCAACATCCAAGGGAACCCTCCCCCCCCCCAATTTTTTGGGCCCCCTCCCCCATTTTTTTTAATTTTTATATTTTTTTTAACATGATTTTTTTTTCAACTTTTTTTTACATCTCTTAGAACGACATGAAAAATACTTATAACACAAAAAAATTACATTTAGTATTTTCCAAATTCAAAATGAGAATGATATAGAAATGTTAGTTATGACTTTTATTATTAGAAAAATATTGTTTGTAGTAGCACTTTTTTCTATTGGACTCAATTTTTTTTTCGACTGAAATTATTCAACTTTTTTTTACGTATCTTAAAATGACATGAAATATGCTTATGACTCTAACGATTGTACTCTATGCTTTGTCAGAGACACGATGCGGCTTTCCCACTGGCACTCTATGGGCGGTTATCAACACTACCTAGTTCTTTGCATATATAAAATTAGTAATTTTTACACACTGGAACGATAAACACGTAACTAATATCTGTAAAAAAGTGAGGATGATGCATTTTAAGCAAGTGTTTTCACATGATAGTGTTATTGTAGCATTGAATGCTGACAAGTAAAAGTATTTAAACTATGAAATAAGTACGAGTGGTAACACTATCGGAAACGTAAGCATGCATTGTCATGACAGTAAGGAATTAAATTTCTTTGGAGTACCAAAAAATTCAACTCTTATGATGGTGGATATGCGAGACTGAGATCTCCGGAGATGATTGCACTCAAAGCGAATGGCAACATAAAAATAATAGTTGATAAAGAGGGGCATATTCTAGCTAGTGCTTTTGGTAACATGTTACCTAGTGTTAAACCATATCGTCAGCTTTCGGGTATTAGAATTCAAATGAAAGCAAAGACGGAAAGAAAGGCCTACTCTTCTACTAATATCATAAACCTTATCTTGTCTACGTGCCGGAACTGTTACCTGTGTAAAAATCATGTCATAATAGACAGTGAAATTGCCAGAAAAATAAAAAGGGCATTGGCAGAAAATATCACTAAGGAATATAAAGATGAATCGATGAAAAACAAAGTATCGGTAAATGTTACTACCATTGGTCAAACAGTCAATGAACCAAATAATACCAAAGACGAAACGCATATTGAGCCTGTCGATGACACACCTGTAAAAATTGTGTATGGCTTAAAATGAAATAATGATTATTCTACTGATTACGAACTAAGAGAAGACAATAGCTATAGTATCAAGATAGAAAATGGTGAACCATTTTATGGAACAGATTCAAAATCTCCAAAGCTGTTCATTGATATTAATAATGTATAATAATGTATCTACCATATATTTATATTGATTTCATACATGTCATTATTTCATTAAAAATATTTTACATAATACTTTGTTATATTTCCATTTTTTCTAGGGTCCGCTTGCAGATTCATAGAGATTTTATTAGAAACAAAATCATTTGAAAACACAATAAGTCGATCATACAAACCGATACTTATAATTACTGGGAGAAGCAAACACACAGACACACCCAAACAAAAAAACACATAGACACACATACACACACATACACACAAATACACACACATACACACAAATACACACACACACACACACAAACACACACACACACACACACACACACACACACACACACACACACACACACACACACACACACACACACACACACACACACACACACACACACACACACACACACACACACACACACACACACACACACACACACACACACACACACACACACACACACACACACACACACACACACACACACACACACACACACACACACACACACACACACACACACACACACACACACACACACACACACACACACACACACACACACACACACACACACACACACACACACACACACACACACACACACACACACACACACACACACACACACACACACACACACACACACACACACACACACACACACACACACACACACACACACACACACACACACACACACACACACACACACACACACACACACACACACACACACACACACACACACACACACACACACACACACACACACACACACACACACACACACACACACACACACACACACACACACACACACACACACACACACACACACACACACACACACACACACACACACACACACACACACACACACACACACACACACACACACACACACACACACACACACACACACACACACACACACACACACACACACACACACACACACACACACAGGCACACATACACGCACACATATGCAAAGAGAGTGAGAGAATAGATTCAGATGCAAAAACCGACAAACACAGGCGCTGGGACACGCAAAAATCCGCACTCACACACACACACACACACACAGGCAAAGAGACTGATAGATTCAAACTGAGACTGACAGGCAAAGAGACTGAGACTATAGATTCAGACACACAAACCGAGAAAGAAATACACTGGAATAAACAAACACCCGCCCAGACACATAGGCAAAAAGAGCGAGAGAGACAAAAACACATACAAATACGTAGATTCAGACACAAAAACTGAGAAAGACATGCACTGCAATAAGCAAACAACCGCCCAGACACACAGGTAAAAAGAGTGAGAGAGATAAAAACACATACAAATACATAGATTCAGACACACAAACCGAGAAAGACATGCATTGGAATAAGCAAACACCCGCCCAGACACACTGGCAAAAAGAGTGAGAGACAAAAACATATACAAATACGTAGATTCAGACACACAAAGCGAGAAAAACATGCATTGGAATAAGCAAACACCCGCCCAGACACACAGGCAAAAAGAGTGAGAGATATAAAAACACGTACAAATACATAGTGTCAGACACACAAACTGACAAAGACAGGCATTGGAATAAGCAAACACCCGTACAGACACACAGGCAAAAAGAGTGAGAGAGACAAAAAACACATACAAATACGCAGATTCAGACAAACAAACCGAGAAAGACATGCATTGGAATAAGCAAACACCCGTCCAGACACACAAGAAAAAGGAATAAGAGAGACAAAAACACATACAAATACGTAGATTATGTCACATAAACAAAGAAAGACATTCATTGAAATAGGAAAACTATCGCCCAGACAAAAGAGCAGAAAGAGTGAGAGAGACAAAACACATACAAATACGTAGATTTGGACACACAAACCGAGACAAACATGCATGGAAATAATCAAAAGACCGCCCAGAAACACAGGGAAAAAGAGTGAGAGAGATAAAAACACATAAAAATACGTATATTTAGACACACAAACCGAGAATGACATGCATTGGAATAAGAAAATACGCGTCCAGACTCACAGGCAAAAAGAGTGAGAGAGACAAAAAAACATACAAATACGTAGATTCAGACACACAAACCGAGAAAGATATGCATTGGAATAAGCAAAGACCCGCCCAGACACACAAGCAAAAAGAGTGAGAGAGACAAAAACACATACAAATACGTAGATTCAGCCACACAAACCTAGAAAGCCATGCATTGGAATAGGCAAACATCCGCCCAGACACACAGGCAAAAACCAGTGAGAGTGAGAGACACGCAAAGTCGACATAGCTTTGTTTAATTTTTAAGGTTAATTTAGAATAGATTACGCGCGTGCACGTAACCTCTCACTATACATGCACCGTCGCGGGGTACACTCTTTTTGCCTGTGTTTCTGGGTGGGTGTTTGTTTATTCCAATGCATGTCTTTGTATGTTTGTATATCGGAATCTATGTATTTGTATGTATTTTTGTCTCTCTCACTCTCTTTGCCTATGTGTCTGGACAGGTGTTTGCAAGTCAAAGTGTCGGTCCTTGTCGGTTAAATTTCTAAATTTATATATTTGTATGTTATTTGTCTCTGTCACTCTCTTTACCTATGTGTCTGGGCGGGTGTTTGCTTATTCCAATTCATATCTTTCTCGGTTTGTGTGTCTGAATCTTTATATTTGTTTGTCTCTCTCACTCTTTTTGCCTGTGTGTCTAGGCGGGTGTTTGCTTATTCCAATGCATGCCTTTCTCGGTTTTTGTGTCTAAATCTACATATTTGTATGTGTTTTTGTCTCTCTCACTCTTTTTGGCTGTATGTCTGGGCGGGTGTTTGCTTATTCCAATGCATATCTTTCTCGGTTTGTGTGTCTGAATCTACGTATTTGCATGTGTTTTTGTTTCTCTCACTGTTTTTTGCCTGTGTGTCTGGGCGGGTGTTTGCTTATTCCAATGCATTTCTTTCTCGGTTTGTGTGTCTGAATCTACGTATTTGAATGTGTTTTTGTCTCTCTCTCACTCTTTTTGCATGTGTGTCTGGGCGGGTGTCTGCTTATTCCAATGCATGTCTTTCTCAGTTTGTTTGTCTGAATATACGTATTTGTATGTGTTTTTTTATCCCTCACTCTTTTTGACTGTGTGTCTGGGCTGGTGTTCGCTTATTTCAATGCATGTCTTTCTTGGTTTGTGTGTCTGAATCTATGTATTTGTATGTGTTTTTGTCTCTCCCACTCTTTTTGCCTGTGTGTCTGGGTGGGTGTTTGCTTATTCCAATGAATATCTTTCTCTGTTTGTGTGTCTGAATCTACGTATTTGTATGTGTATTTGTCTCTCTCACTCTTTTTGCCTGTGTGCATGGTTGGTCTCTCTCACTCTTTTTGCCTGTGTGTCTGGGCGGGTGTTTGCTTATTACAATGTATGTCTTTCTCGGTTTGTGTGTCTGAATCTACGTATTTGTATGTGTTTTTGTCTCTCTCACTCTTTTTGCCTTGTGTGTCTGGGCGGGTGTTTGCTTATTTCAATGCAGGTCTTTCTCGGTTTGTGTGTCAGAATATACGTATTTGTATCTGTTTTTATCTCTCTCACTCCTTTTGCCTGTGTGTCTGGGGCTGGTGTTTACTTATTCCAATGTATGTCTTTCTAGGTTTGTGTGACGGAATCTACGTATTTGTATGTGTTTTTGTCTCTCTCACTCTTTTTGCCTTGTGTGTCTGGGCGTGTGTTTGCTTATTTTAAAGCATGTCTTTCTCGGTTTGTGTGTCTGAATCTGCGTATTTGTATGTGCTTTTTGTCTCTCTCACCCTTTTTGCCTGTGTGTCTGAGCGGGTGCTTGCTTATTCCAATGCATGTCTTTCTCGGTTTGTGTGTCTGAATCTGTGTATTTGTATATGTTTTTATCTCTCTCGCTCCTTTTGCCTGTGTGTCTGTGTGGTAAAGCTTTCTAATTTAGTTAATTATGAATTTAGTAAAAATATATTAAGACGCAAATACAAAGTTTAGAAATACCACTTTTTATTAAGATAAGGAATATATCCTGCCAGGTTTCTGCTTAACGGGGAAATTGAGAAATCACCACTTCCTAGTTATTACGTCGGTTGATTAAAGAAAGGTTTGGTTGATAAAAATATATAAAAGATACATTTTATGGGAAAAGACAGACTGATACTATCTTTATGCCGGACTGACCTCTTGTCTGTTGTTTTTAGAAATTCCTTGGAATCTTGTCAGATCATTTTAAGTATCTATACATTCTATTATATATTATTGTAGTTTTTCGAGACTTGTGGTCTACTTGGGACAGCCAGTCCCAGTAGAAAATATATATCTGTTATTATTATATGTTAACTGAATAAAAGTATTGTGTTATAGACAACCTTGATACAATCTACCTTTAGCCCCTCGAACATACCCAGCTGGTACGCCTCATTAGTTCGGTCATAGCCTAAGGCACGCTACCAAAGTTTAACTACCTTAGGGCCAGAGTTTACCTCCCCTATAAAGGGAGAAATAAAGGCATCTACAACTAAACAACTTAAATACCATAGAAACAACGTTGCAACAACTGGTGGCAGTTGAAAAACTGGGTCGAGAGGGCTAGATAAAAATAAAAGATTGAAATAAAATGGCTTTACCAGAGGAAAAAATTACTTCCCTATGAACAGTACTTGAAATTGCAAAAATTATACCAGAATACGCGGGAAATTCCGACGTAGATGAGTTTACCAAAATATTAAAAAATTTCGACGTACTAACTGAATCAGTTCCAAATAAGGTGAAGGAGAAAAGCGTTTTGGATAGGTCACGAGGGAGCGCCCTTTCGCCTAATAATACACGTACAGGATGTCAGCCCAAGGACAACATTACGCTTTCTAAACTTTTAAAAAGAATGAGCCCTTGAACAAGCATCTTTATATGCTTGAGAAAAAAGGTAGTCACGTTCAATACCTCAACTAATATCAGAGAATATGCAGACAAAATTTGTAGATCCATGTGTTTACAATTAGAGAAAGGCGGAAATGACGAGACAGTACAGAAAATACAACTACATTTTTTTTACCCAAGGGTTACCAAAAAAGTTATTAAGACTAATATTATCACGGAAACCTGAAAATTTAGAGCAGGCTATAATACTAGTCGAAACAGAGGTAAAAATTGACGAAGCTATGAAAAAGTTTGATCAGATGTCAATATATAACACAGGAGCCCAAGAAAGTATAAAATATGACAGGGGACAGAAAAGGGTGAGCTTTGAGGAGCCAAATCGTGAACGAAAAAGGCACGGCGGAGGCCGCGGGTCGCCGTCTAGGGATATAGCTGACAGATTCCACGACCTTGAGAGATTAGCAGCTAATAACTATAGAAAATATGGGCACCCTCACTCACCAAAGACAGATAGTTGGGGAACCAACAATGACAGATCAAAAATATATAGAAGTAACCAGGAAACAAACAAACAATTTAAGAGAAAATTTTATTGCTATTATTGTAGCAAACCAAACCACTATGCAGCAGATTGCTGGCATAGAATACGCAAAGAAGGCCAGACGTACAAGACAAACCACCAGTTGAGAATGCAGGGGGGCAGACATTTAGGAAGGCAGGGAACAAATAATACTTGGCAAACACTTAATAATATTCCTGAATTTAGGCCTAGGAGGCAAACGGTTAACAATACCCAGGGTCAAAGTAACAACGCTGAAGAAAATTGGGATAGCCCCAGAAACTTTGGCCAAACAGTGGGCATTTAAACGGAGAAACCAGCCTGTAAGGGTCAACAGAGCTGTTTCCTTACAAAGACCCCGATATAGTTTAGAATGTTGCGATACAAAAGCAAATAATAAAAGTCTACCGATATTGCGTTGTTTTAAAATTGAGTGTTTCTCAAGATTTACCATGTTTATTAGATACAGGTGCATCTAAATCATTAATTCGAGAGGAAGTTTTTAAGAGGTGTCCTCCTTGTGTCAAACATCGCGTAAGCAGATGCCAGAATACCCTGACATCAGTGACAGGGCACAAGCTGACAATTTTAGGAGAATGTCCATTAAAATTTAGCAAAGGAGATAAAGAAATAACAGTAACAGTAATAATATGCAAGCAGCTACCATTTCCTTGTATTCTAGGAGTAGATACCATCAGAAAATATGGGATCGTATGGGAACCCATATCTGATACAATAACCATAAACCAGGCAAATGAAAATAATAGACAAATTTGCGTAACAACAGATAGCGAAAGTGAAGATTCGAATTATAACCTAAAAATAAGCGGAAAAATCACAATAGAAGGGGGAACAGCAGCTCAAGTTCTAGCGACATTAAATACAAAAGATGGAAAGGTTAAAACAATGGACGCCATGATAGGAGGATACACCATAAAAGAATACCCCATGATTTTCGTGGAAAATCAAGTTATAAAAACTGAAAATGGTATTACATACTTAAAACTATCAAATCTAAGTAATAATAAAGTAAGACTGAATCAGATAGAACTTGGATCAGTGGAAAATATTTCAAATTCAGAAATTTAATCTCTAAACAGTCCAGAATTAAGCGCATTAAAATTATCCTCATTAAAACCGCAATCACAAGAAAAGATTGGAATGTCGAAAAGGGATTTTTTGCAACAATTTGATTTAAAAAATTTACCGGAAAACGTAAAAACTAAGGTGGCTTTTACAAGACACAAAGCGGATTACGGATTAACTCACTTAATCACTCACAAGATATCAACAGAGGGCCCTCCAATCAAAAAGTCACCGTATAAAACACCTTATCATTTAAAACCATGGCTAGAAAGCCAAATAAGGGAAATGGAAGATCAGGGAATAATTAAAGAAAGTATTAGCGATTGGTGTTTTCCACTAGTAATAGTCAGGAAAAAAGATAAAACCTGGAGATTATGTATAGATTTTTGGTTGCTAAATACCGTCACGGTAAAAGATATGATGAAGTTACCAAGAATTGATACAATTTTAGATTCGCTGGGAGGTACAAAATATTACACTAGTTTTGACTTAATTGCAGGATATTAGCAAATCACTTTAGATGAAGAAAAAAAGCATAAGGCTACAGTAATTTTGGACAATAGAACAACGTTCACACTTGAATGTATGCCTTTTGGCCTATGATTTAGTCTAAATTGTTTTAGTCAACTAATGAATTTTGTGTTAAAAGATAACGAACCAGGAAGGAAAAAAGATACCTTGGCTTATTAAGATGATGTAATTTTGTTTGGTGAAAACCTTGAAGACCACTTAGTCGGACTTAAAAAAAATACTGGAAAAATTTGAAAAAGCAGGCTTAAAATTAAAACCAGAAAAGTTAAAAATAGTAGTACCAAAATCAGTTTTTCTTGGACACCTGATAAACCAAGGTACTATTTCACCAAATCCAGAAAAACTACAGTCATAGAAAATTTACAGCCTCCTAAAGATAAAAAAGCTGCAGATCAGTTTGTGGTTTGTTAAGCTATTTCAGACGATATATTAAAAATTATGCATCAATAGCGCAACCTTTGACAAACCTTTTGAAAAAATCAGGTAAATTCGAATGTCCAGCGGACGCAAAACAGGCGCTAAATGATAAAAAGGCCATTATTACAGGCGCCAATACTTAAACTACCAGATTTGTCACAAGACTTCTATTTACAAACAGATGTTACGGGGTACGGTATTGGAGCTATATTATCAGACATAAATTCCGAAGAAGTAGAATCATTAGTCCAATACGCCAGCAGATCACTGTCAGAGGCAGAAAGAAAATATTCGACAGTTGAAAGGGAATGTTTGGCAGTTGTTGTTTTTACAGACTATTTTCGAAAATTTTTACTCGGAAAGAAATTTATTTTACGCGTAGACCAAAAATCATTAATTTGGCTACATACGATGCAAAATACTTCAGCCCGGCTGACACGGTGGATACTACGTCTGCAAACATATCCATATACCCCAATATATATAAAGGGCCGAACAAACATTTTACCAGACTATTTGTCACGAAATCCTAATACGGAAGGATGGATAGAAGGAAGGATGGTTTGATACCAACCATCCAGAACGAATTGGAAGGGCTAGAAATACTATCCAATGAAAAAATTTCGAATCATCAAGATAAAGATGATTTTTTTTAGCGATGAAGTCCTTTTTATCAAAAGGGACGGAACTGCCAGAGCACTTTAAACATTTTTTAAAGGACTTTTGATCTTGATCTTGACAAAAGTCAAAAAGAATTTTGATCTTGAGGAAACTAAAATTCTTTTGATAAGGTATCATAGACCATCGCAATAATATAAAAAAAATGACTTAAAAATTATTCCAGTAATTCCAAAATCACTGGAAGGAGAAATTTTACAGATGGCACATGCAACGATTGGCTGTCACATGGGAGAAGCAAAAACTATGGGGAGGCTAAAAGGAAATTTTTATTTTCCAAAAATGTACTCAAAAGTAAAAGCTTTCATACAAAGCTGCCAAGAGTGTGCCAAACAAAAGTCGCCACCAAAGACCCCTAGAGCCGAATTAGGTCTATACCCCACCCCTTTAGGGGTAGGAGAATTAATGTCAATAGACATTTTGGGAACAGGAGGTAGTTTACCAGTTTCCAGGGAAGGAAACAGGTGCGTACTAACCATAGTCGACCATTTTGACTCATACTTATACGCTTTTCCAATTAAAGACGAAAAGACCAAAACCATTGCGATAGTTTTGGTCAATCGCCTATTTTTGGAACACGGAATTTCTCCTAGAGTTTTACTTAGTGACAATGGGCCATGTTTTAAAGCCAAATTATTAGACGAAATTACAGAATATCTGGGTTTGAAAAGATGGTTTACCTCGTCTTATATGGCATCAGCTAATGGAAAGGTTGAACGCAAACATAAGGAATTAGCTTACATTCTGGGAATACATGCAAGAGAGGGAAATGAAAATTGGGATGAACACCTACCATTCCTAGTCTTTGCAGTAAATACAGCTTTTTCACATTTCTTAAAAAAAACATCATTTTTTTGCAACATCTAAGAGATCCCAGAATTTGTTTAGATGAAATACAAAATGATAGAATATATTACAACCTAGACCAATATAAGCAAGAAATGGTGATGCGAATGAAAAAAGCTATGAAACAAGTTAAAGACAATCTGGAAAATGCGAAAACAGAACAAAAAGAAAAATATGACCAAACAAGCAAAAATAAAACAAATGACTGTTTAGGAGACTTGGTTTACGTATACAAAACCAACCTGGAAGGGACAAAAAAGTTAAATCGAAATGGGATGGGCCCTACAGGATTGTAAAAATTCTACCAAATAACTTAACATATGTTCTAAAGCATCAGTATATGAAAATAGAAGAAGTAGTACACCATAAAAGAATGAAAGGATATTTTTCAAAACCGTGGAAAACAGAGCCTATTCTTTTAGACGAAGAAATAGAGGACACAATTTCACCAGTATATATCAGAAGACCATATAAATTTTATGACGTTTTTAATGACCACAAAGGTTGGGTGGAGTGGAAGGAGTATTTAGCCCAGTCTTGGCTACAAAATGTCCACAACCAACAAGAGAAAAAGGGAAATATTCGATGCTCATCCGATACTAGAGATGAAGAACATCAAACACAACATAAGGGTTTAAAACATGATAAACCAAAGGTAAAATCCACAGAAGAAGAAAAATTGGAAGGAACCGATGAATTATCTGATTTTTATACATGAGACTCACCTACAGTCTTAACACAAAAATGGCTTTTGGAAAAAACGCCATCTACCAGACGCGAGCTAACAGAATGTGACACTGATAATTCTTCTACAGAAACCGATATAACTAAACCTGGGCCATCGTTAAGAAATCCTCTTTAAGAGAGAAATTATGGAGAAAAGTAAAGAAACCCGAAGGACAGCAACAAGTTCCTTCGTCAGCAGCAGAAGTAGCTAAATCACTTATGAAAAAGGCCAAACATGATGAGAAACAAAGATTAAAGATATTTGACGAGGCAAAGAAACCGCGTTCGAATTCAGAGCGTTGTAAACCACACTATAGAGACCACGGAAAAACTTGCAAATATTAAGAGAAGCAAAAATTTGGAGTCCAAAATTCGGACCAGGAAACGGAGAAAGGCAGAACAAGCGTAGCCCCCAGCAGATTAATATTTGAATAAAACAATTATAACGGAAAAAAATAATGAATAAAAATAAAACGAGTAAAAAGCCTCTAAAGAAATATCTATATTTTCCTTTCTTTAATCGGTATGTAAATAACATCAAAGTTTTCCTTCCAATATATATCGCCAGTAAAAAATTATTACCGTCACGTAGAAAAAAAATTCAAAATTATTTTAGCCCAAATACTCGTAAGTTCCCAGAAAAGAAATAAGCTCCGATCTAAAGTGACATCATAGCTTCTTGCAAAAATTTTGTCTCCGAGACGAAATAAAACTTCGCGAATGGTGTAATGACAAGACTTGTCAAAACGAATTAGGCTACATTTCATAAAAGAAATTAAGTAAGGCCACGTAACTTTTAAATAGGTGTAGTGAAACTAATTAAATTACACATATTTAGAATCCGCATTAAAAGGCAATTCTATCGAAAAAAAAAATATATTTTGGGGGGATAATTAAAAAAAAAAAAAAAACGAAGGAGGTTAGTCTACTGAAATAGGGTCATTGGAAGCTATGCTGTTCCATCGTTGTTAAGTAAATGCGAAGCATCTACTAACCTTTGACTCTGAGATGACACTTTCAGTCAAATTGGGAAAAAATTGTTTCTGAGGAATTTTAAAATTATATAATTGGGAAAAACAGCAAGAGTTTACAGTAAGTTGCGACATGTATAAGCTAGCTGTAATCTTGTTATAAATAGTAGAAGATATAATAAATTAAACACTTACTAATAAGAATGGTATATATAAACAAGAAGCCGTAGATAAAATAGGTCACAATTTAAAAGTATAACACAGTAGAAAACAAAGTTTTTCTCAGGTATAAATAATCTCACATATTAAATAAATTCACGACGCAACATTAGCAGAAATAACCAGGGCGAGGACATTGCAGGTGAAAGACACCAATGCCTGGACAATGGGCATTTAAAAACGAAACTGCTAAACGTCTTGTCAGTGGGGGGGGATCCACCAAGCTAACCAAATTAATATTTTAAATATCTGTCAAACTGGAGAAGGTTTGGGCTGAATGTTCGTGTGAAATCCTACATGCTAAAATAAATAGCGTGAGGAAGGATTTTACACGGGCACTAAACTCATAAGTCTTTAGAACAGGGTAATAGTCAAAATATCACGAAAGGGACAAAATTGAACTCAATGCCTATATAAAACTAAGGTGCAAATTAAACTGAGGATAATACCAGACGAGAATACAATAAAAGATTATAGGGAAACCACAGTGGGTAGTGATAACCCCTATCACTAAACAAAATTTGGCACGAACTAGGCATTATTTTTTGTAAAGTACCGTCGAATAAGAATATGAGTTTGCGATGTTTGCGATTTGTTTTAGATACAGCCTTAGCTTTTTTTTGGAAGTCAAATTTATCGTAGCATTCTTTCGGATCCATTTTTTTTTCAATCTTTTTTCAACTCACTTATGGAAAGTAACAAATTTTGAAAACACTCCAAATATATCCTGATACTAACATCTCATAACATCAAAAACCAAAATTTAAAAAACCAAAAATGTTATGTGTAATTTATCCAAGGCATTTTTAAACCTGAAAAATAAACGGTATATCAACCAAATCGCACAGATAAATTAAATTATTAATGGGAATTAAATTTAAACTCAAAGAATTCATAAACTATTTCTAATATAACTTGAAATCTACTTTAAGCAGAACCAATAATATAATGCTTAAGCCGCTTGGGGTCAAGTTAAAACAGAAGATGCATATGAAGAAGGGTAAAAAGAGTATTTTTCAGTCCTAGAGACAGAGAAAAAGAGAAACAAGGATGAATTTCAAATTGAAATCCTTCGACAAAAAAAGGACCTAGCCTATATTGGACCAGAAACATGACCCTAAGGAAACCCATTGAGGGTATATGCACTAATGACCCAAAGATGGCAGCATAATAGCTGTAAACAAAGTTAAGTTTTTTAAAAGTAAAATATTGAGAATCTGGACAATTCTTCTTTAAAAGGGGAGTATTGTGGTAAAGCTTTCTAATTTAGTTAATTATTAATTTAGTAAAAATATATTAAGACACAAATACAAAGTTTAGAAATACCACTTTTTATTAAGATAAGGAATATATCCTGCCAAGTTTCTGCTTAACGGGGAAATTGAGAAATCACCACTTCCTAGCTATTGCTTCGGGTGGTTAAAGGAAGGTGTGGTTGATAAAAATGTATAAAAGATACATTTTATGGGAAGGGGACACTGATACTAAGTTTATGCCGGACTGACCTCTGGTCCGTTGTTTTTAGAAATAACTTGGAATCTTGTCGGATCATTGTAAGTGTCTAAGTATCCTATTATATGTTATTGTAGTTTTCCGAGACTTGTGGTCTACTTGGGACAGCCAGTCCCAGTAGAAAATATATATCTGTTATTATTATATGTTAACTGAATAAAAGTATTGTGTTATAGACAACCTCGACACAATCTACCTTTAGCCCCTCAAACATCCCCAGCTGGTACGCCTCATTAGTTCGGTCATAGCCTAAGGCACGCTACCAGTTTAATTACCTTAGGGCCAGAGTTTACCTCCCCTATAAAGGGAGAAAAAACGCTACAACATCTGGGCGGGTGTTTGCTTATTCCAAAGCATGTCTTTCTCGGTTTGTGTGTCTGAATCTACGTATTTGTGTGTGTATTTGTCTCTCTCACTCTTTTTGCCTGTGCGCATGGGCGGTCTCTCTCGCTATTTTTTCCTGTGTGTCTGGGCGGGTGTTTGCTTATTCCAATGCATGTCTTTCTCGGTTTGTGTGTCAGAATCTACGTTTTTGTATGTGTTTTTGTCTCTCTCACTCTTTTTCCTTGTGTGTCCGAACGGGTGTTTGCTTATTCCAATGCATGTCTTTCTTGGTTTATTTGTCTGAATATCCATGTTTGTATGTGTTTTTTGTCTCTCTCACTCTTTTAGCCTGTGTGTCTGGGCGGGTCTTTGCTTATTCCAATGCATGTCTTTCTCGATTTGCGTTTCTGAATCTGTGTATTTGTATGGGTTTTTATCTCTCTCACTCTTTTAGCCTGTGTGTCTGGGCGGGTGTTTGCTTATTCCAATGAATATCTTTCTCGGTTTGTGTGTCTGAATCTACGTATTTGTATGTGTATTTGTCTCTCTCACTGTTTTTGCCTGTGTCTCTTGGCGGTCTCTCTCACTCTTTTTGCCTGTGTCTCTGGGTGGGTGTTTGCTTATTTCAATGCAGGTCTTTCTCGGTTTGTGCGTCTGAATCTACGTATTTGTATTTGCTTTTGTCTCTCTCACTCTTTTTGCCTGTGTGTACGGGAGGGTGTTTGCTTATTCCAATGCATGTCTTTCTCGGTTTGTGTGTCTGAATTTACGTATTTGTATGTGTATTTGTCTCTCTCACTCTTTTTGCCTGTGTGTCTGGGGGGGTGTTAGCTTATCCCAATGCATGTTTTTCTCGGTTTGTGTGTCTGAATCTATGTATTTGTCTGGGTGGATGTTTTTTTTATTCCAATGCATGTCTTTCTCGATTTGTGTGTCTGAATCTATGTATTTGTATGTGCTCGTCTGGGCGGGTGTTTGCCTATCTCAATGCCTGTCATTGTTGGTTTGTATGTCTGAATCTATACATTTGCATGCGCTTTTGAGTCTCTCACTCTCTTTGCTTATGTGTCTGGGCGGGTGTTTTCCTATCTTAAAGCCTGTCTTTGTTGCTTTGTATGTCCAAATCTATATATTTGCATGTGTTTTTATGTCTCTCACTCTCTTTTCCTATGTGTCTGGGCGGATGTTTGCTTCTCCCAGTGCATGTCTTTGGTGGTTTGTAAGTCTGAATCTATAGTCTCAGTCTCTTGTTTTTATGTCTGAATCTATGTATTTGTATGTGCTTTTGTTTCTAATAAAAGCTCTATGAATCTGCTAGCGTACCCTAGAAATAATGGAAATATAACAAGGTAATAGATAACATATTTTTAATGAAATAATGATATGTATGACATTAATATACATATATGATAGATACATTATCATTCATTATTAATATCAATGAACAACTTTGGACATTGTAAATCTGTTCCATAAAATGGTTCACCATGTTCTATCTTGATACTATAGCTATTGTCTTCTCTTAGTTCGTAATCAGTAATATAATCATTATTCCATTCTGAGTCATACACAATTTTTACAGGTGTGTCATCAACAGGCTCGATATGCGTTTCGTCTTTGATATTATTTGGTTCATTGACTGTTTGATCAATGGTAGTAACGTTTACCAGTACTTTGTTTTTGATCGACTCATCTTTATATTCCTTAGTGATATTTTCTGCCAATGCCCTTTTTATTTTTCTGCCAATTTCACTGTTTATTATCACACTATTTTTACACAGGTAACATTTCCGGCACGTAGACAAGATATGGTTTATAATATTAGTTGAAGAGTAGGCCTTTCTTTCGGTCTTTGCTTTCATTTGAATGCTAATACCCGAAAGCTGACAATATGGTTTAACACTGGGTAACATGTTACCACAAGCACTAGCAAGAAGATGCCCCTCTTCATCAACTATTATTTTTATGTTGGCATTCTCTTTGAGTGCAATCATTTCTGGAGATCTCAATCTCGCATATCCACCATCATAAGAGTGGAATTTTTTTGGTACTCCAAAGAAATTCAATTCCTTACTGTCATGACAATGCATACACACGCTTCCGATAGTGTTGCCACTTGTACTTTTTCATAGTTTAAATTCTTCTCCAGGTCAGCATTCAATTCTAGCATGTGAGCATTCAACACTATCATGTGAACACACTTTCTTAAAATGCTTCCTTTTCACTTTTTTACAGATATTAGTTACGTGTTTATCGTTCCAGTGTGTAAAAATTACTAATTTTATACATGCAAAAAACTAGGTAGTGTCGATAACTGCCCATAGAGTACCAGTGGGAAAGCCGCATCGTGTCTCTGAGCAACATAGAGTACAATTGTTAGAGTCATAAGCATATTTCATGTCATTTTAAGATACGTAAAAAAAAGTTGAATAATTTCAGTCCCAAAAAAAATTAGTCCAATAAAAAAAAGTGCTACTACAAACAATATTTTTCTAATAGTAAAAGTCATGACTAACATTTCTATATCATTCTCATTTGAATTTGGAAAATATTAAATGTGAATTTTTTTATGTTTTAAGTATGTTTTATGTCATTCTATGACATGTAAAAAAAAGTTGAAAAAATATCATGTTAAAAAAAATAAAAAAATGGTTGCCCAAAAAGTTTGGGGGAGGGATTCCTTTTATGTTGGGGTATGGGGAACTGTGGGGGTTGAGGTCCTTGGTGACTAGGGTCAAAGATGGCTGCGGACCTCGATGGTTCATACTCATAATCGTCTCACTACTTGATTTCCAAGTATATCTAAAGGATTGTTCTGAATTTCCTTATTAAATTTTTTTTCCTGCCATCTACATCTCTATTAGTATCAACTTTTTAGAATACTAGAATGTTAGAGCATATTTTATAATGACAAAACTGTTCAAACGATACTTGTGTGTTATGCAGAACACATCGGAGAAGTAAAGCTAGGACAACTCAAAAGGTCATTTTATCATTGTTAACCATTCCCATAGACTGATGCTCTTCCAAATTTATAATAAATTCCCTATGAATTAAGAACCCCTTCGGGCTTACCTTAACTGGTAATTAGTTTAACCCTTTTTTACCATCTTCATACATCGGATCACCAATTAAGATCATTCTCACTCCTATTATTCAATCACCAATTAAGATCATTCATAGAGTCCAATTCGAAAACGCTATACTTTTTTTTCGCAAATTGAGTTAGCTTTTACGCAAAATACTATAAAAAACATGATTATTTTGCCATACGACTGAAATCCGTATTTTTATCTAAAGCCCATTAAGCTATTGAACATCTTGTAGCAAGGTCTCTTGTAGGCGTCAAATCTATTACGTATCTGCGTATATTCTTTGTATAGTTGATACATTCCTTTCTTCATTCTTTAATTACCCGTGACGCATTCTTAACCAAAGGAAGTTTAATTTGGTTATTGAACCTACAAGCAATTACCCTTTTCAAAAACATTAGTTGTTAAATACACACAGATTTTTGTGTAATCCCCTATACATCTCTGTTTGGCTCAGAAACCCGTCTGGTTTCATTACACAATCTCGTCCCTGCTTCCAAATATAACATGTTTGATCGCTTTATAGGTCCATAATATAAAGGGATTGGTTGCTTTTTGCAATGTGCTCATCAAACTTCACTGTATATTCTTGTGCTCGTGAAACCTTATACAAGGTTACTACTTGCATTGCCATTGACTAGTATACTCTAGAGCTTAAAAGATAAGGCGGGAGGCGTTAAATGAATTTTTCCATGGAGGAGGGTGAAAATCTAGCAATTACTCAAAACGCTGTATTTTGTCAAAACTCCTTCAAAGATATCTCTTAATATCCTTTAAATGTATAAGCAATATAAGCCCGCCCAGGGGCTGGGGGACTGGTGCCAAATGGATTACGGAGGGGGGTGATGCCATGATGGTTGGGAGGGTTTTGAAGGTTATTATGATAAGTTTGGATTACAAAACTCGAATCACAGGGATTTAAAGGTGTAATATTTAATATAAAATGCCGGAAAAATGTCTTGGGGGAAATGTAGCGACGTCAGGGGGTGTTGTATACCAACACTCTACCAACACCAAGGTGGTATGCATTGTCATTGACAAGTATAATCTACGGCTTAAAAGATAACGCGGGAGGTTTTAAATGAATTTTTCCATGGCAGAGGGTGAAAATCTAACAATTGCTCAAAAACGCTGTATTTCGTTAAAAGCCCTTCAAAGATATCTCTTAATATGCTTTAAATGTATCAGTAATATCACCTTGCCCTTTGGGCGGAGGAATGGTGCCAAATGGATTATGGAAGGGGGATGATGCCATGACGGTGTAGAGTGTTTTGTGGGGCATCATGTTAGTCTTGGGTTGCAAAACTCGAATCACAAGGATTTAAAGGTATAATTTTAATCGGAAATGCCTGAAAAATGTCTTGGGGAAGATGTAGCGATGTAAGGGGGGTGTTGTATACCATCCATAATTTACCAAGGTGGTATGCATTTTCACTAACTAGTATACTCTAGAGCTTAAAAGATAAGACGGGAACGTTAAAGGAATTTTTCCATGGAGGAGGGTGAAAATCTAACAATTACTCAAAAAAGCTATATTCCGTTGAAAGTCCTTCAAAGATATCTCTTAATATGCTTTAAATGTATCAGTACTATCAGCTTGCCCAGGGTCGGGGGGACTGGTGCTAAATGGATTATTGAGGGGATGATGCCTTGACGGTGTGGAGTGTTTTGAAGGTTATTACAATAAGTTTGGGTTGAAAAAACTTGAATAACCCGATTGACGCATAATTTCTAACATGAAATCTCTTGAAGAATCGTCTTGGGGGAGATGTAGCGATCAGGGGGTGTTGTATACCATCCATAATTTACCAAGGTGGTATGCATTGTCATTGACTAGTATACTCTAGAGGTTAAAAGATAAGGCGGGAGACGTTACATGAATTTTTCCATGGAGGAGGGTGAAAATCTAACAATTACTCAAAAACGCTGTATTTCGTTATAAGTCCTTCAAAGATATTTCTTAATATCCTTAAATGTATCAGTAATATCAGCTCGCCCACGGGCGGGGGGACTGGTGCCAAATGGATTATGAAGGGGGGTGTGATTCCATGACGGTGTGGAGTGTTTTGAAGGTTATTATGATAAGTTTGGGTTGCAAAAACTTGAATCACCCGATTGACACATAATTTTTAACATGAAATGTCTTGAAGAATTGTCTTGGAGTTGATTATGTGTCTTCAGGGTGGCGGTGGGGAGCAGTCAAGTAATGTCATTTTTTGAAGGAACTACAGCTTAAAAGTTAGGGTGGAGGCATTAAGGAATTTTTTCCATGGAGGAGGTGAAAATCTAACAAGTACTCAAAGAATTGGATATTTTCCTTAAAAGCTCTTAATATGTCTTAAATTTGCATCTAATATCAAACTTATTTCTCCGGCATTGCATACTAGAGGAGGGGGGAGCATATTGTCGCAATAGTGTGAAATCTAATATCCCATGCAGAGAAACGATACATTTTCGTTTTATCGTTATTAACATCTTGAGAGCAAATATCTTCGGGAGTGTGTCAAATTTTGAGAGTAACACGTCATTCTAATGCTTGCCAAAAATGGGGAATCTTAGGTGTCTTGCATTAGGTTAATTTTAGAATATTGAAAGTTGGACAAAATACTGGGAATGGCAGTTTAGTCCTCTCGGCTAGAGCGCGTTCCCTTTGGAAGAAAATTGACCTTTCGAGTCCTGGCGGGGTCAAGAATTATAGAAAAACAAACAACTAAATGTTGAGTATTTCGGGTGAAAAATGAAATGCCATTAAGTTAAAAGTAGAAAAAAATTTGTTGAAGTTTTCGGGTGAAAAATGTCAAAAAAAGGAATTATGTGACAGTGATGGCTGCGCAATCATTGAGTGACCTTACATAAAGTGAGCGCCGTCATTAAGTTAAAGAAAACAAAAAGTTGTACATTTCAGGTGATAAATAAAATTTCAAAGAATAATATTACGTGACAGTGTTGCATAATCATTACGTAAGGTGTGAGCTGTCTTCACGATATAAAAGGGGGTTCCCCAATTGGTTCCTGTGGTAGGGTTACATAAAATTGCGTCAAGCATAATACACCTGACTGTTTGAAACGGGTAAGTCGAATGACGTCATTGGAGTCCACAGGGGTGTGTCATGGAGTCTTGCCAAGTGTATTCCCTTTAATAGAACTGGTGACTCTATTGTGCAGGTGTGAGGGGTTAAGAGCTCCCCTTGTTAGTTGAAGTTGTGTATTATCCCGTCACATTCCAGGTAATTGAAACACCTGGGAATCTTGCCTGGACATTCCAAATTTTGCCTGGGCGGGGATCTTGCCAGGGTTGAGAATCTTGCCAGGTAGAAACAGGGCTCTCACAAGAATCTTGCCTGGGCTCTCATAGTAATCTTGGCAGGGGTGGAAATCTTGCCAGGGCTCCGCTTGAAATCCTATGAAAAGGGATATGGCTGTTGCCGAATCAATAGATGGGATACTACCCTTATGCACCATATATTCCAAAACTAGCTCAAATAAACTGACTCTTTATATTTCCCTATATATTGTAGGTCAGTTATCAAAAGGTCATATCTCCAAAATTGTAAATTTTAAGAAGAACAAATGGAAAACCTCACAACTTTTTTATTTCCCCTCTTATAACTATAAAACAAAAAGAGATTGATTTTAATTGTCAATTCCTTTTGTTTTATGGTTTTCGGGGCGGAAATAAAAAAATTGTGGGTTTTTTTTTATTTGCTCTTCTGAAAATTTGCAATTATGGAGAAACGACCTTTTGATACCCGACTGAAAGCATGTAGAATTCTGAAAAGGTAGCGCCATACTAATTACTGAGCTTTCTTGAGTTTTCCATACTATTTTATTGTATTCTAAAAGTTACAGATATAAAAACCCTTTAAAATACTATTGTGTGTCTAACAGATTAGTATTTCATCTTTTGCAGGCTGATCAAGGAATTTTCTATGTCCAAGGGAACATTCTATTTTTTGGGGTAGGTTTTATGTTTTCAGTGAAGCGCTAGTTTTTTTCTGAATTTTGAAAATACTACCATATTGGTACATATTATGAGTCATTTTGTTTGAGGTAGTTTGAAGAAATATGTTGCATAAGCTATGAAACAATCCTTTTTATTCATCTTCAAGGGAAGTTTCTTCAAGGAGGGAAGTTTCAACTTCCCTCCTTTCTTTCATCACAAAAACTGAATTGATTTTGTAAGCAATAATTATATCATAACCCTAGTGATATTAAAATGCGAGAAGCCCACCATCTAGATATGAATATTTCATGTATAACCTCCATTCAGTCCATTCAAGGACAGATGATACGATTTGGGGCAATAGAGTCCCCTTGTCTAACTCTATTTTTTTTTAATCTTAAAGCTTTTTTAAAATGTTTCTTACCTTAGACCCTAAAAACAACTTAGCCTCCATATAGCTCAATGACGTCGAGGATGTCTCATCAACTATCCCTTGCATTTGCTGCTGCAGTGAAGTCCTCCCATTCTGATTGAAAGGGCTGTGCAGATCCCTGTGGTAGGATTCATCCAGTGTATTTCAGGCCCAGTATATTACTTATACAGCGTAATTTTAATCTGGGCCTGAAATTAACTTTTTAGTCGGTTACACCCCTTCACCAATGAATCCTTTGGCCTAAAGATAAACTGAGCTATGATCTCAAAATCTCCTCGTTGGAAGAATACACCACTTCTCTCTAGGCTCAGACCAGTGCAAACTAATGAGCTTGATAATTATGCACACCATACAACCCCACAGAAAAAGGAAGTCTTATTATGCCTTGCGTTATAAACCACGTTATTTTTTACTTTAATTCCTTATTCCGGCTTACGAAAATGTTTCTACTTACGAAAATACGCCCCAGATTGAAGCTAATGGATTACAGCACAATTTTGTATACAGAATGACAGGACAGTAACCTCGTTTTTTGCTTTGATAGCAAGTAGTAATATTCTTCCACTCAAAATCGGCTATATCTTTAGTCCCTTTGAAAACGAAGCGGAAGAGACATATATTTACAGCGAAATCGTTAGTAAATAGTCGGGGGTAGAAAATATGCCCAAATTTGTATGCAACAAATACAACGCCACTTGGGAATAAGCGGTAATCATGGAAAATCTCAAATCAACCCGTACTACAAATTCTGCCAGACCACTTTCGAGACCCTCGGCCAGACCACTTTAAAAACAGTAAATGGAATGAAGCTTATTAAGAAAAGTCGTAAACATTCGATGTTTTTTTTTTGTTGTTGTTGGTAGCCTATATTTTTTTTTCTCTCCTGTTCCTTCCTGGCCACGGAGAGTTACGGTCGAGACTATGTTGAAGTTTTGTTTGCCGTGAACTTATTGTTGAATAGTCGAATCAACGAATTCCGGAGTAAGGACCTGTTAGGATGTATGCCTCAGTCAAGGGCTAGTCTCCAGTATTTTTATTAGGAGGGGGGCAAGAGGGTCCATATCTGGATAGTCCAATGGCATGGGATGTATAATTTTTTCTCTCCAAATTATTGGGGGGGGGGAGAGTGCTCCCCCTTGCAACCCCCAAACGACGCCCCTGGCCTCAGTCCCCTGAATACACCTAAAACTGCAACTTTTCTTCGCCAATACAAAAAATAATCTTCGTTATAACGATCGTAGACCAGTGGCATCAATTCACAGGAATTTACGTTGGGTAAAAAATATAGTTTCCGAATCTAGAGGGAGGGCTTTTTTTCACTTTTTTTCGGAAATACCCAAGATCGACGTTTTTCAATGAACTACCCCCCCCCCACCCCCCGCCCATTGATGGCTCTAGCGTAGACTTTTAGTATTACTTTTAGTTTTATAGTTATTAGAAAAACAAGCTCTTGCGTTAATAATTCATGAGCTACGCAGGCTTCAGATTGCACAATTAAACATAATGAGTTTTCAAGGGCTATCAACTTGGTAGACCTGTTTATTATGTTGCTTGGAAGACAAATGCGTGTACCTTTACCCCTAAATGAATGTAGCTTTACAATAAAGAAGATTCGCAGGTTTTTTGCATCCTTAATCAAAAAGGTCAATGATCTCTTTCCGGTTTCTAGACAAAATTTTAGTGATTTTAATTTACGTGAAAAGCTTATAGACTAGTCAAGGGGCTCCGCACTATTTATGGCTCATACCAGGGTCAAGAAGAGACAAGAAACAGGGCCAGATTTCTTAGTGGCCACCCTCTCCCCCTTTAAAAATACGAATTTCAGCGTTGCAAAATCGCTGTGTTACTGCGACAAGTCTATGCCTTTCTCCTGTGTTGAATAAAATAAACAAATAAATATAAAAAAGCTTGTACCGGGCCCCGTTGATGCTTGATTCCTAAGATATCCCCTCCCCCAACAAAAGACCTAGGTGGTGCATGCAGCCTTATCCTTATCTCATGTGTCACTGATTGAACTTCCCAAAGAAGTGATTTCAGCGAGGGGCTAGGATACAAAAAAAAATGGTATGGATAACTGCAGAAACTTCTAGTTTGTAGGGACATCTAACAAATTGTTAAGAATATATTTTCAGGACTTTACAGAGGAGGGTGTAGGTACATCCAAATGTAGCTTAATACTTATTCTGAAGATCTTTCAATGGGAGGGTGTAGTATTTCTTTTGGGCACCTGTTGCTAACACCAGAGAGGGATGCCAACCACCTGCTACGCCCAAGAAGAACCCTTTGCTACGCCGAAGTAGGGAATTAACCACAAGAGCGAAAATAGGATTCCTGAAATTAAAACTAAGCTGCTGTGGAGTGTTTCAGGTTATATTTTGTGTAGAAACCAATATTGTTATGAAACAAATTTGATAGCAAAATATGCATATAAAGAGCCAGATTTTTATGCTGGTTTCAGATATTTAAGATTCAAGGATTTTAGACTTAAATATTGATAGTTATAAGCATTGGAACATTTCGATTTTTCTACTTCTAGTCCCGATTTGTTGCAAGTTCTCACTAAAGTGCTAATTTTTAAGAATTCTAAAATTCTAGGAAAATATCTTAAGCCAGTTTATTTGAAGCGGTTTTTTCAAAACATGTCGCATAAACTGTGAAGGCCACACGAAATAAGCGGTTATTATATACCATTTGTACAGTCATACTAGCTGTTATAAAGCCTTAAATTACTGCGCAACGACCAAAGACTATAAGAGGGGAAGTCAGCGGATCCTTTTGTATATGTGGATGTTAGGGGGCTCAAGTCAATCTGGAGCACATATACATTAATCTTACAGTCCCCTGGCTTGAACAACATGGAGAATCTCTTTTTTGAATGGGAAGCATTTTCGTGTCCTCTTTTTTCTGATTTTTGCCTCCCCGCTGCTAGAGTTGCACTTCAACATCATACAGAAGGGCTCATGGTGATTGTCTTTTTTATCTTTTCTTTTTTCCTTTTATATTATTATGTTAATTAGTATAGGATGTTTCTAGGAATATTTATATAGTTTTTTTCTTGGGAAGGCGTGATAACATCTAACCGCCAGGACCTCTAACGTTAGGACATCGACAAAATACGTCATAACATCGACAAAAAAATCCGTCAGAATCACTAACCGTCAGGACATCGACAAATTTTAAAACTTTTGTTTTTTGGGGTTTAGGGGGGGGGGGAAAGGTACCTAGGTTAGGTTAGATTACGTATTTAATATATGCTATGCTTTACCCCACCCCCCTGATGTGCAAATATATAGCCGAAATTTGTCTCTAATTTATTTTATACTTATTACTATTTTATAAACTTAAAAATTTTTTGTCGATGTCCCGACGTGTCGATGTCCTGAAGGTAAGATGTTATGTCGTTTAGTGCTTTTGACGGTTAGATGAAATGGTAGCACCCCTTTTTTCTTTTTTTTTATTAATATTAATTTAGGATGCCTCTAGGAATGTTTATGTAGTTAATCGCTACACGTTAGCAAAATTTAAATTTTTCCCTAGCGTAGTGATTTATATCTGTAATAGTTTTAATTTTTTTATTATGTAAATAAAAGCCAAAAAAAGTAGAGTCAAGTCATGTTAATTTGGAAATAATAGATCGAGAATCTATGCCCGATATTTTTTGCTCAACGGGTGGAAAGTCAAATTAGCACCGTTTAAAAGGTAGAAATACAAACCCAAACTCTGTCACGTTAATTTCAAATACATCGCTTGAAGTTTAGAATCTGTAAAACGACGCATATTAAAAAAAAAAAAAAAAAAAAAAAAAAAAAAAAAAAAATGTGATGCATTATCACATAGACTAACAAAATAGAAAGGTAGGAAAAACCAGTGATGCATCATCAACATTTCTTTCCGGGTGATGACCCTAAATTTGCATAAGTCTTTTAAAAACCGGTTAAAGTAACATATTATTCAATACAATCTAAAAGAGAATGGGGTGAGCTTGTTACTACTCAAATAGTATATTATTGTTAAATAATACAAGAAGATAATAATAACTCGCGATGATATCTGGATGCAAAAATTAAACTTGTCCTGTCTTAATAGCTATAACCTGAGTGAAATGTATCTGGCAGATGAAAAAGTTGAATCTGGTGTGTTCTGGCTTATAAAGGATTTTATTAGAAAACAATCTAAAAAGGATAAAATCTAAAGCTGGACAAAAAACCTGGGCTTTTGAACAATTTGTGACCAATCAGACAAATACGCATGGCTTCCAAGCAGGGTTGGTAAACTACTTTGAAAAAAAGGGAATGGAAAACGGATGAACTGAGTGAAAATCAGTGAACTTGTATGTGAAAATAATTGGGAAATTGGCAAAACCCAATAATTTGTTATGGAAAAATACACAATATTGTTGGCTTCTAGAGGGGGTAGGGCCCTGAAACGTTGAAAAACAAAGAAAATGCGGAGACTGAAACATTTAGGTTTATCATATAGTTTGTCAATGCATGGAGAACCAATACAAATAGATCATGCACGCACCTATATCAATCGGGGGGGGGGGTGTTCTAATAATGTTTTTTTATTTTAACCATAAATTCCAGAAAATTCATGATTTCACGGGGGGGGGGGCACCAAAACCCTACCCCTCTGTGTATATTCCTCTAGTGGATTCCATTAGATGCAACATAGAAGAAAATAGGGTGAATAATATTGTTACTCAGACAGGATTTTACTCTTATCCGTTAAAAAAAATAATAGTAATAAAAGAAAACAATTGACAATTGTATCTTGAGGCAAAGAATAGAACACTTCAGTTTACCAATAGAATCTGAGAAAAATATCGACTGTCCTCAATCTATAAATATTGAAACTTTGTAAGAATGTGCACTGAAAATCTTTTTCAAAGAGGAATGGCGACTTAGTGCATCCACAGAGAAAATGACAAACTAATGTCTCAGCCTTCCTTATTAAAACTATGTTTAGCTACACTTGGTCTAGTTTTATGAGAGAAAAAACTCCCCACTCGAAGAAAATCATTCACATTATTCCATGGGCGTATATCGGACAGGGAAGCCAATTATCCACACACATTTTATTCGTTGCTGTATTCACCTGTTAATGCTATGTCAAGGAGGCACACTTGTGCCTCTTTAAAGAGGCGATCCACCACAATGTTAAGCGATTTCCGGTCCTAGAGGTCGCAGAGAGACGGCGGTTACCGCATTTTGTAGCCCAAGCTTAAACTAAGTAATGTGCAAAATTTCATCCTCCTCCGACTTTATCTTCATGGGGTAAACTGGGCCGGAAGTTTCGACCCTCCCACCACAGCCCCCCTTTAACGTTGTCCGATTGGGCTGAAATTTAGAGGTTAAGCTTTCCTAGGGCCCGGCAGCTCATCCTCGAAATTTCAGCTGAATCTGATCACTCATTCCCTGTTTTCCAAAAACCAGATATAGCCACTTAATGTTCATTGCTCTTTTTTTTATTAGCCACGCCTACAGGCCACAGTTGGCAACGGATCCGGGTGAATGATTACTCATTCGAAGCGGAATTCGACCTGTTAGGGCCTTTTGATATTTTCAGACCGAAAAAATTATCCCCCGAATTTAAATTTACGAAAAACCTCGTTTTCCTATTAGAGCCCATGTTAAATTTTCCCACCACAGCCTCCCTTTAACGTTGTCCGATCGGGCTGAAATTTAGAAGATAAGCTTTCCTGGGGTCTGGGAGCTTATCTTCGAAATTTCAGATCAATCTGATCACTCCTTCCCTGTTTTCCAAAAACAAAATATCAAGTTTCTTGGGGATTTACTTGCGTCAAAAATAGATTCGACAGACTAAAAATACAATAACAATTGTGTCTCTTTGGTACAGTGGTCGATACTCCTGACTGTCAGGCGGAAGACACGGCTTCGATTCCCCGTCAGAGGAAATTTTTTATATACTGAATTAAAGTTTAAAAAAGAAACTCAGTTTCTTTTTAAAATTATTTGAAGAAAACTACGTTTTTTAAAGAGTTAAAGAGGCTGAGTTACAAGGTCGAACCTTAAAACGTATAGGGATTAGGAGGCACAGTTTGGGGGCTGTTAAAGAGGCTGAGTTACAAGTTCGAACCTTAAAACGTACAGGGATTAGGAGGTGCAGTTGGGGGGCTGCCGCCCCCCAAACCCCCGCTTCCATATATGAAAGGGGCTGTGCCCTCCTCAACGCCTCGCTCTTTACGCTAAAGTTTGACTTTATCACAACTCTTTTTTTTAAACAATAAAAACTTTAGCGTAAAGAGCGAGGCGTTGAGTTTATATTCCCGCAAGCGATACTCCTGACTGTCAGGCGGAGGACCTGGGTTCAAGCGACGTAGTACCCACCGGTATTAAGTTACCCGTAAATTGCGGGGGACAGTTGAGGGGGTCCTTCCACTTCCCTTGTTCCTAGGTTCCTTCATTCTGCTTGTACTTATTCAGCGCTCGTGGATTGCGTAATAATCATTCCGTAGCAAAATGGCAAGCGTGAAGCTTGTGTTCAATGATGTACTGAACTTTGTTGAACGGGCGATGAAGGCTGGAAACCCGATAGACAGTATTGTCAAAAGTGCGGTATCACATTTCTCCAATGCGGATATATTGGAAGCGAAAATAGGTGATTTGGGATGAAGCCGAATATGCGACGAGAGTGACTGCAAGAGACAAAAGTTCGGATAATGTCATTGACATAATGAAAGTTTTTAAGATGTGTGCCGAAAAAAACATTTCGCTCCCGCGGTATACAAACCTGATGACGTGCCCTTTATTCCAGGCGAAATAAGTGCAAATTTGACGAAAACAGTGGGAGAGCTATGCCGAGATTTCGACAGCTTCGTCCAGTCTGAGTATCAGCTGCGCGATTCCTAACCGTCACGCAAGAATAATGGAAGCATAAGCAGACTTACGCCGTAGTTCTCAAAAATCCGCCCCAAGGACTGACTGATCCCTAATCACAGAAATACTATTTAATTAGACTTTGCGTACAGACAAGCAATGACATCGTCGAACTGTGGCCTCGTAAGTGTGCTTGGAGCTTTCTCGTGAAATACAAAGCGACCGCCGATTCCATTGCACAGGCTATTACCAGTACCGATAATTCCGTTGTCGCGAGGATAAAAAGCCCCTCTTTCTTCGGGATAATTCGCCACGTCCGTGCTAGTATTTCAGAAGAGGACTTACGCAGTTTAGTGTCGAAATGTGTCGAAGCTTCTGGAATAGGCAAAACCAGGTCATTCAAACTGAAGTTTGATTCGCATGAAGACCTACAGAGTGCAATCAAGTCTCCCCCCGTGATTGGGTATGAGCGGCTGCCAATTCACGAATACAAATTTATGCCAATCCAGTGCTACAAGTGTCAATGCTTCGGCCACGCAGCAAAGGCATGTCCAAATCCGCCAAAGTGCTCCCGTTGCGCTGGGAAACACTCCAGCTCAAAGGACAATCCCTGCCAGAACCCCCTCAAATGTGCTCTATGTGGTTCGGCAAACCATCCCTGTTACAGTTTTAAATGCCCTGAAGCACAGAAAGCGTTAAAACAATGAATAATCTTGAACTCAAAGTTGTATCATGGAACATGAATGGTGGAGTTCTGGATAAACTACTTCTGGTTGAGCAATTAGTACAAGAATATGACGTAGTCTGTCTACAGGAGCACTTTCTTACAACTGAAGGACTTCAGCTTCTTGAGGTCAATGACAGTTCCAGCGTATTCAGTGTTCCTGCAAAGCGTTCTGGCAGAGGTAGACCCTCTGGTGGTATTTCAATACTGGTAAGCAGAAGTCTTAATCCTTCCTTGTACAAGCAGTCTGATTTCTTCGTCGGTGTCCGAATTGCTGATACAGCTCTATTCTGTGTCTATATGCCCACGGATTATCGTGACGATGAATCTGATGCAAGATTCAATGTTGCTTGTGGACAGATTTGTGGAGCAGTTGACGGATGTGTTACGCAAAAACTGTCATGCATTGTAACCGGAGACATGAACTGTAACCTGTGCGACAACAGCCCAAGAACTCAGGATCTCTCAGCTGCCTGTGAAAGTCTCCGTGTACTTGAAAATGACCTGGACTACACGTATGTACACAACTCCGGCTCTGTATCCTCCCTTGACTCAATGCTGTGTTCTGCAGATGTGAAGACAAACGGAAAATGTAGGGTAAAATTAAGCATCTGTGCTTCCGACCACCTACCCATCTCGAATGTGTTCTGTGTCACTAATAAACCTACTCAGCCCGATGAATGTCACCGTAAATGGGTGGTAAAATCTGAGTGTGGAAAAGCCGACTCTGCGCTTTTCAAGTCCGTGTATGATAATATACTTGAAAAGATAAAGGTCCCAATTCAACTGCTTCAACAAGATTCGCCTGTTCCCGATAATGAGAAGCAGATACTCCTGAACAATTACTGTGCAGAAATTACACATGCCCTACGCTGTGCCGAAAAGGCTGCAGTTCCGACACGAAAAGTTCGAATCGGAAGTGAAAATCCACAGTGGTCTCAGAATGTATAGTTGTCCGAGTCTTGTAGTCGATCTAAATTCTGGTATACACTATGGAACGAGTGCGGGCGCCCTCGTCAAGGTTTCTTGAATGATATCAGGCTATACACTAAGCGAAAGTTCGCCAAGACCCTTGCTAAAAATCAAACCGACTTAATGGACCAGAATTGCAAAGTGCTTGAAGGTGACCCAAATGCAGTCTGAAAGTATATTAAAAAGAAAAGGAGTCCGAAATCTCACAAAGAAGAAATTTTGCCAAGGGAAAGTAACTGGAATAAATATTTCACCGCCAACTTCTCACCGCCGAACAAGGCTCTCGAGAAAGAGTTCGAAAAAGAGCTCGAATCCCTCCTAGCGTCAAATGAACGAAGTGTCGGGTTCGTTGTTACTGTTTCTAGTATCCGTCATATGCTTTCTAAACTGAACAAGAAGTATTCTCGAGGTGATGATAATATTTGTGGAATGCATCTGGCTATTGGGGGTGACAATGTGTTAAATCACCTTGCTCTTATGTACCAGATGATCTTTAACTGCGATCTTGTCCCCGATGTTTTCTGTGTTGGCGTCGTTACACCAGTTCCCAAAAAGGGAATGATCCCAGGAACTTTTCATCATACCGCCCGATAACTTTTGCGCCGGTATTCTTCAAACTCATGGAAATGCTTGTTTTCGGTGACCTAAGTGAAGCTTGTTATACTCCCGATTCACAATTTGGGTTTAAGAGTGGTACTAGTCGCGAGCATGTTCATTCGTTGATAGCTAATCTTTTGCTCAGTGCTCACGATAATAATGATACACTTGTTCTAGCTAGCCACGATGTGCGTAGAGCATTCGACTCCGGTATCCACGCACACATACTTAGTTCTGCTTTTAAACGCGGAGTTGACCGTTCGGTTGTCGTTGCATGGAGGAGTATGTATAGGAGGCAGGGAGTGAAGATTAAAGTCACCACTCATCGCGGTATGGTGGTATCCACCGTAGTTATACCTGTCCGTAAAGGTATCCGGCAAGGCTCCATTACTTCCCCTCCTCTATACAACAACAGCATTATCGTCCCTCAAGAATCTGCCAAAACGTGCTGCATATATCTAGGTATAGACGTGTCGCTCATCAATTACGCTGATGATATACTTAACGCAAGTAGGTCTGTTTCAAGTGTTGAGGATAACTACAATATATTGAGTGATGAATATGCTAAGATTGGGCTAGCTTTTAATGCTGCCAAAAGTGAAGTAGCTATTTTTCATCACAACTTGAAAGATTCGACCCCGATTAGCGTGCTCCTAGGCGATACTGCGGTGAGCTCAAAGCCATCTCTAACTTAGCTTGGACTGCCAATCGCTTCAGATCTGCGGTTTACTCGTGAAGCACTGGTTGAGCTTTTTTCTGAAAAGGCACGCTAAGCATACGGACTACTTCTACCCTGCAAACGTATGTATAACCGTGGTATACTCGGAAGGCTCTATTCCGTGTTCGTTATCCCGCATGTTCTGTCACTCTCGCCGTTTTGGTCTCTTTTCACCGAAACAGATAAGCGCTCAGTCCGTCGGGTTTACTATAAGTATGCAAAGTATCTTTTAAGTGTTCCGCCATGGGAGAGAAACTCAAGAGTTTCGAAAAATTACAGCGTTGTGGACCCGACTACTGCAGCTACTGAGCGAATCGTTCGATTTCGGCGTTCGCCTAATCCTGATCATGATATATACCGAGCTATCGTAGGCTAGTTTGAATAAGAGTTTAGTATGCTGTATATAGATTGTTATTGAAGTCTTGTTGTTTCTCTTATTGCGTTTTCTTTTTCTCTTTTTTTTTCTTTTTTTTTCAATACTCCGTTTTGTAACCTTGTGTTATTTATGATGGGAAATAAAAACCATTCATTCATTCATTCATTCATTCATTCATTCAGTTTCTTTTTTAAATCCAATCTATTAAATCCTTCGGCTCAACAGGCGTCTCCAGAAGAATATCACAGTCGGCCTTCAGGTTACAGGTAAGTCTCCACTGCTTTGATAACATTATTTAAAAAAAACTACGTTTTCTAAAGAGTTAAATAAGTAATAAACTGTACAAAAACGTTCAGAAATTATTTTAAAAAAACTACTTTTTATAACGATTTAATAAGGCTGAGTCACAAGTTCGAACCTTAAAACGTACAGGGATTAGGTGGTACTGTGGGGGGGCTGCCGCCCCACAAACCCCCGCTTCCGTATATGAAAGGGGCTGTGCCCTCCTCAGCGCCTCACTCTTTAAGCTAAAGTTTTTATTGTTAAAAAAAAAATTGTTGTAAGAAAGTCAAACTTTAGCGTAAAGAGCGAGGCGTTGAGGAGAGCACAGCCCCTTTCATATACGGAAGCGGGGGTTTTGGGGGGGGCCGCCCCCCAACAGTACCACCAAATCCCTGTAAGGGTTTATGTTAGAACTTGTGACTCAGCCTCTTTAAATCTTTAGAAAACGTAGTTTTTCTCAAATAATCAAAATATGAGGCCAGAAAACAGAATACAAAATACAGAAAGCTTTCAGAATACAGAAAGCTCAGCTCCCTAATTTAATCCCTAATTAAAGTCGCTCAACATCAGAAATATGGGCGACAACTAAGGGGAGTGGGAGGCATTTGCTCCCACATATTTTGTCCCTCCTTGGATTTTTAAGAATACAATTTTTGATATTTTCATTGGAAAATGCCTTCTCTTGGTATTTCTGTGAAGAACTTGAAAAAAAACTGCCCCCTTCCCTAGGCTTTGAAAATGAATCCCCCCTAAATTTCTGTGAATTGACACCACTGATCGAAAACTCCCTGAAGAATGAATTAGGGATAATAGACCATTGTCATTGCCACCTTATTTGCCAGTTTTAAGCGTACACACACTTTATGGACACCCCTTATATCCCCTCTTTGGTCTGTGTATTTGATTGTCTTGGAGTGGGAAGTTTTCTCTCCCTTGTTTTTCTAACGGTATAATTTTTGTATTTGTTTAAGCTTATTTGAATTCATTTTATTATTTCTTTTTTGCACCTAATGTGAGCATCATTTCCAACACTAGTCTCCATCTAAGCAGCTAAGGAGGGCTTACACCAAATACGCTGTGCTGCTTATCCTCATAGTACACTGGAAGAAGCTCTTGCCTATGCCCTCTGTAGTTTCGAAAGTTTTAGCATTTCTTTTCCACAGTTTCTTACATTTCCACGTAGTCCGCCTATCTTTGAAGTTTTTTTCGAAATATTTAACCCACCCAAATTTTGGAATTCCCCCAATTTCTGCATATGCTCCAACCGTTGTTGATAATTCGCTGCATAATTTTTTATTCAGCTTGTCGTAAACGCTTACATAATTGTATTAATTATTTGGCCACTAACAAGCAATTATATAATATCGCACCTTAAAAAAATCGTTGATCACTGTTTATAATGTCTTTCAATACTGTTTTATGATACCGTTAAAATATCTTTAGCATATTAAAATACCATGAAAATAATAGTTACTAGGAACTGGCAAATCTCATAATGCTATGGGATCATTGGCCAAGTTTTACTATTTCTTAAGAGATGTCATTTAGGGTTGCAGAAAAAGGAACATATCGGTAAGTCTTGGTACGGGAAATGACCTAAGGATGAATCCCCCTATCTTACTTATATACAATTTCTGATAAAATTGAGCACTTTTATAGGCACTTATGTACAACTCCTTTGTGGGGAGCGATCAGAACTTCTGGGGGAGGGAGAGTCCAATTACAAAGAATCGAGAATTATATGGAATACATAAGAAATTTACAAGAATCTAAAGATTTTTTTTTTGGAAGGGAGAGATATGTATATATATATATATATATATATATATATATATATATATATATATATATATATATATATATATATATATATATATATATATATATATATATATATATATATATATATATATATATATATATATATTTATATATATATATATATATATATATATATATATATATATATATATATATATATATATATATATATATATATATATATATATATATATATATATATATATATATATATATATATATATATATTACGGCATAGTTGATCATCGGCATTACCAGTTAATTTTCTTTCCTTGTTTAATGCTTACTCTTTTATAATTAATTACAATATAAAGGTCTCACTAAAATGTGGAATTTTGTATTTGGTGTCTCAATTGTGCACTGTCATCTGTATCTATTTTCCCCTCCTCAACACCTAGTTCTTTACGCTAAAGTTCGAATTCTGTCCCAATTCCTTAAGAATGACTCCTGAAACACAAGGGTCGTTATAGAATCGACCAAGTGGTCCTAGAATATCGTAAGAGGGTTCATTCGAAACATTGTATTTTTTGGCCAGAAGAAGGATTATGCCTGATTAGAGCTTTTTCATTAATCATCTTAACAGTCCTTTATATTATGACTTTAAAAAACAAACAATTCCAATAAGGTTGAGAACGAACTGTTTGATAAACTTCGACTTTCTTCCAGCAAAGAGAAGTTTCTTCCAGCAAAGAGAAGTATATATATGTACTGTGTTTTGTTTTTGTGTTTCAATTTTAGCCTTATATTTGTTCTTATTTGTAAGTAACGACAAAAAAAAAAACGAAGAACAGATATGGGTAACTGACAAATTCAAAATCTAATTTTGAAACAATAGGAGCAAAATTTAAACTTAAAAAGGGAGGTTCTTTAGTAATCTATCGAAGAGAGGGCAATAGCAATAGTAGTAGTAGAACTAGTAAATGTAGCAGTGGTAGCAGTATTAGTATTAGTGTGCACATATTGCCTTTTTGTCAATTGGTCTTCCCTTTAAACATTCTCTGAGAGTTCCAACTTAATACACAAATCAACTCTTAAGATACGCTATTTTGACAATCTAAATGTAAATAGTGTCCTTCGTTACTTCGAATTTGAGATGAGATGAGATGGGTTTTATTTTCAACTAATAATTACATCATACTTAACTAGCACTTACCATATTTTTTAAATAACGTTATCAACCAAACGTAGAAATGGTAAGAACTGATGTTTTATTAAGCCTCTATTGTGGCTTGAGCAGCGTCACACAATCTTTCATCATAAATCAAACTCATCTACTTTTCCTACTCTTTTCTTGCCATTAATATTCTCTCAAATTTTATACCTTCATAGACTTAGCCTTAATAGTACTATTATCACAGTATTTTCGGTGATAGCAAAAGTAGTTGCAGTGTTATTGTAGTACTAGTAGTAGTGGTGGCAGTAGTAGAAGCAGTATTAATAGCGGTAGTAGCATGCGCATATTGCCTTTTGGTCAGTTGAATATCGCTTTCATGATGCCCCAGAAGTTTCACCTTGACACGTTAATCCATTCCAAAAATACCGTTGATGTGCGCTTTTGACACCCTTTTGACCCCCTTTTCACCTTAATACTCTAAGCCTTACAATTTGTTGCAATTGAAGTAGTAGTTGGAGCAGTTTAGTAGCAGTAGTAGCATAAGTAAAAGTAGCAGGGGTATTAGTGTTAGTAGTGACATATAGGCTATTACCTTTTTGTCAATTGATCTTCCCCTTTGAGTATTCTCCAAAAGTTTCAACTTAATACTCGAATCACTTTTTGCGATACGCCCTTTAGATAATCTGCATGCGCATAGTGTGTTTTGATTTAGTTCAACATCCCCCTCAATATACCATCAAATTTTTACCTTCATACGTGTAGCCTTAGTTGTACTAGTACCATTGCTGATACTCCCGTATCAGCAATATTTTTCCCCTGAGCATTTCCTCAGATATTTTGTTCAGTATCCTCAGCCTTAGTAGTACTCGCTACAGAAGTAGTAGTTTTAGCGATAGTAGTGATAGTAGTGAGAGCAGTAATAGTACTTGTGGTAGCAGTAGAAGAAGTAGTAGTTGTAGTAGTAGTAGTAGGGCTCAAATCACTTTGACTATTCAAAAGGGCACTATAACTTCCAAATTAAAATAAAATGATACCCATCTGAATTTAATACGACCACCCATTCCATAAAAACCTTATATGCCCCCAGGGCAAAACTTAAAGCCCTTGCCCCAGGGCGCTGACGGGTTGTGTCAACCCTATTGGCGCTTCGATCACTTTGACTCTTAGAAAGGACACTAAGACTTCTGATTACCAATCTAATGAGTGCCCTCGAAAGTATATACGACCACCCTTTCTATAAGAACTTTATATGCCCTCAGGGCATAACTTACAGCCCATGCCCTGAGAGCTGTAGGGGGCAGGGGTTGTCTTCGTCACAGACATAATTTTCGAACCTTTCAACTACGATGAACAAAATTATTATCTCCGATTTTTGATTGGAGGTGTTAAAAGAAATGATGAACGTGGAAGGGGGAGAGGCTCGTTGCTCTCAAATCACTTTGACTCTTAAAAAGGGCACTTTAACTTCCAATTTCAAATCAAATGAGCCCCATCTGAAGTTTATACGACCTCCCATTCCATAAGAACCTTATGTGCCCTCATGGCATAACTTACAAGCCTATCCCCAGGGCGCTGGGGATTGTTTCAACCCCAGAGACATTATTAAATGTTCTTTGGACTGTTTTGAACAAAATCGATATCTCATAATTTCTATAAGATGTGTTTGATAAAAAGAGGGGTTGCCAGGGAGGAGGGGGCCTAAATGCCCTTCATCACTTTTGACTCTTAAAAAGGAACTAGAACTTCCAATTTTCAACCAAATGAGCCTCTTCCAAGGTTAAACAATCCCTTCCATTAAAACTTTAAATACCCCACGGCATATCTGGACTATGGAATATTTTGAATAAAATGACTGTCTCAAAAACTTTTATTCGTTGGAGGAGGGGTAGCTGCCCTCTGATCACTTTTCCTCTTAAAAAAACACACTAGAAATTTTTATTACCAATCCAATGAGTCGCTTCCAAAGTATATACGATCACACTTTCTATAAAAACATTATATGCCCCCGGGGCATAGCTTACAACCCTTGCCCTTGGAGCGGGGGGGGGGGGGGTGTCTTCCTCAAAGACATGATTTCTGGACCTTTTAACTACAATGAACGAAATTGTTATCTCCAAATTTTGATTGCATGTCTTCGGGGAAATGATGAGCGTGGGGGGGGGGGTGCTAGTTACTCTCAAATCACTTTCGACTCTTAAAAAGGGCATTATAACTTCCAACTTCAAAACACATGAGCCCCAGCGGAAGTTTATACGACCACCCATTCCATAAAACCTATTGTGCCCCCAGGGCATGACTTAAACCCTATCCAAAGGGTACTGGGGGGCTGTATCAACCCTAGAGGCATTGTTGTATGTTCTCTGGACTGTTTTGAGCAAAATCGCTATATCACAATCTTAATCAGGATCGTTTGGTGAAGAGGAGTAGTAAGGGGGGGGAGGGGCTAGCTGCCATTCATCACTTTTGACTCTTAATATGGAACTAGAACTTCCAATTTTCAAACAAATGAGCCTCCTCTAAAGTCTATACAACCATCCCTTCCATAAGAACCCTTGAATGCCCCCGAGGCATAATTTATAACCCTTGCCCCCAGATTCTGGGGGTTTGTTTCAACCCCAAAAGCCTTGTTATATGATATTTAGACTATTTTGAATAAAATGCCTATTTCAAAATTTCTATTAGGTACATTTTGGGACATTACGACGTGTGTGTGTAGGGGGAGGGGGGTAGCTACCCTCCGATCACTCTGACTCTTAAAAGGGGCATTAGAGCTTCTGATTACCAATCCAATGAGCGAAGTTTATATGACCACGGCTTATATAAGAACCTTATATGCCCCTAGGGCTTAACTTACAAACCTTGCCCTGAGGGTTGGGGGTGGTTTGTCATCCTCAAAGACACAATTTCCGGACCTTTCAACTACGTTGAACAAAATGGCTATCTAAAATTGTTTATTAGAAGTGTTTGGGGAAATGATGGGTGCGGGAGGAGGGGTGGGGGGTATTTGACCTCCGATCACTTTCTACCAATAAAAAGGGCACTAGTCCTCTCAATTTCCAATCGAATGAGCCCTTTTTTAAATTTCTACGACAAAGCTTTTATAAAAACCTTATATGCCCCCGGGGCATAATTTACATCCTTTGCCCTTGGAACTGTGGGGGGGGGGGAGAGGTTGTCATTCTCAAATACATAATTTCCAGACCTTTTAACTACATTGAACAAAATGGTTGTCTCAAAATTTTGATTGGATATAATCGGGGAAATGGTGGGCGTGGGAGGGGGGTTAGTTGCCCTCCAATCACTTTTGACTATTAAAAAGGGCACTAGCCCTTGCAATTTCCAATCGAATGAGCCCTTTTTGAAATTTCTGCGATAACGCTTTCTATAAAATCCTTACATGCTCCCAGGGCATAATTTACAACCTTTTGCCCATGGGACTGTGGGGGGGGGGGTTGGCATTCTAAAAGACATAGTTTCCTGACCTTTCAACTAAGCAATATTGCTGTCTCAAAGTTTTGATTGGATATGTTTGGGGAAATGATCGGGGTGGGAGGGAGGGGGGTAGTTGACCTCCAATCACTTTTGACTATTAAAACGGGCACTAGCCCTTTCAATTTCCAATCGAATGAGTCCTCTTTGAAGTTTCTACGACAACTCTTTCGATACGAAATGCCCTGGCCTAAAACAAGCTGAAAAAAAATAAATAAATAGACAATACAATGTGCCAACATCGTTCTTTACTAAGGCAGTGCTATTGCGCTGATTATGATTTGTAGCTCTGCTATAAAGCCTGTCATATGGAATATGGCGTCAATTATGCGGTGTCGTTAAAAGATTTCCGAGCACGGCATTCTATGAAGGTTTTTGCTGTTGTTAGTGTAAGAGCAAGAAAAGTCTTTCGAAATTTCGACTACTCTTGAAACTGTTGAAATAGAGGTCTGATATAAAAGCCTAAATCATGTAGAATCTGTGGTTTGTTACAAAGTGTCGTTAAAATATTTTCCAGCAAGTCATTCTATGAAGGTTTTCCTTCCTGTTGATCCAGGGACAAGAAAAAATCTTTTGAAATTTCGAGTGCTTTTGAAGGAGTTGAAATAGAGGCCCACTATAAAAGCACAAATCACATTGAGCCCGTGGTTAGGTGTTGTATTTAAAAGATTGTCAGTACGTCGTTTTACGAAGGTTTTCTTTACCCTTAATGCAGTGATTAGGAAAAGTCTTTCGACATTTTGAATTATTAATTCAAAGAACTTTTTCCACAAAATAAGCTTTTCAAAGAAAAGTAAAGAACTCCATTAAACAAAAAATGAGCAAAAATAAAATCAAATTATCTACCAAGCTCGAAACTACCACAAATCAGCATTGATAAATAAATGAAACCCAAAACGAACAGAAATTACAATAAATAACCGTTTCAAACTCAAAACGAGCAGAAATTAACAGAAGTTGGGCGCAAAACCCCTATGCCTTCCCAAGGCCAGAACAAAATTTGCACTTTACTCAAAAAATATAAATGTTTTTACTTTTATAACTTTAATAAATCAAGTAATTTTAACATTTTGATTACTAAATATCAGTATATGTATATTTAACTGGCAATGTTCATTCATTTGTATATGTAAGGGGGATATGCACTTTAATATTAAAGGTAAAGCTGGCAAAGAATCCGAGCTTAGTAAACTTACCATCACCCACCCGAAAGTGTTTACAGTACACTACTGGTGTCTGCAGCAACTCATTGCTGGCATCCTGCCAGTAAAAGCTGAGTCCACTACTTAATTTATGTTTGTTTTATCCGTGTGCATTGTTTATTTATGTATTGTGTAATGCATTTTAAGTTAACCGAGTAACATTGTTTGCTAAATAGTAACTTTTCTTGGTTATCGCTTGAAGAAAAATGTCCCATTGAAGACTTATGGAAGGAACGGGATATCTTTACTTTTTAACCATTTTGTATGTCCCCCCCCCATCAGGTGGAAGAGCTCGTGCACATGTAGTCCCAGGGAGTTTTCAAACTCCCCTTTTCCTACAGGTAATTTTAGAGGAGAGGGGTTGAGGGGGCACTCGCCCTCGGGCTTATAAATTTTTGGGTTGCAAATCAGAAATGAATAGTCTAACATTTATAATCATTTTGTAGTTTAAAAAATTTTATCTTTATTAAAATAAAGTAGAGATCGTAGTTGGCATTAATTTACTTACTTAGTGTAATACTTATATAATAATGCGTAATACTTAACTGTAAGTATAAGTGAATTGAAGAGGACAGGAAGGTACATTACCTTGAGCTTGTTACTGCAAGTATGAATAGGAGCAGGGTTGCCAATTGCGGGGGGGGGGGGGTGTATTTCGCCCCTTCATCTCATCCCCCAGGTTCTGAAATATACCGCTTTTTGGTATTTTCATAAAAAAAGAAATAAAACAAAGCTTTCACCCTTTAGATTCTGAAAAATACCTTTGATTCACCCCCCCCCCTACATTATGTGACTTGGTGCCATGAAGAAGAGACTTTTTGTATATTAAGAGTTTAATTGTGTCGATGCCAATTTTCCAAATAAAATCATGAGTTGTGGCAACTTTTTTTCATATTTTAGAATGCTTAAAAGAATTAGTTTCGGAAAAGCATTTCCGCACGGCACAGGTTCTTTTGTAACATAGCAGGCCATTTGTTTGTCGTAAGGAGGGGAGGTTAGGAATTACCTGGTCTCTAGAGTTTTCGGAAAGTTTTACCGAAGGTGACCTTAAAATTAAAGAACATGCCCCGAGAAACATAGACGTGTTTTTAAGGGAATAGGGCGGGCAAACAAATTTCCTGCCCCTTTAGAGGAAGTAGTGACTTCAGAAAAAGAGGATGTTAATAAAGCCGCCTACAGCGCATGTCAAAGCGATGAATGCCTGTATTGCCTGTCCGATTCTGTCAGTAAGTGTGTAATGTAACTCTTGTCTATTTCATAAGGTCGATTTTGCCGAATTGATTGCCATCCTAAGCATCAATTTAAGATATGTCTAATATTATTAATATTTTAAAAATATTCTCAATGTAAATTATGCTATTTATGTTCGTTAATACCATCTAAGGCGCCTTTTACGCGAGTAGAGATGACCCTAAAGCTCCCACGAGTACACCAAATATGGGCATAGAGTCATTAGGGAGAACACGTGGTTAATGGGGTCAATGACCTCTTTTTCCAAACAACAACAACATCGACCTTGACATTCGCTGAGAGCGTGCACTTACAACAACAACAACAACATCGACCTTGGAACACCTGTGCTGTCGACCTGAATTCACCTATCGTGAATCAATAATTCCCCTTAGAAACAACAAATTATTTTCCCCTTTCTTGACAGATCAATCAACCAATGACATCATCTGTCAGACTTTAAAAATTTTCGCCTAGAAACGATTCTCCAGGAATAGATCCAAGTCATTAATGTCTTTGCCTCGGAAACAACTCTTTTGGTCGAACTCCAAAGGATATTAATAGCCAAAGGCCATGGAAACAAGTCTCCAAGAAACATCTTAGCGATGAATTGTTTTAGCGCGGGAATCAGGTTTCTTATTAATTTGAAATGCATGAGCGCAGAGATGCCAAAAACAAAGGGAACACGCTGAATTACGTTTAGGGATTATTTGGGCGAAACTGTTTTAGACAGGTTATGGAACTATTTCGGCGAAACAGTTAGAGACATTTAAAAGATGATTTTGAAGAGATTTTAAAAGAGAATTTAATGGTGAAACTCTGCGGTCGTTATAATACACAAGTTTCATTTGAACAGTGTTGTGAGGTCCTCTAACCCAACTCCAAAGGGTTCCAATCCTCCTACCCAACCCCGAAGGAAGCCCCCGGTCCTCAAAGGCCCCAGATCCCCAAACGCCCTCCCTGGGCCCCAAAGGTCCTCCCCCGGTCCCCATACATGCACACAAAAACTTACACACACACAAAAACTTACACACACACAAAAAAACTTACATACACACACGAAAACTTACACACACACACGAAAACTTACACACACACTCCAAAACTTACACACACACACACACAAAAACTAAAACACACACACATACAGACACGAACACAATAACACGAAAACTTACATGCAGACAAAAACTAACATCCACAAAAAAAATTACACACACACACACGCAAAACTTACACACACACACACACGAAAACTTACACACACACGCCAAAACTTACACACACACAAAAAATTACACACACACACACACACAAAAACTTAAACATTAACACAAAAAAACTCACACACACACAAACAAAAACTTACAAACACACACACACACACACACACAAAACTTAAACACACACACACGAAAACTCACACACACACCCCAAAACATACACACACAAAAACTTACAAACACAAACACACACAAACACACACACAAACACACACACAAACACACACACACACAAAAACACACACACAAACACAAAAACAAACAAACAAACACACACACAAAATTATACACACACACACACACAAAAAACTTACACACACAAAAACTTACACACACACACACACATACACACACACAAACTTACACAAACACACAAAAAACTTACATCCACAAACAAAAGCTTAGACACACAAAAAATTACACACACACACACAAATACTTAGACACACACTCAAAAACTTAAATTCACAAAATAACTTACATTAAAAAAAAAAATTACACACACAAAAAAACTTACACACAAACACAAAAAATTACACACACACACAAAAACTTACACACACACACACAAGAAAACTTACACACACAAGAAAAAAATTACACACACACAACAAAACTTACACACAAAAAAACACAAACATACACACACACACACACACACACAAAAACTTACACATTCACACGAAAACTTACATTCACACAAAAACTTACAAGCACACAAAAACTTACTCACACACACACCAGGGATGCGCCGCAAAAAAAAAAGTAAACTAAAAAGTAAAAATTTCAAAATGTTATCCCCCAAACGCCCTCCTCAGACCCCCAAAGATACTCCCCCGGTCCTCAAAGGGCCCCCGGGCTCCCCAAGGTCCAACCGGCCCCCAAGGGTCCCCCGCACCCCCCAAGGCCCTCCCTGTGCCCCCACAGCCCACCCTGTGCCCCCAACGCCCACTCCCCGCACCCAAAGGTCCAATTTCAACTATCTAAGGGTAATTGTTTTAAATATGAGCCATTCTGTTGCGAAAACACACAAAAGTTAGAAACAAATCCTCTCTTTTCTTTATTAACTCTTCAACACGTATTAATATGAAGATTTCATACTCATTTTCAACTAGCTAAGGGTAAGTGTTTTAAATATGAGCCATTCTATTGCGAAAACACACAAAAGTTAGAAAAAATACAAAATATTCCTTTATTACCTCTGCAAAACGGCTAAAAATGAAGAATTCATACACATTTTCAACTAGCTAAGGGTAAGTGTTTTAAATATGAGCCATTCTGTTGCGAAAACACACAAAAGTTAGAAAAAATACAAAATATTCCTTTATTACCTCTGCAAAACGGCTAAAAATGAAAAATTCATACAAATTTTCAACTAGCTAAAGAGTAAATGTTTTTAATATGAGCCATTCTATTTTGTAAAAAAAAGAAAATTAAAAAATTTGCAAAATGTTCATATTTTACATATGAATTACTGCTAAAAAATAAGAAGTCTTTAAAAAATTCAAATAGCTAAAGTGTAAATTTTTTAAATATGAGCCATTCTATTTCGAAAACAAACAAAATTTATAAAAAATGAAAACTGTTCCTATATTCAGTCTTCATTAAGGGAAAAAATGAAGAATTAGTAAACATTATCAACTAGCTAAGGGTAAGTGTTTTAAATATGAGCCATTCTGTTGCGAAAACACACAAAAGTTAGAAAAAATACAAAACATTCCTTTTTTACCTCTGCAATACGGATAAAAATGAAGAATTCATACACATTTTCAACTAGCTAAGGGTAAGTGTTTTAAATATGAGCCATTCTGTTGCTAAACCACACAAGAGTTAGAAAAAATACAAAATATTGCTTTATTACATCTGAAATACGGGTAAAAATGAAGAATTCATACACATTTTCAACTAGCTAAGGTTAAGTGTTTTAAATATGAGCCATTCTGTTGCGAAAACACACAAAAGTTAGAAAAAATATAAAATATTCCTTTATTACCTCTGCAATACCGGTAAAAATGAAGAATTCATACACATTTTCAACTAGCTAAGGGTGAGTGTTTTAAATATGAGCCATTCTGTTGCGAAAACACACAAAAGTTATAAAAAATACAAACTATTCCATTATTAGAACTTCAATACGTCTAAATTTTTATTTTTCTTAAACATTTTCAACTATCTAAGGGTAAGTGTTTTAAATATGAGCCATTCTGTTGCGAAAACACACAAAAGTTAGAAAAAATACAAAATATTCCTTTATTACCTCTGCAAAACGGCTAAAATTGAAGAATTCATACACATTTTCAACTAGCTAAGTGTAAGTGTTTTAAATATGAGCCATTCTGTTGCGAAAACTCACAAAAGTTAGAAAAAATTCAAAATCGTCCTTGATTACCTCTTAAAAAATGCAGAAAATTAATAATTAATACTCATAAAAATATATATCATGGTAAGATATTTAATACAGATAAATTCAGTTGAGAAAAAACACAAAATTTATAAGAAATAAAAAATAATCCTTTATTACCTCTTCAAAACTGGTAAAAATGAAGAATTCATACACATTTTCAACTAGCTAAGGGTAAGTGTTTTAAATATGAACCATTCCGTTGCGAAAACACACAAAAGTTAGAAAAAATACAAAATATTCGTTTATTACCTCTGCAAAACGGCTAAAAATGAAGAATTCATACGCATTTTCAACTAGCTAAGGGTAAGTGTTTTAAATATGAACCATTCTGTTGCGAAAACACACAAAAGTTAGAAAAAATGCAAAATGTTCCTTTGTTCCCTCCTCAATTCGGCTAAATATGAATAATTCATACACAGTTTCAGCTAGCTAAAGGGTAGATGTTTTAAATATGATGCTTTATATTGCGTAAACACACAAAAGTATTACTAAATGGCGAATGTTAATTATTACCAAAAGCATTACATCAAAACAATAAGTGTACCAACACATAATATAAAATCTAAAGGGAAAATGATTTAAATTTTATAAAAAATATTTAGTTAAAAAAAACAAGTGTGAAAAAATGAAAAATGTTACTATATTACCTCTGCAATACGGCTAAAAATGAAGAATTCATACACATTTTCAACTAGCTAAGGGTAAGTGTTTTAAATATGAACCATTCTGTTGCGAAAACACACAAAAGTTAGAAAAAATAAAAAATATTCATTTATTACATCTTCAAAACGGCTAAAAATGAAGAATTCATACACATTTTCAACTAGCTAAGGGTAAATGTTTTAAATATGAGCCATTCTATTGCGAAAACACACAAAAATAAGAAAAAATACAGAATGTACCTTTATTACCTCGGCAATACGGCTAAAAATGAAGAAATCATACACATTTTCAACTAGCTAAAGGGTAAATTTTTAAAAAATTAGCCAATATATTTCGAAAAAACAAAAAAGTTAGAAAAAATGCAAAATGTTCATATATTAACTCTTCAAGAAGGCTAAAAATGAAGAATTAATACACATTTTCAACTAGCTAAGGGTAAGTGTTTTAAATATGAGCCATTCTATTGCGAAAACACACAAAAGTTAGAAAAAATGCAAAATGTTTCTTGATTACCTCTGCTATATTGCTAAAAATTTATAATTCGTGCACCTTTTAAACTCTCTAAAGGGTACAACTTTGATTTATGAGACTTTCTATTGTGTAAACACACAAAAATTAGAAAAAATAAAAAAAATTCATTTATTACCTATTCAATACGGCTAAAAATGAAGAATTCATACACATTTTAAACTAGCTAAGGGTAAATTTTTTAACTATGATCCATTCTATTGCGTAAACACACAAAAGTTAGAAAAAATGCAAAATGTTCCTTTATTACCTCTGCAATACGGCTAAAAATGAAGAATTCATACACATTTTCAACTAGCTAAGGGTCAATGTTGTAAATAAGAACAATTCTATTGCGAAAACACACAAAAGTTAGAAGAAATGCAAAATGTTCCGTTATTACCTCTGCAAAACGGCTAAAAATGAAGAATTCATACACATTTTCAACTAGCTAAGGGTAAATGTTTTAAATATGTGCCATTCTTTTGCGAAAACACACAACAGTTAGAAAATATACACCATATTCGTTGATGAACTCATCAAAATCGCGATTTTTTTTTTATACATAAAATTATTCCCCTAGCTAAGTGTAAGTGTTTTAAATATGAGCCATTCTGTTGCGAAAACACATAAAATTTAGAAAAAATACAAAATGTTCCTTTATTACGTCTGCAAAACGGCTAAAAATGAAGAATTCATACACATTTTCAACTAGCTAAGGGTAAGTGTTTTAAATATGAGCCATTCTGTTGCGAAAACACACAAAAGTTAGAAAAAATACATAATCTTCCTTTATTACCTCTGCAAAATGGCTAAAAATGAAGAATTCATACACATTTTCAACTAGCTACGGGTAAGTGTTTTAAATATGAACAATTCTGTTGCGAAAACACACAAAAGTTAGAAAAAATAAAAAATATTCCTGTATTACCTCAGCAATAAGTAAAACAAAGTAGAATACCTAAAAAATTAAAAATATCTAAAGGTTATATGAATTAACTATGAGCCTTTCTATTGCGTAAACACACAACCGTTTGAAAAAATGTAATCTGATCCTATTTTGCAAATGCACTTCGTCTAAAAATGTTGGGATCAAAAGAATTTTCATAACGCTAAAGGGTCAATGTTGTTTATAATATCCATACTATTGCAAAAACAAACAAAAGTTAGAAAAAATACAAACTGGTCCTTTATTACCTCTGCAATAATGCTAATATTGAAGAATTCATACACATTTTCAACTAGCTAAGGGTAAGTGCTTTAAATATGCACAATTCTGTTGAGAAAAAACACAAAAGTTCAAAAAAATACAAAATGTTCCTTTATTACCTCTTCAAAAAGGCTAAAAATGAAGAATTCATACACATTTTCAACTAGCTAAGGTTAAGTGTTTTAAATATGAGACATTCTGTTGCAAAAACACACAAAAGTTATAAAAAATACAAAATTTACATGCATTACATCAGCAAAAATCATAAAAAATAATACTAAATAAAAATATTCAACTAGATAAGGGACAGTGTTTGAAATATGAGCCATTCTGTTGCGAAAACACACAAAAGTTAGAAAAAATGCAAAATTTTCCTATATTACCTCTGCAAAACGGCTAAAAATTAAGAATTCATATATATTTTCAACTAGCTAAGGGTAAGTGTTTGAAATATGAGCCATTCTGTTGTGAAAACACACACAAGTTAGAAAAAATACAAAATATTCCTTTAATACCTCTGCAAAAAGGCTAAAAATGATGAATTCATACAAAAAAACTACTAGATCAGGGTAAGATTTGTATATATGAGACATTCTGTTGCGAAAACACACAAAAGTTGGAAAAAATGCAAAATGTTCCTTTATTACCTCTGCAAAACGGCTAAACATGAAGAATTCATACACATTTTAAACTAGCTAAGGGTAAGTGTTTTAAAAATGATCCATTCTGTTGCGAAAACACACAAAAGTTAGAAAAAATACAAAATCTTCCTTTATTACATCTGCAATACGGCTAAAATTGAAGAATTCATACACATTTTCAACTAGATAAGGGTAAGTGCTTTAAATATGCACCATTCTGTTTCGAAAACACACAAAAGTTAGAAAAAATGAAAAATATTCCTTTATTACCTCTGCAAAACATATAAAAATTAAGAATTCATACAAATTTTCAACTAGCTAAGGGTAAGTGTTTTAAATATGAGCTATTCTGTTGCGAAAACACACAAAAGTTAGAAACAATACAAAATATTCCTTTATTACCTCTGCAATACGGGTAAAAATGAAGAATTCATACTCATTTTCAACTAGCTAAGGGTAAGTGTTTTAAATATGAGCCAATCTGTTGCGAAAACACACAAAAGTTAGAAAAAATACAAAATCTTCCTTTATAACCTCTGCAATACTGTTTAAAATTAAGAATTCATACACATTTTCAACGAGCTAAAGGCTAAAAGTTTTAAATATGATCCATTCTGTTGAGAAAACACACAAAAGTTAGAAAAAATACAAAATCTTCCTTTATTACCTCAGCAATACGGCTAAAAATGAAGACTTCATACACATTTTCAACTAGCTAAGGGTGAGTGTTTTAAATATGAGCCATTCTGTTGCGAAAACACAAAAAAGTTAGAAAAAATACAAAATATTCCTTTATTACCTCTGCAAAACGGCTAAAAATGAAGAATTCATACACATTTTCAGTACCAAGTCCTGACCCCCCTAATTTAAGGATATGAATTAGAACCATGGGAACGTAATTTCGTCGTATTTTGCTTATTTTCGTTAGAAAAAACACTGAAAAACCATATTAAGAGATATATTTATGAGTCTTTCACTGAAAATTCCTTTTTCATACCAAGTCCTGACCCCCCTAATTGAAGGATATGAATTAGAACCATGGGAACGTAATTTCATCGTATTTTGCATTTCCCACAAGAGGACACTTTTCGAGTAAAATTAAAGAGCTACCAGACTAAACCAAAGATATGATGAAATAATAACGAGTAATTGTTCAAACTTAAATTTTCTGTATTACGGGAATAGATTATTTTCGAAACATTATATCTACCAAAGGCTCAATGCCTGAGTTAAACTAAGAGGTTTCAATTTCAGGAAAAAATTGTCATATTTTGCTTATTTTATATGGAAAACACACTGAAAAGACATATTATTGAACTCACATCAAACATTGCCGGGCTTGTATTTGAAGAACCTTCCATTATTTTCTATCTTGTCCTCTATTTCAGCATATACTGACTTTTAAAGCTTTTCAAAGCTCTTAAATATACTAACCTAACGGTTATTTATTTACGAAATCATGCAAACTGTTGATTTAGAACAATAATTACCTTTCTATATATCAATTAACACTCACTAGAATTGCCACTTTTCACTCGCGGAGAATGGTTTCAAAACAATACTTCTTACATCGCATAGACTAATTGTGTCAAACAAGACATCTTCAATGCAGATTAATTAATTGTTACGTTCGATTTTGTTTTGGACATAGGAGAGCATCAATGGGAAGTGAGAATTTTTGTAAAACTATCAAAGATTGATCAACTCTATGATTTCACATTTCTTGTGTAATCAGAAAGAAAAAAGAAGAAAAATTGATAAAAGATATTTTGAAATATGCACCAAACTCAGAGATATTACAACTTAAAAGACACGAGGGGAGGGGGAATCAGATTTAAGAATATCCTGGATATATCATTTTATATTTTCTAAGTACTCACATAAGGACTCGTCACAGAAACATCGAAAAGAACTCAGTTTACTGGAACATAAAGTGACTAGAATTCAAATCACAGGAGGGGGCGTGAAAACTTCTAGGAACGTATTTTCAACATATTTGAATATTTACCTATGTACGCATCACTTAGGTTAGATTAGATTAGGTTAGAGACAGCCAAAAAGTTAGGTGTATGGTTAGGCTAGTTTAGATTATTTTAGGTTAGGTTAATTTAGGGTAGACTAGCTTAGCCTAAGTACGAGAAAGAAAAGTTCTTAGGTGTGGAGCTCCCCCACCGCCTCAACCATCACTCTTGAAATCCCTTGAATTAGGTTAGAGACAGACAAAAAGTTAGGTGTATGGTTAGGTTAGGTTAGATTATGTTAGGTTAGGTTAATTTAGGTTAGACTAGCTTAGCCTACGTAGCCCCCCTCCCCCACCGCCTCAACCATCGCTCTTGAAATCCCTTGAATTAGGTTAGAGACAGACAAAAAGTTAGGTGTATGGTTAGGTTAGGTTAGATTATGTTAGGTTAGGTTAATTAACGGCAGCCTCTTTTGTTAAGGTTTTTTATTTTGGGGGAGGGGGGGCTCCCGCCCCCTCAACAAAAAGTTAGGTGTATGGTTAGGTTAGGTTAGATTATGTTAGGTTAGGTTAATTTAGGTTAGACTAGCTTAGCCTACGTACGGCCCCCCCCCACACCCGGGGGCCACGGGGACTGAAAGCCTACCACGGGTGGGACCCCCACCACCAAGGTTAGGTTACCTAACATTTCACGGTGACCCCCCCACCCCCACCCCCAACCCTGGGGCCACGGGACCGAAAGCCTGACACGGGTAGGACCCTCACCACCAAGGTCAGGTTAGGTTAGATTAAGTTACCTAACATTTCTAGGTTAACTTACATCAGGTTAAGTGGCGCGCCACTTAACCTGATGTAAGTTAACCTAGAAATGTTAGGTAACTTAACCTAATCTAACCTAACCTGACCTTGGCGGTGAGGGTCCTACCCGTGTCAGGCTTTCGGTCCCGTGGCCCCGGGGTTGGGGGGGGTGGGGGTCACCTTGAAATGTTAGGTAACCTAACCTTGGTGGTGGGGGTCCCACCCGTGGTAGGCTTCGGTCCCCGTGGCCCCCGGGTGTGGGGGAGGCCGTACGTAGGCTAAGCTAGTCTAACCTAAATTAACCTAACATAATCTAACCTAGCCTAACCATACACCTAACTTTTTTGTTGAGGGGGCGGGAGCCCCCTTCCCCCAAAATAAAAAACCTTAACAAAAGAGGCTGCCGTTAATTAACCTAACCTAACATAATCTAACCTAATCTAACCATACACCTAACTTTTTGTCTGTCTCTAACCTAATTCAAGGGATTTCAAGAGCGAAGGTTGAGGCGGTGGGGGAGGGGGCTACGTAGGCTAAGCTAGTCTAACCTAAATTAACCTAACCTAACATAATCTAACCTACCCTAACCATACACCTAAATTTTTGTCTGTCTCTAACCTAATTCAAAGGATTTCAAGAGCGATGGTTGAGGCGGTGGGGGAGCTCCACACCTAAGAATTTTTCTTTCTCGTACCTAGGCTAAGCTAGTCTACCCTAAATTAACCTAACCTAACATAATCTAACCTAGCCTAACCATACACCTAACTTTTTGGCTGTCTCTATCCTAATCTAATCTAACCGAAGTGATGCGTACGTAGGTAAATATTTAAATATGTTGAAAATACGTTCCTAGAAATTTTCACGGCCCCTCCTGTGAATTGAGTGCTAGTCACTTTAATTCCCAATCAAATGAGTCCTTTTCAATGTTTCTGTGACGAGTCCTTCTGTGAGTACTTAGAAAATATAAAATGATGTATCCATGATATTCTTAAACCTGATTTCCCCTCCCCTCGATTCATTTAAGGTGTAATATCTCTTATTTTGGGGCATATTTCAAAATATCTTTTATCAATTTTTCTTCTTTTTTCTTTCTGATTACACAAGAAATGTGAAATCATAGAGTTGATCAATCTTTCATAGTTTTACAGAAATTCTCACTTCCCATTGATGCTCTCCTATGTCCAAAAGAAAATTAAACGTAACAATTAATTAATCTGTATTGAAGATGTCTCGTTTGACACAATTAGTCTATGCGATGTAAGAAGTATTGTTTTGAAACCAGTCTCCGCGAGTGAAAAGTGGCAAGTCGAGTGAGTGTTAATTGATATATAGAAAGGTAATTATTGTTCTAAATCAACAGTTTGCACAATTTCGTAAATAAATAACCGTTAGGTTAGTATATTTAAGAGCTTTGAAAAGCTTTAAAAGTCAGTATATGCTGAAATAGAGGACCAGATAGAAAATAATGGAAGGTTCTTCAAATGCAAGCCCGGCAATGTTTGATGTGAGTTCAATAATATGTCTTTTCAGTGTGTTTTCCATCGAAAATAAGCAAAATATGACATTTTTTTCCTGAAATTGAAACCTCTTAGTTTAACTCAGGTATTGAACCTTTGGTAGATATAATGGTTCGAAAATGAACTATTCCCGCAATACAGAAAATTTAAATTTGAACAATTGCTCATTATTATTTCATCATATCTTTGGTTTAGTCTGGTAGCTCTTTACTTGTACTCGAAAAGTGTCCTTGTTTGGGAACTGTAAAATACGACGATATTATATTTACCTGGTTCTAATTCATATCTTTAAATTAGGGGGTGAGGACTTGGTGTGAAAAAGTAGTATTAATTCAAAGACGCTCAAGTATAGCTCTTAATATGGTTTTTCAGTGTTTTTTCCAACGAAAATAAGCAAAATAAGGCAAAATAACTTGCCCTTGTTTCTAAGTCATATCCTTAATTTAGTGGGATCTGGACTTGGTAGTGGACGTTAGTATGAATTCTTACATTTTAAACGTATTTAAGGGATAATACAGGAATATTTTGTATTTTTTCTAGTGTTTTTGTGTTTTCTCATAAGAATGTCTCATATTTAAAACACTCACCCTTAGCTAGTTGAAAATGTGTATGAATTCTTCATTTTTATCCGTTTTTCAGAGGTAATAAAGGAATATTTTGTATTTTTTATAACTTTTGTGTGTTTTAGAAACTGTATTTCTAATATTTAAAAAACTTAAATTTATATATAATAAAATGTGTATTTATTCTTAATTATTACCAGTCTTGAAGATTTAAAAAAGGAATATTTTGTATTTTTTCTAACTTTTGTGTGTTTTCGCAACAGAATGGCTCATATTTAAAACACTTACCCTTAGCTAGTTGAAAAATTGCATGAATTCGTAATTATTAGTCGATTTCCAGATGTAATAAAGGAAAATTTTGTATTTTCTCTATCTTTTGTGGGTTTTCGCAACAGAATGGTTCATATTTAAAACAGTTATGATCAGCTAGATTAAAATTCGTATGAATTCTTCATTTTTAGCCGTTTTGCAGAGGTAATAAAGGAATATTTTGTATTTTTTCTAACTTTTGTGTGTTTTCGCAACAGAATGGCTCATATTTAAAACACTTACCCTTAGCTAGTTGAAAATGTGTATGAATTCTTCATTTTTAGCCGTTTTGCAGAGGTAATAAAGGAACATTTTTCATTTTTTCGAAATTTTTTGTGATTACTGAATATTTTGGATAATAATATGCTTATTGACCCTTTATCTTGTTTATATTTGGTATTATTACTACATTATTTTACTTATTGCATCTTTAATCAGGTATGTGTCTGTATTTTTTCAAACGGGTGTTTGTTTATGCCATAGACTGACTAAGATATAGAACATTTACCCTTTAGCTAGTTGAAGATGTGTATGAATTCTTCATTTTGAGACGTATTTCAGAGGTAATAAAGTAATATTTTGTATTTTTTCTAACTTTTGTGTGTTTTTACAATAGACTGGATCATATTTAAAACATTTACCCTTAGCTAGTTGAAAATGTGTATTAATTCTTAATTTTTATCCGTATTGCAGAGGTAATAAAGGAACATTTTGGATTTTTTCTAACTTTTGTGTGTTTTCGCAACAGAATGGCGCATATTTAAAACAATTACCCTTAGCTAGTTGAAAATTTGTATGAATTCTTAATTTTTATCCGTTTTTAAGAGGTAATAAAGGAACATTTTGTATTTTTTCTATCTTTTGTGTGTTTTCGCAACAGAATGGCTCATATTTAAAACACTTACGCTTAGCTAGTTGAAATTGTGTATGAATTCTTAATTTTTATCAGTTTTGCTGAGGTAATAATTGAAGATTTTGGCATTTTTTCTAACTTTTGTGTGTTTTCGCAACAGAATGGCTCATATTTAAAACATTTACCCTTAGCTAGTTGAAAATATGTATTAATTCTTCATTTTTACCCGTATTGCAGAGGTAATAAAGGAACATTTTGCATTTTTTTATACTTTTGTGTGTTTTCGCAATAGAATGGCTCATATTTAAAACACTTACACTTAGCTAGTTGAAAATTTGTATGAATTATTCATTTTTAGCCGTTTTTCAGAGGTAATATAGGAAAATTTTGCATTTTTTCCAACTTTTGTGTGTTTACGCAATAGAATGGCTCATATTTAAAACATTTACCCTTAGCTAGTTGAAAATGTGTATGAATTCTTCATTTTTAGCCGTATTGCAGAGGTAATAAAGGAACATTTTGCATTTTTTCTAACTTTTGTGTGTTTTCGCAACAGAATGGCTCATATTTAAAACACTTACCCTTAGCTAGTTGAAAATGTGTATGAATTCTTCATATTTAGACGTTTTGCAGAGGTAATAATGGAAGATATTGTATTTTTTCTAACTTTTGTGTGTTTTCGCAACAGTATGGCTCTATTTTTTTACATTTACACTTAGCTAGTTGAAAATTTGTATGAAGTCTTCATTTTTAGCCGTTTTGCAGAGGTAATAAACGAAGATTTTGCATTTTTTCTAACTTTTGTGTGTTTTCGCAACGGAATGGCTCATATTTAAAACACTTACCCTTAGCTAGTTGAAAATAGGTATGAATACTACATTTTTAGCCCTTTTTCAGATGTAATAAAGGACCATTTTGTATTTTTTCTAACTTTTGTGTGTTTTCGCAACAGAATGGCTCATATTTAAAACACTTACCCTTAGCTAGTTGAAAATGTGTATGAATTCTTCATTTTTAGCCGTTTTGCAGAGGTAATAAAGGAATATTACCTCTGGGTCGTTTCCATCCGTGTAGGGTGGGATCGAAGTCAAATGCGACCCGTGCTAGGGCGTCGCGTGGCATGCGAAGGAGGTGGCCGTACCACCAAACAGTACGCTGGGCGAGCTGCGTCGAAAGAGGAGTTTGAGCCGTACGTGATTGGAGAGTCTGGTTGCTAACGAAGTGAGTCCAGTGAAGTCGTCCAATTCTTCAGAGATGTTTCGTCTGAGCGACATCGACGGTGCTGATGATAGATTTGGCAGCTGGTCACGTCCCCGCTCCATACAGCAGGACGGTGCTGACTGACACATTGTAGATGCCCGTTTTGGTAAAGCGGCTTATGTTTGGCTTTCGCCAGATGCTGTTAAGCCACCCAACAAGTGCTGAAGCCTTGGTAATTTGAGATGTAAGCTCTTTTGTGATCAAGCCATCATTTGACAGACTAGATCCCAGGTAAGTGAAGTCTTCAACCACATCTACTCGGTTGCTTCCGATGTTGACTTCCTTTACAGTAGAACGGGACGTGGGGAGCTCATCTAGCATAACTTTGGTTTTCTGCCAGTTGATCTTCAGTCCAACTTTCGAGGCTTCTTCTGAGAGCACCTGGAGAGCTTTGGTCATCTTATCGACGGTGCTCGCAACTAGCGCTATGTCGTCGGCGAAGTCAGCATCAGAGAGTACCCAGTCTCCTAACTGAAGACCAAATTGAAGGCGATTCATCATGCTGGCCATAACATGGTCTATGACGCAGTTGAAAAGCTCGGGAGCGGCGGCGCAACCTTGCCGGACGCCAGTCTTCACCGGGAATGTGGGACTGCGTCTTCCACTGACTTGCATGCAGCTTTCCGTATCCTCATACAGCTTGTCAAAGAGTGAGCAATATTTCTTGGGTAGACCCGTAGTTCTTAGCATCAGCCAAAGTGAACGGCGATCAACAGAATCGAAGGCAGCCTTAAAGTCCACGAATGCGATGCACGCTTTTTGGTGGAACTCTTGCGTCTTCTCGATCAACTGGCGCATAGTAAACATTTGCTCCGTCGTCCACCTGCCGGGCATGAATCCGGCTTGCTGGACTCTTCTCTTTCTACGCAAAAATGTGGAACACCTGTCCAGGAGTGAAATGGCAAAGAGTTTACCAGGAATGGAGAGAAGCTTGATCCCACGATAATTGGAGCGCACTTGACGGCTACCCTTACGTTTCCAGAGTTACAATCTGATGCCAACACGCCAGCCATTCGGTTTGTATTTTGTCGTTCATACAGCTGAGAAGATTATCTGGAGCCACAGAATCATGACTGCATCCCCGTACTTGAGAAGTTCTGGATAAACACCTCAGACACCGGGGGCTCGATTATTATTTAACTGTTTAACAGCATTTCGAATCTCAAGGGTGGTAAATGGTTGCGATACGAGGTAGGAAGTAGCCTCGGGTGTGGTCATTGCTGCTTGAATCAGATCAGGGTCGGGATGAGCAACTGCCTCGGTATTCAGAAGCGTTGAGAAGTGACTGCTCCAGGCAGAGAGTTGGCCAGCATCGTCATCCGGCATGCTTCCGTCAGCAGAAAAAACATGGCTCACGGTGGAAGTCTTCCCTTCCGTCAGCTCGCGGAGGTGTTTGTAGAGGGAGCAGGTGTCTCCTTTTCTCAAGGCATCTTCAAGATTGCTGGCTTTCTTGTCGACAAAGGTCTTCCTATTACTGTGCAGTAGGCTATTGTGCAGGCCATTGAGTTACCTGTACTCTGGCATATTCTTTGCTAAACGGGCCTTCCGGCGCAGCTCGATTACAGACAGAGTCTCCTGGGATATCCAGGGTTTATTCTTGTGTCTGCTGCGGCCAATGGTTCTGCCAGCAGAATCGAGTATATTATCTTTGAAAGACTTCCAGGTTACTTCAGGGTCGTCCAGAACTTGTAGGCAGCTAAACCAGTTAGAGATATCGAGAGCATACTTCTGTTGCATCTCGGACCCAGCCAGACAGCTCAGATCAAGCTTGGGAGGCCGTCTTTCTTGTCCTTGTGCTCTGAGGCGCAGCCTGAATATGGCGACTACCATCCTCTGGTCTGTGTTTCCAAGCTCTGCCGACCTATAAGTCCGGCAATTTGTTATTGACGAGCGCCAGCGACCCGAGATCATAACATAATCGATCATCTTCTTTGTCTGGCCGTCATTACTATACCAAGTGTATTTGTGTATATCTCGTCTCTGAAAGAGCGTGTTTGAAATAACCAAATTATGCATATTGCAGAGCTGGAGGAGTCTTTGTCCGTTGTCATTCAGTGAATCTGGAGTCACAGGGCCGAGAACACTTCTCCACACGCCCTCACTGTCATTTACCGTCGCGTTAAGGTCTCCCAGAAGAGTGATGATGTCGTGGGGTGGGACTCTAGACAGGGTTGCTGAGAGCTCCGCATAGAACTGATCCTTCACTTCCGCGGGGCTAGGATTGGTGGGAGTATAGCATACAATAATTGTCCACTTTCCGTGCCTGTGCTTGAACCGAGCTATCAGTATTCTTTCTCAAGATTGTTTACTGAAGGGAAAGCATCTTGTTGCTTAGGCGTTCAGTACAAGGCCTACATCCTTTGTCTTGCTTTTTGAGTCACCAGACCAGATCAGGTGATATCCTTCACCAATATCCTTGGACTCTCTTCCGACAAGGCGGGTTTCTGTTAAGCCAGCCACAGCTACATTGAAGCGTTTTAGCTCATAGGCAAGCATTGATTTAGCTCCAGGAAAGTTGAGTATGAGTGCGTTCCAGGTGGCGAGTCGTATTTCACCTTCGTCAATAAGGTTCATTCGATGGTCTGAAATCGGTCCAGGGACATGCTGGGGTCGTGGAAGGTAAAGGGGGGTAAGTCATCCGAGGCAGTATCATCGTTTTTAGTTGCGGAAAAATTTTCGGGTGGAGGGTTGAAAGCCCAACCGACCCTAGGCCTGGGATCTAATTAGAGCTAGGACTTGCCTAGATACTGAAAGTCCCTGGGGTGGGCTCCACCCACCTCATAAGGTTGAGGCTGCCATTATCATGGAGCGTTTAGGTAGGGAAAACCCCATATCCAGAGGCACGTGGTCAGCAGACATAGTCTGCCTCATTCCGGACGAAAACACTTACCCTTAGCTAGTTGAAAATGTGTATGAATTATTCATTTTTTTGCGTATTGCATAGGTATTAATGGAACATTTTTCATTTTTTCTTAATTTTGTGTTTTTACGCAATAGAATGGCTCATATTTAAAACATTTACCCTTTAGCTAGTTGAAAATGTGTATGAATTATTCATTTTTAGCCGTATTGCAGAGGTAATAAAGGAACATTTTGTATTTTTTCTAACTTTTGTGTGTTTTCGCAACAGAATGGCTCATATTTAAAACACTTACCCTTAGCTAGTTGAAAATGTATATGAATTATTAATTTTTAGCAGTTTTGCAGAGGTAATACAGGAATATTTTGTATTTTTTCTAAGTTTTGTGTGTTTTCACAACAGAATGGTTCATGTTTAAAACACTTACCCTTAGCTAGTTGAAAATGTGTATGAATTCTTCATTTTTACCCGTATTAAAGAGATAATAAAGGAATTTTTTGTATTTTTTCTAACTGTTGTGTGTTTTAGCAACAGAATGGCTCATATTTAAAACACTCACCCTTAGCTAGTTGAAAATGTGTATGAATTCTTCATTTTTACCCGTATTGCAGAGGTAATAAAGGAATATGTTGTATTTTGTCTAACTTTTGTGTGTTTTCGCAACAGAATGGCTCATATATAAAACACTCACCCGTAGCTTGTAGAAATTGTTTATGAATTATTCATATTTAGCTTTTTAGCAGTGGTAATAAAGTAATATTTTGTTTTTTTTCTAACTTTTGTGTGTTTTCGCAATAGAATGGCTCATATTTAAAACACTTACCCTTAGCTAGTTGAAAAAGTGTATGAATTCTTCATTTTTACCCGTATTGCAGAGGTAATAAAGGAATATTTTGTATTTTTTCTAACTTTTGTGTGTTTTCGCAACATAATGGCTCATATTTAAAACACTTACCCTTAGCTAGTTGAAAATGTGTATGAATTCTTCATTTTTAGCCGTTTTGCAGAGGTAATAAAGGAATATTTTGTATTTTTTCTACGTTTTGTTTGTTTTCGCAACAGAATGGATCATATTTAAAACACTTACCCTTAGCTAGTTGAAATGGCTCATATTTAAAACACTCACCCTTAGCTAGCTGAAAATGTGTATGAATTCTTCATTTTTACCCGTATTGCAGTGGTAATAAAGGAATTTTTTGTATTTTTTCGAACTTTTGTTTGGTTTCGCAAAGAAATGGCTCATATTTAAAAAACTCACCCTTAGCTAGTTGAAATGTGTATAAATTCTTAAATTTTAGCCGTATTGCAGATGTATTCAAGGAATATTTTGCACTTGTTAATTCTTTTTAGTTTTTACTATATATATATTCACATTTTAATTTCGTTTCCCCTTTATATTTCATTAATTGCGTTTTTATACGAAAAAAAGTTCATTATTTCATTGGTTTAAAATTTTCATTTTTCTTTTTTTCTAACTTTTGTTTTTTTACGTAATAGAATGGCTAATATTTAAAACATTTACCCTTTAGCTAGTGGAAAATGTGTATGAATTCCTCATTTTTAGACGGTTTGCAGAGGTAATAAAGGAATATTTTGTATTTTTTCTAACTTTTGTGTGTTTTCGCAACAGAATGGCTCATATTTAAAACACTTACTCTTAGCTAGTTTAAAATGCGTATGAATTCTTAATTTTTAGCCGTTTTGCAGAGGTAATAAATGAATATTTTGTATTTTTTCTAACTTTTGTGTGTTTTCGCAACAGAATGGTTCATATTTAAAACACTTACACGTAGCTAGTTGAAAATGTGTATGAATTCTTCATTTTTACCCGTATTAAAGAGGTAATAAAGGATTATTTTGTATTTTTTCTAACTCTTGTGTGTTTTCGCAACAGAATGGCTCATATTTAAAACACTCACCCTTAGCTAGTTGAAAATGTGTATGAATTCTTCATTTTTACCCGTATTGCAGAGGTAATAAAGGAATATTTTGTATTTTTTTCTAACTTTTGTGTGTTTTCGCAACAGAATGGCTCATATTTAAAACACTTACCCTTAGCTATTTGAAAATATGTATGAATTCTTCATTTTTACCCGTATTGCAGTGGTAATAAAGGAATAGTTTGTATTTTTTCTAACTTTTGTGTGTTTTCGCAACAGAATGGCTCATATTTAAAACACTTACCCTTAGCTAGTTGAAAATTTGTATGAATTTTTAATTTTTACCAGTATTGCAGAGGTAATAAAGGAACATTTTGCATTTTTTCAAACTTTTGTTTGTTTACTAAATAGAATGTATAATATTTAAGACATTTCCCTTTAGCTAGTTTAAGATGTTTAGGTACTCTAAATTTTTCGCCGTATTGAATAGGTATAAAAGGAACAATTTGCATTATTTCATAATTTTTTGTGTTTATTCAATAGAAATCCTAAAATTTAAAACATTTAACCTTATATAGTTGAAAATGGACCTTTGGGTGCCGGGGGAGGGTCTTTGGGGCACGGGGAGGGCCTTTGGGGCACAGGGAGGGCCTTTGGGGGTGCGGGGGACCCTTGGGGGCCAGTTGGACCTTTGGTAGCCCGGGGGACCTTTGAGGACCGGGGGAGGGCCTTTGGGGGTCTGAGGAGGGCGTTTAGAGGATAACATTTCGAAATTTTTACTTTTTAGTTTACTTTTTTTTTTGCGGCGCATCCCTGGTGTGTGTGTGTGTAAGTTTTTGTGTGATTGTTAGTTTTTTTGTTGTTGTAATTTTTCGTGTGCTTTTGTTAGTTGGTGTGTGTGTGTGTGTGTGTGTGTAAGTTTTTGTGTGTGTGTGTGTAAGTTTTGGCGTGTGTGTGTAAGTTTTTGGAGTGTGTGTGTAAGTTTTAATGTGTGTGTGTGTGTAAGTTTTTGTGTGTGTGTGTAAGTTTTTGTGAGTGTGTGTAAGTTTTTGTGTGTGTGTAAGTTTTTGTGTGCATGTAAGTTTTTGTGTGCATGTAATTTTTTGAGTGTGGGTCTAAGTTTTTGTGTGTGTGTGTGTTAGTTCTTTTGTGTCTATTCTTTTGTGTGTGGTTTTAATTTTTTTTTGTGTGTGTGTAAGTGTGTGTGTTTGTGTTTGTGTGTGTGTTTTTTTGTTTGTGTGTAATTTTTTTGTGTGTGTGTGTGTGTGTGTAAGTTTGTGTGTGTGTGTGTGTGTGTGTATTTTTTTGTGTGTGTTAGTTTTTGAGTGTGTGTGTAAGTTTTCGTGTGTGTGTGTGTTATTTTTGTGTGTGTGTGTGTTAGTTTTCGTGTGCGTGTGTGTGTGTAAGTTTTTTTGTGTTCATGTTTAATTTTTTGTGTGTGTGTGTTTGTGTTATTTTTTGTGTGTGTGTAAGTTTTGGCGTGTGTGTGTAAGTTTTCGTGTGTGTGTGTGTGTGTAAGTTTTGTGTGTGTGTGTGCGTATGTTTTTGTGTGCTTTTTATTTTTTATGTTGAGGTTAGTTATCGTTTTCTTTTGTAAGTTTGTGTGTGTGTGTGTGTGTGTATGTTTTTGTGTGTGTGTGTGTGTAAGTTTTCGCGTGTGTGTGTATTACCTCGTGTGTGTGTGTAATTTATCGTGTGTGTGTGTAAGTTTTTGTGTGTGTGTGTATTTTTTTGTGTGTGTGTAAGTTTTTGTGTGCATGTATGTGGACCAGGGGAGGACCTTTGGTGCCCAGGGAGGGCGTTTGGGGATCCGGGGCCTTTGAGGACCGGGGGCTTCCTTCGGGGTTGGGTAGGAGGATTGGAACCCTTTGGGGTTGGGTTAGAGGACCTCACAACACTGTTCAAATGAAACTTGTGTATTATAACGACCACAGAGTTTCACCATTAAATTCTCTTCTAAAATCTCTTCAAAATCATCTTTTAAATATCTCTAACTGTTTCGCCGAAATAGTTCCATAACCTGTCTAAAACAGTTTCGCCCAAATAATCCCTAAACGTAATTCAGCGTGTTCCTTTTGTTTTTGGCATCTCTGCGCTAATGCATTTCAAATTAATAAGAAACCTGATTCCCGCGCTAAAACAATTCATCGCTAAGATGTTTCTTGGAGAATTGTTTCCATGGCCTTTGGCTATTAATATCCTTTGGAGTTCGACCAAAAGAGTTGTTTCCGAGGCAAAGACATTAATGACTTGGATCTATTCCTGGAGAATCGTTTCTAGGCGAAAATTTTTAAAGTCTGACAGATGATGTCATTGGTTGATTGATCTGTCAAGAAAGGGGAAATTAATTTGGTGTTTCTAAGGGGAATTATTGATTCACGATAGGTGAATTGAGGTCGACAGCACAGGTGTTCCAAGGTCGATGTTGTTGTTGTTGTAAGTGCAAGCTCTCAGCGAATGTCAAGGTCGATGTTGTTGTTGTTGTTTTTGGAAAAAGAGGTCATTGACCCCATTAGCCACTTGTTCTCCCTAATGACTCTATGCCCATATTTGGTGTACTCGTGGGACCTTTAGGGTCATCTCTACTTACGTGTATACAGTTGAAAAAAAATGTGAGTCTGTCATGTGGTCAATCCTAAAACACGGTAGTCCACCTGAGACTCTAAGCAGGCAAGCCTATTAGGCTTAGGTCACTTGTTTGCCTATGAGTCCAAGCAAATTCAGTCCCCCCTCCTTTTGCATACAAGTCTAGTCGGCACTGTCCGTCACGAGTCAAACTAAAAATCTTGATCATCCTTTAGTTCTATGGCTATCTACCTTAGTTCTACCCTAGGATGGATGGATGATAGACAAAATTTTTGAATTAAAATCAAGCCACTGGCCAATTAGAGACAAAACCAAGACAGGTAGTCTGAGTGAGAGGCAAAACTGGCATAAGCCTTTTTCAGGATTGTATAAAAAATTGTGTCGTTTTCACTTGTTAGGTTTTGTCTATCATCCATCCATCCATCCTAGGGAAGAACTAAGGCAGATAGCCATAGAACTAAGAGTCACGTCTTTGACGTATTTGTGGCTATTTCAACTTTAACAAGAGTGTTTGAAATTTTAAAAGAAATTCAACACCTTGTTCCCCTTGTTTAAGTCAACACTTATTTTCCCCTTGTTACAAGGGGAAAAAAGTGTTGAATTTCTTTTAAAATTTCAAACACTCTTGGTAAAGTTGAAATACAAGTCCGCTATAAAGCCTAAATCATGTGGAATCGGTCTTTGCTTATTCGACTTCACTCTTGTGACATCTAAAACACTCTTGACACAGTCGAAGTAACAGTCCGCTATAAAAGCCTAAATCGTATATAATCAGTCGTCAGTTATTCGGCATCGTTGACAGATTTCCTGTGCGTCATTGTATGACAATTTTCCTTGCCCTTAATGCAAGGGCAAGGAAAAATCTTCCAAGATTTCAATGCTTTTTATAAAGTTGAAATAGAGGTTTGATATAGATGCTTAAAACAGTTAAAATTTGGTTTTTTCGCGGCTTATTCAATTGAAAAGACCAAGGAAAAGGTGTTTCCAAAATCTACCGGAGTAAGTGCCCGCCAGCGCCCTTCAATTGGCACCATTGGCAAAAGTAATGTAAAATAGTTTTTTTTAATACCGTAGATTTATCTGGAGCCAACTACTCAGTGGTTACACCATAGTGTATTAACACCAGTAACACCATAAGGTGTTATCCTTATGGAGCCGTCCGTTCATTCCTTCAAAGGAAGTTTTGATAAGCGTAAAACATAGAAATTAAATGAATCAACGGAACAGTAGCATATCGGACGCTTAGCTTACCGCGGCTAAGCTAATGAAAAAAGCATGAACAATGGAACCAGAAACATCAACACTTCTGTTTATGCGGAACTTGAAGGAAGGAATAAAGGTTAGAGTGATGCTTCACGAGGTCACGTTGTAATGAGACTCATAAATCTAAACAATTATTGCACGGACCACTTTCTATTTCAAAATAACAACTGAAGCCCTAATATTTTTCATTGAGTTGTGCAATTCTTTTTCGCAATTCTAAGTGATGATAGGTTAAATTGATGATAGGAAAGAAATAACGCTAATTATATTGGAAGGCTATGAAGGGGCAGGACTATACCTGAAAGGTGGAATACTTGATGCATCTTTTCTTGTGCAAAAGCAGGGACGTCAATTCACAAAAATATAGGTGGCCAATTTTTTTGTCGTTTTAGATTTTTCAATGAAAATACCGAGAAAAGGTATTTTCCAAATTTATGAACAATTAAGTTAAGGTCATTATCGAAAAAAATGCAGGAAGTATTTGGACAATCACATTGAATAAGCTGAATATTACTGAACAGGAAATACTTAAATTTTGTTAAGAAAAACCTATTAACAATGGAACTCCAACCCACTAACTTTTTCCTGCTAGGGTCTAAATTCTGTAAACCCTACCCACAGTTTATATAATTAGTGACCCTACCTAAATATAATTGACTTACAACAGCAAACCGGAGGCAGTTCTAGAGGGAAATTTTTCCCAAGGGTGGGATAAAACAGCTTTCCCTTACATTTATATGAGCAAATCGAAACAACAAAAGAAATGACAATTATATACAATCACCCCTCCCCTTTAATATTAGAGCCACAAATATGTCAAAGACGTGACTCTTAGTTCTATGGCTATCTGCCTTAGTTCTACCCTAGGATGGATGGATGGATGATAGACAAAACCTAGCAACAAGTGAAAACGACATAGTTTTTTATACAATCCTGAAAAATGCTTATGCCAGTTTTGCCTCTCACTCAGACTACCTGTCTTGGATTTGTCTCTAATTGGCCAGTGGCTTGATTTTAATTCAAAAATTTTGTCTATCATCCATCCATCCTAGGGTAGAACTAAGGTAGATAGCCATAGAACTAAAGGATGATCAAGATTTTTAGTTTGACTCGTGACGGACAGTGCCGACTAGACTTGTATGCAAAGGAGGGGGGGGGCTAAATTTGCTTAGACTCACAGGCAAACAAGTGACCTAAGCCTAATAGGCTTGCCTGCTTAGAGTCTCAGGTGGACTACCGTGTTTTAGGATTGACCACATGACAGACTCACATTTTTTTTCAACTGTATACACGTAAAAGGCTCCTTAGATGGTATTAACGAACATAAATATCATAATTTATTTTGAAAATATTTTTGAAATAGTTATAATATTAGACATATCTTAAATTGATGCAAAGGGTGGCTTCAATCGCCTGAGTATAGCCCAAAGCTTCAGTTCCTTAAAATAAAGATTTTTACGCTTAGGATGGCAATCAATTCGGCAAAATCGACCTTATGAAATAGACAAGAGTTACATTACACACTTGCTAACAGAATCGGACAGGCAATACAGGCATTCATCGCTTTGACATGTGCTGTAGGCGGCTTTATTGACATCCTCTTTTTCTGAAGCCACTACTTCCTCCAAAGGGGCAGGAAATTTGTTTGCCCACCCTAATCCCTCAAATAACACGTCTATTTTTCTTGGGGAATGTCCTTTAAGTTTAAAGTCACCTTCGGTAAAACTAAAAAGACTTTCCGAAAACTCTAGAGACCAAGTAATTCCAACCCCCCCCCTCCTTAGGACAAACAAGAAGCCTACTATGTTACAAAAGAACCTGCGTCGTGCGGAAATGGTTTTCCGAAACTAATTCTTTTAAGCATTCTATAATATGAAAAAAAGTTGCCTACGAACCATTACAAATCATGATTTTATTTGGAAAGTTAGCATCAACACAATTCAACTCTTAATATACGAAAAACCTCCTCTTCATGGCACCAAGTGACATAATGTAGGGGGGGGGATGAATCAAAGGTATTTTTCAGAATTTAAAGGGTGACAGCTTTGTTATTTTTCATATTTTTTTTTATAAAAATACCAAAAAAAGGTATTTTTCAGAACCTGGGGGGATGAGATGAAGGGGTAAAATACACCCCCCCCTGCAATTCGCAACCCTGCTCTTATTCATTTTTGCAGTAACAAGCTCAAGGTAATGTACCTTTAATTAGCGGGTCACCACTTCACCGGCGTCTTTGTCATCTGTTATCGATGAATAAACAATTACGTTCTACAATTTTCTGGGGAATTTTAGTTGTTGTTAAAATGTGTCACTCACTTTAGGATAAAGGAATTTTAGCAGGGGCATAGCTCCAACATTTTTATTGGGGTAGGGGGGTAAGAAAGGGTCCACGTTCGGATAGTCAATGGGCAAGGGCTATCCTTCAGGTGAAAGCAGTGGCGGTTCTGGCCTCTTCAATTCATTTACACTTACAGTTAAGTATTACGCATTATTATATAAGTATTAAAGTAAGTAAGTAGCTTAATGCCAACTACGATCTCTACTTTATTTTAATAAGGATAAAATTTTTAAAACTACAAAATGATTATAAATGTTGGACTATTCATGTCTTATTTGCAACCCAAAAATTTATAAGCCCGAGGGCGAGTGCCCCCTCAACCCCTCTACTCTAAAATTACCTGTAGGAAAAGGGGAGTTAAAAAACTTTTTAAAGCTGGACTAAGATGATTTTTACGGAACTGCTTAAGGAACCGAAAGTTTGGCCATCTTACATCTCTGATCCTAAGGACGCGCTTATTCTGAATTAATAGTTTAAAGAATATGTAGCAGCCCAGCTGTCCCGATCCTGGGATTACATGTGCACGAGCTCTTCCACCTGATGGGGGGGGGGTACATACTAAGGGGTTCAAAATTAAAGATGTTCCGTTCCTTCCATAAGTCTTCAATGGGACATTTTTCTTCAAGCGATAACGAAGAAAAGTTACTATTTAGCAAACAGTGTTACTCGGTTAATTAAAAAAATATTACACAATACATAAATAAACAATGCACACGGATCAAACAAACACACATTAAGTAGTGGGCTCAGCTTTTACTAAGGATGCCAGCAATGAGTTGCAGCAGACGACAGTAGTGTACTGTAAACACTTTCGGGTGGGTGATGGTAAGTTTAATAAGCTCGGATTTTTCACCAGCGTTACCTTTAATATTAAAGCATATTCCCTTGGACTTCCTTCAACTCCCGCGCCCATCATAGGGCAAAATCTCACAGTTGAACTACGCACTATTCCAACAGCCCTATGCATCGCGTCATTCAGTTGCATGTGATTTGAAAATGACGTCTTAGCAAAAAAATACACTCTTTAAATTACCATTGTTGAAACCTTATACAGGAAAATTGTAACCCCCCTCAATGAACAACAAGAAAAATCACTTTTTATATGGGCAGCAGCGATATGTCCTCTTATTTACTCGAACATCACGGAGAGCTGTTTAAGGACTCATAAGAGATAATTCTTATCTTATTGTTTTCTTATATATTAGAATCAATAAGGCCGTCATGAAGTGCCAAATGGTACACTAAAAGCGCAATTTGGGTGACATTTTTTGAATGGGAAGTCTGGGCCGGACACATGGACATCATTGATAACTAATTAGGGGCTCATTTATAAACTAATTTTTACATTTAATTGCTCTTTATAAATTTGACTTTATCTGGCAATCATAAAGTGACACATGGCACCCAAAAAGTGCATTTTGGGTTGTTTTTTTTTTTTTTAAATAAAAAATAAAAAAAAGGCGCTGTTCAATGAAAAAACTTGGCAGACAAATTTCTCCCCACCCGTGCGGAAATTCTCTTCTATGGTAAATCTTACATTGAACTGATAGATTTTAGGAAGTAAAAGACCCTTATCTATCAGGTGATACATTTTGACTTTAGCAAACGTGGCAAAGCACGAAGTATAGTACATATAGCAATGTTGCCATTAACTAGGCTCACCTATTTACTTGATGATAAGGTTTTGAAGGTGATATATTTGTGTAAATGTTAAAGTGGAACATATTAAGAAGTGTAATGAACCCCTGTTACGAGTTTTTTTTATATGAATAGCGAGGATGGATTAATTAAATAAAACGAGCAACAGTTTTAAAGTTACTTAATAATATTTTCTCCAAATTATTGGGGGAAGCAACTGCCCCCCCAACGACGCCGCTGGATTTTAGGATAATTAAAAGTCTGGTGTTATATGATTTATATACAAATCATAAATTTTCCAGTGGGTACACTTCGCAAGGGTATAGCTTATACACAAGTAAAATCAACCAGCATTTCGTGGTAACAAACTTACAGTTCGTTACCACAAAATGTAAGGAGCAACTCGGCCCAAAAGTAACTGATAAACTGATACTCTAAAAAGCGGAATTTTTATAACAATAGATACATCAAAAGAGTTGGATTTTATGCTGATTCCAAATATACAAAATTCATCAAGTTTTAATGTTAGCCATCAAAAGCTACGAGCTTGTAAAAATTTGCCTAATGTTTGATTAAGAAGGAAAACACACCCAAAAAGTCAAGCGACCTTGACAAAAATCACAAAATTAGATTCAACATATCACAGAGCCCTACAGTTGAGATTTCAAGCTCCTATATAAAAAAATGTGAAATTTTTTTTATTGCCAGAAGAAAGATCAGAAATGCATGTTTTTTGTTTGTTTGGTGTTCTTTCTTCAGGGGGTAATCGTATCAAACTAATTTTCCTAGAAGATCAGAACAGGGCTTATTCAAGCGGAAATCAAAAGTTCTAGTGTCCTATTAAATGACAAAAAATATTGAACACCCCTTTCCCGCGCCCCTTTTTGCCCAAACACATCCGATCAAAATTTTGAGACAGCCATTCGATTCAGCACAGTTGAAGGGTCTAATAACTATGCCTTTGGGGATGGCAGAACCCCCATAGTCCCTAGAGATAAGTCTGCAAGTCACACAGCTTTTCCATTGTCTCTTTTTTAGCTCATGGGCTAATTCTTGAAGAAGAAGAGGGGTGGAGGGGGGACAAAAAAATCCTTTTCTATTTTAAATAAATGACCATAGAGCTGACCAATAATTAATTTATTTGACTTTATAGAATAGTGGGTATTGCAAATGGTAAAAAAATCCCGTTTTTATATATTAACATCGGTGAATTATCGCCTACAACAACATCAGCTCAAGAATCAGTTATTTTCAATGAGCCTTCACCAATCTTAACACCACCAATGGAGTTTCTGGATAGTGTTGTAATTGATGATAATCTAGAATGGCAAAGGGCTTTTTTAAATGATTGTTTTGGGGATACAGCTAGCCTAGAGGATCGAACTTGTGACATAGACCGGAATGAGGACCCAGAATAGAAAAATAGGTTTATGAATGAATATTTAAGTGATATCCCCCCAACTGCATCTAAACTGGGTTCACATACTAATATACATAATCAAATTGTGTCACATGACAATGCTGGCTGGCTTGATCAACTATCCCCAAACACCCTGGAAGGAATTCTTAGGGAATTGGAGGATTTCACACCAAGCCCTACCCCCACTAATGCAATTGAACAGACTGGGGGTGGTGGTACTATTGAAGATTTTATGGCACCCCTACCCCCCACTGTCGAGGTTGACCAGAATGGTGAAAATGAGACATTAGCGCCACCAAAATTTACACTACCAGATTTTGTATTGTCTAACTCTGCCTTGCACCATACTAATGTCTACCCGGCCGTGTTCGGTGAACTTTAATTCTTTAATGTCAGGGGGTATAGTAACACACCCCCTGGCTATTACGCATTCCTATTTTAACAAGATTCGAGCCCTTCTTGAACAACAGATGGGGGTGTGGGGAAGGAGGGACAGTTTAAAAGCGTCAATAGCACTAAAAATATATTTTTTAAATGAAAATGCGAGCGAACTCTATTCATTATATTTACATACAGAAATGCTACCAATTCGCGAGCATTTGGAAAATTATGAGGAGGTTTTTTTGGACTGGGTCAAAAGCATCATAACTAAACTGGAGGTTTAAGAGGTGGTGCTAGGGGAGGGAGGGCTATTGAATTAAAATATCATTCAGATTTAGAGGGTTGTAAAGGAATGCAACGAAACTATTTCGATGCGATGCTACAGTGTTTCAAGTATTCATTTTTGATTGCAGCCTTTCAACCCCTGGAAGATAATTCTGCTAAGAAAAAGTTGGATGAATTAGCTGCTAATGGGGATGGGTCAAAGTTTTCTAGAGTATATTTCAATTGTTTAAATGGTCAATTTGCCGTAACACTAAAAGGGATAGATATTTTTGAGCGGGCTAATGAACAATTAAAGATTGGTGTTACGGTGTTACAGTAAGAAACAGAATTTGAAAAGGGTCAGCATTCAGATAGTAAGGGTGTATTATTTTCAGTGAGGGCTCTGTCTATCGAATCAGTGAAGCATTGGGTCTGGCTTCTATACACGCCTCCTTCAGAGACTGACTCAATTGGACATTTTAATCCAATGACCGATATTAGTAGGGTTTTAAAGCATCACATGAAACACTGTAAACGTCATGGCTACAATGCTGTGGAAACGGTTAGCGGAGATTGGGCGATATTGCGTTTTAAGAATTCCAAAACTCGCTCCTGAAGAGCAAAAAGATCACTTTGGACTGCGAGGCCAAACTTACAGACGTGTAAGATTCGTCAAATCCAAATCGTGTTAAAATATATGAAGTCATAGGGGTCTCTTACGCTCACACGCAAAGAGACTCTAGTAATACCATGCAAGTGCCGGATATAGTTGAGTCGTTGGGTGGGGAAGACTGCATACGCACGGCATTGACCAGTCTGATTAAAACAGCTAATGGCGCAATTTCTCGCCCACGCTATACAAACTTTTCTATTGTTCTATCACCAGATGACATATTGGCCATTAAAAATCGTAAAATATGTTGGGTTTGTAAGGGAGAACTTGATTATGGTATTGGGATAAAGGGGAAAGTGATTGATCAATAACAGTTGTGACAGAAAGTTTCTATAGTAGGGAGTAACTCTAGAGGGGCGGCATATCAATTTTGCAACATAAACGTTAGATAACAATATTTGTACCGGTTTTTATACATAATTCCAATTATGACATAAAGTTTATTTTACCGGCGTTAGCACTCATGGTCAAGGGGGGAGTTGTAGAGAACGCATGGGTAGATGGGTCTTTTTCTTATAATATCATACCCAAATCATCGGAGAAGCTGCTGCTGCTAGAATTCCTGTGGAAAACAGTTGACAAGGGTAACAAGTGCCTGAATAAAATCCGTTTTTTAGATTCTTTCAGTTTTTTCCCCAAATCTTTGAGTCAATTGATTCAGGTACAGAAAAGTGACAATTTCGATTGTTTCCCCTCCTTAAACAGCGACTCCCTGATGATGAAATGTATTATTTTTTAATGTGTAAGGGCATAAACGCATATGATTAATACAACTCTACCTCAAAGCGAGATGAGGTGTCATTACCACCTATTGAAAAACTTTACAAATACCTTACGGACAGTCGACGTACCACTGGCGACTAGGTATTTCTCAAGAGGGTTTGGGCAAAGGGAAGATGTAAAATGGGTGGGATTATTGTGAACTGTACTTGGCTAGTGACGTATTGATTCCTCTGGACATTGTGTGCAAAAACATGGATAAATTCTATGGGGAATTTTGGTTGGATTTAGGGTATTATTTTTCCACTCCTCATCTGGTGATGGACTTGATTCTTAAAATCAGCAAAGAAGAAATAGGTCTGAGCACCGACGTGGATTAGCACCTGTTTGTAGAGAGATCAATGAGGGGTGGGTATGTTTTTCACGGGGACCGTATCATGAAAACCGATCCGACCGGACACCACACCGATGAAAATTTAGATGCAGTTTTGTTGGATATGAATTCCCTGTATCCGTCGGCAATTTCTCACTACTGTTTGCCGTGTGGCAATTACAAATGGCTTAACAATCCTTGTGCTTCAAATTTCCCCAACATTGCTACCGTTGAGGAGAATGGGGCGCAAAGATGTTTTTTTTAAATTGACGGTGAAATACCAATGGAAATCCATGACTCGGTAAAAGACTTTGTTTTCCCGTGCATAAATAAACCAGTGGGTAAGGACTCTCTGAGTCCCTACAATTTATCTTTAGTACAGGATGGGAGTATGCACTGGGTGCCTTCAAACGAAAAAACTTATCGCTGACCTTAAACAGAAACAGAATATCGTTGTTCATCATGTGCTATTATGGCGGATGGTATCCAATGGTTTCAAAGTCACAAGTATACATAGAGCCCTCCAATTTAATCAAAAGCCCTACATGAAAACGTTTATTGACACCTTTGTCAGTAAACGTTCACAAGCAAAAACGAAGGTTGAAAAGGAAATCTATAAACTCATTTTGAAATCAGCCTTCGGTAAAATGTGCGAAAGCGTACGAAACAAAAGCCGCTGTGACATTGTAACCAATCAGAAAGATTGTGCTCGAATCATCGCCGACCCGAACTTCACATCGTTCACATCATAGACTCTAATATGGTGCTCCTACATCGCAAGAAAAGAAACACTATTTTAAATAAAAATATTGCAGCGGGAGTGCAATAACGGAAATAAAAAAACTCATGTTGTCATTTTATTATAATATATGCAAGGTACAATGACCGATTAAGGGACAAGTGCAAGTGTATTATGGAGACACTGATTCAATCCTGTTAAAATTCAAAATTGGACATTTGTTGACTGATCTGGAAAATGGAGAGTACATTAGCTCACGGATGGACTACACCAACTGGAATGAATCCTTCTATCCAGAGCTAGTGAAACGTCAGGCCCCCAATCAATTGTTAATGCTAAAATCTGAAACGGGAAGCTATCTGATATCCAGTGGTGTGTTTTTTGGGCTGAAGGTATACTGAGTGGAAACGCACAACAAGGATATCAAACAAATTTTCAAGGGGGTGCCCAAACACTTTGTAAAAAAATAATTTCAATATGAGTGTTTATAAACACTGTGTGGAATATAGTTTAGTCCCAAGAGCAAAAGTCATGTCGATTCGCTCTTTACACTTTAAAAACTATACAATTAAAGATGAGAAAAATGCCATGTCAGCCATATCAGACAAAGTTTATGTACTTGAGGATGGTTTGTGAAGTTAGTTCCACACAAACACTACCTAATTTCAGATCGAGTTGAATGTATAGAGTACAGAAAACAACTCGGTCTGAATAAATTAACTTAAATTCCTTCATAGTACAAGGTGGGTGGTTTTGGGATTTTTTAGATCAAAATTTATAAATTTTCAATGTACTTGTGCAAGGCAGAGTTATTTCTTCATAATTTAATGCCCCCGGCCCGGCCTGCCGCAGCGCGCCCCTCACGCTTCCCAGTTCGTCCACCGCAGCGGCCGTCTAGGCCTTCGGCCGCCGCAGCGGCCAACACCGGGGGGGCCCATTTCAAATTAAAAATGTGTTGTAATTTTTTGCAAATATATAACAAAAAAGTGATATTATTTTAAGTGTATTTATTGTTTAATAAAAGTGTTTTTCCTAGTGTCTATTTCAAATAAATTTTGTTATTTTTTGTAAATAAAATCAATAGAAACAAAAAGTGTGATATTATTTTAAGTGTATTTATTGTTTAATAAAAAGTTTTTTTCTTAGTGCCTAGTTCAAATAATTGTTTTGTTATATAAAAAATAAATTTAAAAAATCTTGATTATGTGTATTTTTTGTTTAATAAAAAGTGCTTTTTTCTAATTGGATTATTATTATTTGTAAAGTGCTGCTTTTATGTTAAAAATTAAAAAAATATGATTTTTCATTGATTTTGTTCTTGTTATTGTTATTCTTGAACGGAGTAGTAATGGGAAAATTATTTAGTCATTAGACATTTACAGTTTACAGTTAGTTTTAGGTGAACTGTTGATGCGAACAGCAATATGTATCAATTTAAAACACCATTCATATCGTTTATGTATGGTCCATCAATGTCAGGCAAAACGACACTCTTAACTAAAATAATAATAAAAAATTGTGATAAAATGCTTAAAGAAAAGCCGAAAAAATATACTATTGCTACAGTGTTTGGCAGGAGTCATATGATAAAATAAAAGCTATTGCTACATCGGGGTTGGTGCAGATAGAATTAATATAGGGACTTGATGTTTTCGACATCATTGAATCAAACTCTTGGCTGATTACTGATGATTTAGCTGAATCCATTGAAAAATGGTCCCAGGAAACGCTACAATTGTTTACTGTTCGCTCACATCATGAAGAGATTTCTGTTATTCTAGTTTTACACAATCTCTTTCATCAGAGCAGATGTATGTGAAGATTTGCTTTGAACTTTACCCACTATATCATCTACAGAGTTGTTCGTGATTCTAGCTCGCTAATAACTCTCGATAAACAAATATATCCCGGTGCTCCAAAATTTCTACTTTCAGCATACAGTCAGGCCAATAATAAACTCTATAGTTACATTCAACTGGACCCTAATCAAAACATACCTAAGGACTTGCGTGTTTACGAAGATATTTTTGAAAATTCAATCATATCGCATCTTGGAGTAAGCAGTTCGAGAGCCTAATAGTTGTCATTATAATACTAAAGAAACTACATGCAAAAAGACATTTATTTCCGTTCTAAGCACTTCAATACCCCACTTAGGAAAGCCATACTCAAACTTAGTATTGACAATGATTTCATTAATCTAATATCTGCACTTTGTTGAAATTTAACCGAGGACAATGTTCAGCTGCAAAAAGGAGTTAAGAAACAGGCAAAGCAACATCGTTCCATTGTACGTGCATTGGCTTGTAAAAAGAAAGGAATTTTTTTTAAAAGGATTCGTCTTCTTCAGGCGGGTGGTAGTTTTTTACACTTTTACTGCCAATAATTGCAGGACTTGTAAACAGTTTTCTCTAGATGGCTAAACCCTATAAATTGACCCCAATAGAACTCGCTCTTTCAGCAGTGGAACAATTTGAGGACAATCTGAGTAAAGTCATTAACAATGAGAATATTGACGATGATAAACATTTACTTTTACTTCAAGACGCACTTCACCGAGTGGACAAACATAAGCCCTATCACGCAAAACCAGTCAATGTGAGTATCATTGATCACAAAAAAGAACCATCTCATCAAGATTCCTCTGCTGCTCGAACACAATTTAAGGAGGAATTGGATTCAATAGTGTCGACCATTGGCAATCTAATGCCACACTCATATCGTGAACAAAGTAAACGACTCATAACAATTCTCATGCAAAGTGGTCAAGATTATATTCAAGTTGATAGCAATGGGAAACGAATTATAATTCAAGGGAAGAGTTATAATCTACTTGATTTAATTTATTACATGGTTAGAAATCGTTAAGGACTTTTATCATTTGACAATCATCTTGAAAACTTTTTAAATACATTAAACTTCCCCAAAAGTCTTATTATCAATAAACAAATTCTAAAGAAATTACAAGAACATAGGGCATCATCATCATCAACACAAGAAGAAGAAGAAGAAGAAGAAAAGGTGAAGAATTTAAATTAATCTTGGAAAATACTAGGGCACCTAGTAGAAGCATTCATTTGACGATGAGGAGCACACGGCTGATAGCTAGACAAAAGCGACAACGTATTGATATCAACTCAAAGTCACCATCATCCCCCACTAGTATACAAAACGGTAGTGGACGCTACACTACGTGTTTACGTTCAAAACGGTTGAAGTTCTGAAACATGTTTATGAAAATATTGGTGAAGCGGGAAGTTTAAGTTCCCCCACCACTCTTTCCAACGTCACTGGTGTTGACACTAAAAGTGTACAAGACTATCTACAAAATGAATCAAGTTACACTCTACATCGAAATCATAGGCTTCGTAGTAATCATTATCGAAAAACTAAAGCCTTTATCCCACATCACATAATGCAAGCAGATCTCTTAACTCTAGATGAGATTCAAAGGCGTCACAATACACTATACAAGTACATTCTACTTGCAATCAGTGTTTTTAGTCGCTATGCGTATGCCATTCCATTGCAGACAAAGAGAGGTGTTGAAGTTGCTCAAATTATTCTTGAACAGGATTTGTATAAAAAATTTAAAACGGATCGGGGTAGTGAATTTGTTAATCCACACATTGAAAAAGTGATAATGAAATATAATACAATGCTCTATCATAGCCACGGTCCTATAAAGCACTGGCCGAAAGATTAATAAGAACTATTTCACCTTTAATTTCAAGGTATTTAACATTGAAAAATACACCTACTTTTATTCATGATTTAGATAAAATCATGTTGAAAGAATGTAAGACAATTAAAAGGAATTTCGTACAGTAATTCTTTCAAATCCCCCAGTGTAACATTTCCCCTAGAATATTCACACTCCTTAAATTTCACTCCCCATGGAACATTCTACTCATAAGAATCTAGGACAAACCCCCCCCCCCCCCCGAAGACGATAGACGATAAAGTTATGAAAGTAAAGAGTAAAATGTTCGTTGGCTGATACGACCCCATCGATCATTGTCCAACTCAACCCCAACGGAAGTTCATCATTCTGATCATAATACATTTGATACTTTTCTTAAACGATATTCCAATGAAATGATTGTGAAGACAAAATTTAACAATGATGATACTGTTCGAATTAATAGAACAACTAATGTTTTTGAAAAGGGCAATTACTTGTTGGTCCACTGAACTTTTAAAGTGGCAAAAATCCTAAACACCAAACCCATAACTTATCGTCTACGGGACACCAAAGATGATGAGATTTTCGGCGGCTTTTATAACTATGAACTGCAAAAAGTTAAAAATAACATTGAAATTTAACAAATTGAAAAGATATTAAAGAGCCGTACTCACAAAAGTAAGAAACAGTTACTTGTTCGTTGGCTAGGATAAAATTCTGATTTTGATTCTTGGATCGGTGTTGAAGATGTTAACAACGCCCAATGATTTTTATGTAACATTTATGTCCAACGTTGTCGATCCTCTCTACAATGATTTGAATAAAACAAGTGATTTTTGGACAAAACTCTCTCACCATCAAATTCGATGATGGAAAATATGAAGTAGCTCTTGTCGACTGTATTTTCAAAAATACATATGATATCCTGAGAAAGGATCACATATATGATACAAAAATTAGACCCTATGATTGGCCACTTCTTAGTGATCAACATGATGATTAGCCACTTGTTAGTGATCGAAATAAAATTGAAAAGATCAATTCATTTGAATATCAATTTTTCGTATTACCTTACGAGGAATTCAGTTGTATGAATGATTTGTGCCGTAGTACCAATAAGATAATTTCCGCTCGTAAAAAAGGAGCCTTTCATTTCAACTATTCAAAGGAAGTGGGCAAAATCTGCATTAGTTCACCCATTGCCAATGAAAAGATTATTCTCAATGATAATCTAAGAGATGTACGCGGTTTTAAACACAATATAATCAGTGGTAGGAGTGCTGGGAGTGTTAGGAGGAAGAATCATGCTATTTTTGCAGATTACCCAACTGGTTTCGTCTCGGACTCTTTATATTTCCTTGTGCGTCCTTTGTGGAAACATCGAGAGTAGGTAATTCAAATATCCCTCTCCTACGTGTTCTTGAACGAAAAACAACCCATGAACATGTTCATCGCTATAATATAAAGCATCTTCATTATCCTCCTGTAAATATTTCATACTTCGAATTCTGGCAGCTAAAACTGAGAATTGAATTGGGTGATCCTCTAGCAATAACAAAAGGTTTAGCTGTGATTACATGTCATTTTCGACCAATCGCCACTGCCTGATATATCGCTGCCTCTGTCCTGATATTGACTGCTATGTTGATGCTCTGAGTCCTCGTCAAATAGGTCATGGATTGGACTATTACAAGGGTCGTACTACAATGTCTGGCTATGGCCTTGGTAGTTGGTTTACTAGGCTATTTCGTTCTGCACTACCCTTTGCCAGAAAATATTTTGTACCTGCTGCATCAAAATTTGCTACACTACAGGACTGGGGCTCGGGGAAAAATTTCAACGAGAGTGTTAAAGAAAATATTAGATCTTCAGCAAGAGCCGCAGGTGAGCAATTGAAATTTCAGCAAGATGGGAAGGGATTAAAAAGGGTCCGTGGTCATCATTCACTCATCAGTGTATACCCAGGTGGGAAACGAAGGATATCATCAACGACTTTGAGGAATAAAAGGAAGAAAACCAATAAGAAGAAGAAAAAGATTGTTATATCAAAGAAGGATTTCTTCTCTTAAGATGACCTATCTCCTTCACAAAGAATCGCATCCATCAATCAGCTCCTCATTGAATCTGTTTAATGCTGAAAATGTTGATGTCAGTGTCAAGTATGGTTAGTATGAACAGTTTTATCCTCAACCACCCCTGTTCGATAATATACCCTTTAAGGTGTTTTCTAACGAAGATTATTTCATTGACTAATCCTCTAAATTTATTGATTTATATGTTGTGGTGAAGAAAAAGTCAGAAAATACAACGCCCATTGCTGCCGATGGTCTGTCCTGTGAAAACTGTATCCTACACAACTTGTTCAAACAAATTAATGTATTCATTAATGGAACATTGGTGAGTACTAGCAATAATTTATCAAACTATGCAAGCTACATACAATTTATGATAGTGAATCCATAGGCATATAAGGAGTTGAGAGGACAGGCACTGGGCTATGAATATATATCAGGTGTTGATACTGACGGTTATTTAACTGGTGCAGTCAACCAGGAGTATCATCTAGTTGGAAAATTAAATCATGAGATATTTAATATATCGCAATGCTTATCTCCCAATGTCAAGACTGACGTAAAGTTACAACTAGCTCCATCGAATTTCATTTTGAGAAAAACACTTGCTGCAGCACCTGATGAAAATGTCATTATCACTTCAGCAATTCTCCATATTCGAAAACAACAGATTATGAGCTCTGTTGCAATGGCAGTGGAAAAGCTAAGAGCCAATGGTAACAATGTTAAACTTCTGGCCCCACATACGATCACCAATCAACGTCACATTGCCACTGGCTCTAGTAGTTATACCGATTTAGCATTTATCTATGGAGAAATCCCATCGAAACTCGCTTTGACCTTTGTGAAGAGTGCCAGTACCGTTGGATCCTGGACTGCATCCCCCCATGATTTTAATTTTTTAGGTATATCTAGCCTTGTTTGCAAAGTGAACGGAATTCCTCTGTACACTCTATCATTTGACAAAAAATTCTACAGAACTGTGTATGAATTGACCATGCAATCCCTAGATCATGACTCACAACTATTTGAAAATGGAACAACCGATTTATTGTTTTCAAAAAATCACGCTGTAATTGTTTAGGACTTGTCTGGCGCTCAGGATATGAGCATAGTACAAACGGGGAATGTACGTTTAGAGTGCACATTTGCCCATGCTTTGACTGAAAGTATCACATTAATATCACTGAGTCAATTTGAAACCTATTGGGAAATCACGCCCGACGGAAGTGCCCTACTAGACCTTGCACCATGAACACAAACCAAATAATCAGCGTATAACATATGGATTTATGCATGTCCCAATATAAGTCCTATTGTATACCATAGGACTTCATTTAAAAAATTCCAAGTGTTAACTATACCATAATCATTGTTAATAGCAGTTCATGGAGTTTGAAGACAGGTTATAAGCTACGCATCTTTCAAACAGGAAATAACATAGAATTTTTTTATCTTCTACGCCTATCATATAAATTCTATACTCCACACATCAACAATTTTATTGAGAGCAATGGAAAAATTGTTATTCGAAATCAGAGGAGAGTAGAGGATGTAACCACTATGACATGTGGCTTTTATGCACTACTCTTTTTTATGTTCAGATGTCGTGGCTATACCTACAAGCAGTTTCTCAACATTTACGTTGATTTTCCTTGTTTGAACGACTTCCTAGAGGAAAATATACTTTCAATCGTGTTTAATATTGATTTTAGTGCCCTACGAATAAAATGTTCTAAAAATGTATGGAAAATTGTTTATCAATAAAAATAATGTATGTACATGATAAAAACGACTTTTCTTTTCTTAGATTTCATCTTCTATTACGTATAGGTATTTGTCGAGAACAACTAATGCGTGTGGATCATCTTAATTCACTGTATACTGATCCTGATGTGCTGCAATGTCAGGGTCATATTTTCTACAGTGTAATGTAACTTCACTCTTACCATATCTCTTTGTATAGGCAATGATACTATTTTCATTCTTTTTGTTAAATTCGTGTGTTTCAATTTGCTTATTTGAAGTAATTTCACATATAGTGTCCTCAAATGGTGAATTACATTCTGTAACAGCCAAATGAAAATCAATAGGCTTATCGTCATAGTAGCCACTTTCTTCACAACGATGACGTAGAAACAAAATTATTTTGTTATTCCAACAGTTTAATTGTAGACCTGGTTCCTCCTCCCAAAGCAATCTCAAGCCACAGCGAAACCGTTCTCTTAGCGATAAACAAAAATTATGCTTGGGATTCTTCCCAAACGTGTCAGGGCATACTTTTTAACACTGATTGCATTTACCATGAAGACAATGAGAACATAGGTATCCATTAAGGTAAGATTTAAACACCTCTTCAATGCATGAATGACGACCTTTAATTTATATAGCATATCCTCTATGGAATTTACACGGGTTGCAAAATCTGCATTTTTGATCATACTCATCAATCAGTGTACAATTCTCACATGATGACCAGCTGCCCAGTGTATACATGCATAGTGAACATGAATGGAACATTTTTTCAAGTGTTGACACTCTCACTGCCAAAATGAAACTTAGCTACGATCAACAAATTGAGTGGGAGAGAGAGAGAGAAGAGTAAATCCTCTTTGAATAACAACTTTCTCGTGAAAAAATCATAGTCTTAAATTTCTAAGCTAGTGTGTTCAAAAGCAAATCCACAATATTATTTTGTCCCGTCGTGATTAATATGTCCATAAATTGATTAAATTACTACTGACCCCGGCGGAAGAGCTTCATGCAATTGTCTAATGCCGAAAAATCAGTTTTCATTATATTAACATGTATTCCATCAGAAAATATCTTTCTTTGCACAGATAACTCTATAATATAATCATATAGAACCAAACGTTTTTCCAGAAACACTATTTTTTTTCTAATTTTCTCTTTCTTATATCTATCCATTTTTTACAGTCCTAGCACTCTCACAAACAACTTCAGACTAGTCAAGATTCTTTTTCTACTTTAAAAAATATACTCTAAACTTCTATAGAAATAAAAATATCTTTGGTTCGGAAACAATTTTATTGAATATAATTACAACAATAATGATAATCACTGATACAATTAATTCTGGTCGATATATTTCACTAGTATATCTCAAGCAGATTCAAATCCATTTATATACTCAATATTCAGTTTCACTGTAAAATATATTTGCTCCTCCAATTAGAGTTTGCTCAATAATAGCTCATATATCTTGTATATATATCATGCAATCGAAGTCTTAGTTGAAATACTCATGAACATTGCACTGCCTTATTTGGTACTCTTGACTTTGTATCATTGCTGCTATCGGCTCCACCACCAAGCTCCAGTAGTGTAGACATACCACTCATTTTCTGTGCTAACATCTTGTCAAATAATAGAGTATAAAAAAATAAACTGTTCTCTCTCTGAATTCAATTCTCTTACTAATATGAACTACCATGAAAATCACTCCTTATATTGAATCCGATTGCTATAGCTATGATAATCAAGTAACCATATATGGAATACCGTCTGCATTCCATCTCACTGATTGTTCCAAGAAATGGGGGTTGCCTCAGAAACCTGTCCGGTAAGTCATGTCCCTTCTGTAGTACTAGATACCTGTCAGTGGTAAGTTTTGTACCGTTGAAACTACACACTAATTCATGTCCCTGGGCTTGTAGGCGCTGGATCAGCACCTATGTTACTACTGGGGGGGGGGGTCCAGTGGGAGAAGTTTCTGGGGGTAATTTTCCACGAAAAATTTTACATGGGGGAGGGGGAGAGATTTAATGGCATCATTTGAAAAAAGGTAAGAAATTAAAACAAAAAAAACAGGTCTACCAACTGAAATTAAGGAGTAACACTAAAACTTAAAACAAACAGACATTTTTCTACATATGAGAGGGCTGCCCTCAACTCTCGCTCTTTACTTTAGGTTTGACTTTTGTCACAATCCTTTGAGAAAGACTGCTCAAACACAAGGGCCGCTGAATTTGAATGAGAAGTATTTTTAAAGAACTTTAAGACTTCAGCGTAAAGAACGAGGGTTGAGGAAGGAACAGCCACCTCATATTTGGAATAATTTCTGTTCGTTTAAAGTTTTGATTGTGTTCCTTACTTTACTAGCTAGAAATATTAGTGAAAATGCCTCAAAATTGGCAGAAGAGAGAAGAATTTTATACAAGAAGAATCTCAGTGATAGACCTTACAAGAATTGAACAAAACAGGGTTTTTTTAAGTGAAACTTAAAACGAACAGAAATTATTCTGCATATGGAAGGAGCTGTCCCGTCCTCAACGCCTTGCTCTTTACGCTGAAGTTTGACTCTTTCTTACAACTCTATTTTTTTAACAATAAAAAACTTTAGCGTGAAGATCAAGACGTTGAGTTGTCCTTACTTATAGTTCGTTACCACGAACTGTTTGATTAGAGGAAAGTAAGGAAAGTAGCAGAGTTTAAAATATGAATTCGGGAGATGTAAAATGTAGGCGTTGGATATTATTGCTGAAGATTTATGAACTGTTCTCAATTAGTGATAAAAAGAAGCGTTAAGGAAAGAGATGGGCAGAATATTTCGAGAATGTGTCGAAACGCGATTGAGTTATAGGTCCTGATCACAGTTCATATAATTATCCAGTAAGCTTATCGCAGATCATTTCTGGTCTTCGTTCTCGGTGCGAACAAAAAGCTCGTCCCACTTATTTCTGCATTAGCGGGAATGCGGGTTAGTCTGTTTCCGATTGTTTCCAACAAAGTGCATTATTCGTAATAGCAGGTTTCCACTTGTTTCCGATTAGATCACAGTCTGACTTGTCTACCCATGAAAAGATCTGACTTCGCCTATGTTTCTATCTGCAAAAACGTTCTCCGGAGCACTCGCACCCCGGTCCGGGTTTTTATAATGGGTGAGATAGGGAATGATCCTACTGGATAATTATATAAACTGTGGTCCTGATATAGAAATTAGAATTTTTCTAATAAATTGGAGGCGAAGGAAGATTTATTGAGGTTTTAAAGACAAAATAAAATGATTGAAAATAATAAGACCTCAGGTGTAGATACTGTGGTAACTGAGTTTTTGAAATATAGTGGTTACGAAGTAGTTAGAGACAAGATACTTAAAAATTCTGAGTATGATTTTTGACATGGGAAAGTACCTAGTGTTAAAACTGATCTTAGCGTTGCATTTGCCTGATTTCTGTTGGAAGTAATTTCTTGTAAAATATCATTGTTGAAAGTTGTAAGTAATGGTTAGAAGTATGTTAAACCAAAAAATACTGTTGATAAAGTATTAATAGAAGAACAGAATGGTCTTAGGAAGCGAAAAGGACGGGTTAATTGAATCTACACACTTAAAATAAACATTAAGAAATATCTGAATCATCGAATCCCTTTAGTCCTGAGCCAAGAAGATTAGGAGCAGGAAATTGGTTCAGCTCACAGATGAGCCTAATACTAGGTCCAATCATTGTACGGTATACCTGATGCCTACGGTAGGGTGATTAGTTATATGTATAAGCATGAATTGCTGTAGTTTAGGTAGGAATGTGTCGTATCTGGCTAAGCGTCTAGTTAAGAATGAATGATGATGTAAAAGTGATGTTAGGTAGCGAGAAAAATCGACCAAGCTGAGTTTCACTTAACTGGGTAGAATTATTAGTTTTCTTGTCGTTGTTCTTTTCTTTGTCAGATTGTATTTTTGCAGCTAAAATAAGTCTAAAAAAAATAAAAGATGCATCTTCGAGATGTCAAGGAAGAAAAGATGGTAGGGGTCAAGGAGCAATCTGTGCCCTGGGCACTCTCAGAAATGGAAGAAGATATACTAGACGTATTTCCAGAGAATTGTCTGAGGATTGTTTTAGTACCCGTTTGACTGGTCGAATATCGAATAAAAAGCAACAAAAAATACCGTGGTTTGAACCACTTTCTAGGGTTATAATAAAAGAAAAGTTGAAATGGTTAGACCAGGTTTTACTGATTAAGAATGATTGGTATCCGAAACTCGGGCTTTCTATCCATTCATCTGCCCAATCGAAAGGCTGGAAATCCTCGAATGTTTTGTTGTTCTTATCTGTTTTCGCCTTTTTCGACCTCCATACTCCTTACTAATTATTTGGTGCGTTAGGGTTCCTTCGGCCCACGGGGTTAGGGCTGTAAGTTTTAAACTCATGTGAGGAGAACACTTTTTGCGGCCCCTAAGACCCCATCCCGACAAAAATTTGACTTCTCTTTGGTCCAAGGAGTAACCCCTGAAAATTTCAAGCTGATTGGACAGCCAATACCAAACATACCCAATTTTTTCTACTTTGGAATCTATCTGTGAACAATGGCAATGTTTGTAATTTAGGGCTTGTAATTAGAAAGGTGATATAACGCTTGGCGATGATGAAATAACAATTTTGAAATTCTATTTTAAATACACATATTATTTAAAATTTTACTCTTAGAGTGTATACCCATCTCCCTCTCAAATGTCGACACTTTTACGAACTGTTCTACCTGTTTCGAACATTTTCGATGTAGATTTATTTTTGGCAAGACTGCTCGGAGTTGTCCCTCCCCAAAAATACTTTCTGATGTGCTACGTGCTGTGCATGGAATCTGCAAAAACAATTTATCCCCGGGGAATATATGGCAGCTACGACTTTGGCGGTAATTTATTTTAACTCACAAAATATGGGGTTCAAGACCGCAATCACCCTGACGGTAAACAATTGATAATTTCTGTAGCATATGGGTAGCATTGTGGTAGAAAAAAAAAAAAAAAAAAGAGGACATAACACTATGTCAAAACTACTTTTACATGTGGAAACAACCTAGTTTTTACAGACTTCGTGACAATGTCCCCTTTATGACCTTTTATGAAGATTAAATTAAAAGACAAGTTTTTTCAACTGAAAGTAAGCAGCAACATTAAAACTTAAAAACGAAAAGGACTTATTACGTATATGAGGGGGGTTATCCTCATCAACACCTCGCTCTTTGCGCTAAAATTTTTGGGTGTTAAAAAAAAAGCTTCTTATTGTTCTAATTACACGAACATAGCGTAAATAGCGAGGTGTTGAGGAGGATCATCCCCCCTCATATACGTAATAATTCCTGTTCGTTTAAGTTTTAATGTTGCTCCTTACTTTCAGTTGAAAAAAACTTGTTTTTTTTTATTTAATTTCTGATCGTTTTTTTTTTTATAATGCCGGAAATCTGGCTACTCTCCACGAGAAAATCCCTCCTCCCCACCGATTTATTCTCTAGACAATCCAATCCTGGTGAAAATTTACACCGGGCAATTACCCTTAACATCTCCACGCGTAAAATTGAGCCAACAAAGAGAAAGCAAGACATATGAAGAATTTCACATAGTTCTTTTCGCATATTTTTTCTCAGGGGTGATACGATCACCCCTGATAAAAAAAAAAAAACATGTATCCGTGATGTTTCTTGTAGAAAAAAAAAATAAATTCAACATTTTTGCAGATAGGAGCTTGAAACCTCTACAGTTGTTCTCTACAGTGGTTCTCTGTAGAGAACCACTCTCTGTAGAGAGACTCTACAGTGGGTCTCTAATACGCTGTATCTTATGGTGCGTGAAAACAAGGTCTTTTCTCGAAAACAAGGTAAATTTTCTAAGGCTCATAACCTTTAATGGGTAAGACTAATGAAACTTGTATATTTGAAATCATCATAAAAAGCCAATTCTTTTGATATATCCATTGGTATTAAAATTCAACTTTTTAGAATTTCGGTTACTATTAAGGCGGGTCGCTCCTTACTTACAGTTCGTTACCACGAACTGTTTGATAAAGAAGAGTTATCAATTTTACTTTTTTTTTTTTTTTGAGAATTTGAGTGTCAAGATATATTTGGAAAATTCAAAACGATATTTTTTATCTCTAAAGGCATTTTCCTTCTTATGAAGGAAATTGCACACTTAGAAATGCAAGGTAAGAATTAGACCTAACATTATTTTCTAAGTTTTTTAAGTTAAGGGAAAACCTGACAGTAGCATACGTTCACACAAGGGCACAAAAACACCGTAACGTAATTTTTTGCCATGAAAAGCCACAGAAGGCACTTAGGGCAATATAAAGTGCTAAATTTTGCATCATCAAAGCATCATTATAATTCAATTCCAGCAGAGTACTATTAGCCCCCCCCCCACCGAAGCTAAAAGACGATTAAACTGATCCGAAAAAAAACTGAGACGGATACAATGTTAGGGAATCATTTTATTACCAAATAAAATCAATCAAATAGCCTTACTAGATGTAGCCACCAACATATTCCGACGAAACACAAAAAAGAAAAAAAATCCATAAATTCATCATACAGGTACCAAGGCTTAAAACCAAACAAGATACCTAGGCTTCTCCACATTAAAATTCGAGGGGTCTCTCACTCGCCACCAACTGGCGTACACATTGCGCCACTTTCTCCACTACGTGCTCCACACAACGCAAACTTTAAGCCATGTGTGACACACTTCAACTATATGTGGTGCGCGTCATCTGGTGTACACCACGAGGCACCACCTTTTCCACCACGCCTGGCAAACTTCACGCCACATGTGGTACACTTCAACCAGGCGTGGAATGCGTCATCTAGTGTGCTTGATTTTCCAAAGTGAACGACCCCTCAATAAAACTAAAGACACAAAACTGAGTTATAAAACAAAGCTAAAGCATACACTTTTGTACTGATTCCATACTTATTACGATTTAATTACCAAGTAAAGGGCTTCAACTAGTAATCTTTTTCTTAGTTACAAAATCCGTCAAATAGGTGAGCATGAGCCCTAATAGTAGATGCAGAGGAAAAAAGGTAATTGAAGTACAATTCTGCACACCTTATTTCAGTTTTCCACTGAATCCATCCTAAGGTAATCAACGCTTTTGAAGAGGCACCTTTTAAAGAAGGTTTAAAAAATTAAAACTAAAAAAATGATTGCACTTCGTCACTACCACAGAGAATTCAAAAATTGTCCTAATATATTAAATATTTACTATATTAAATATTGTATATACTTAGTGCACTTCTTGAGGGAAATGTGTAAGATGTAGACTTTTCTAAGAACCCAAACCCAGGTCAGAGATCTCCAGAGGGGAGGGCAGCCATGTCACCTCAGATCATAGAGCCTTGTGAGTGGCCACATAAAAATTACAAAATCTATTTATCAGGCACTGAACCGACGGTCCCCGATTTAAAAATTCTTGTGACAAAACACCAAAGATGTTTTTCAAATTCTGATTTATTTCTAAACATAGAATCGCAAAGTGGCACTTTACAATTCCCTTAAGAGCCTCCGTTACGCTTAAAAAAGCACATTCGCAAAAACTTGGGGTTGGGGGGGGGGGGGGGGGGTTGAGCCCCAGATTACGGGGGGGGGGGGCTTACAAATTCAAACAGCAACATTATATGAAATATATAAGATATTATAACAGCAATTCCAATATTCATAACAAGAGGGCATACCCCCATCGTGGATGCGTCAAATTTCACGAGGTGCTATTCCCCTAAAAAAAAAATCCTCGAAGAATATAACTCGCCCATAGATTATGTGACTTCTAGACTTGTAGGGCTTCTAGACATCGTTATGTTACAAAGAGCCTACAACTTGCCAGCAAAACATACGGTAAAATTGTAGTGAGTCAATATTGAAATGATACTAAAACACCAAAAAAGCGTTTTTCCACCATAAAATTTCTCTTTAAGAACTATTCAGCTAGTTCTAACTTTCTTTCACAGTTTTTAGCTGCTTCAGCTTTTTTTTCTATATTATTTTGATCGCGTTGCATGAAAAAATAACACAAAAAAACTGCTGCAATAACAGCTGATGTGTCTCGAAGTTTGATTTATAGATATTTGTGTTTACATTCTCACTAAAAAAAAGAAGCTAACACCTACTTGGTGTTGCGCGCAGAATTACTTGCAAATGACACTGCCGTGTTGTTGCAACTTTTTGAAATAATTACAAATAAGAAACTAAGCAGGAAATCCTCTAGTTGTTGAACTCTGAATTCGACGGAAGATGCTGTAACAAGTAAAACCAATTCACCAAAATTTAGGGGGTGGAGGAATTCATTACATAATTACAATAGTGACGGATTTTTCAATAGACTTTCCCCCCCCCCAATCCACGCCCTGACTTTAAGAAGGGGTAATCATCTTGCTTGGTTCTTGTTAGATCGCTGTTCTGCCCAGACATTTTATCGATATACCGCTCTTTATATGACATCTTTTTTATTAAACAGAGTAGGTTTGAGTGAGACGGGTCTTTTCCTTTGACCCTATAATTTCCAAAGATGTACCGGGTATACTCTTTTGGTTTACGTTAAAAGTTTCTAGTTTATGCGGGGGTAAAAATGCACCATTGAAACTCTATTGCAGATAGGTATTCAAAGGAGTGTCTGTTTTTTCGAGAAACATAATTGAAAGACCTGTTAAACTTCGCTATCAATCAGACATACAAGGAAGAATTCCAATAGCAACGTCGCTTTCGTTTGACAATATTCACCAATCCCAACCAGAACTTGTTTAAATAAGATGGAAGTACCAAAACTTGAAAGCACCAAAATATGAATAACCGAAAAAAAAGGAATTTTGAAAATTAACAAAGAAAATACAAGCGTGAATAAAACAGTGATTAAAATTAAAAAGATGAAGATTTGTGTCATTTAGAAGCCAAAACCAATTACCCCTAAAAGATAAATTAGATTTAAAACAGAAAAATGAAAGTGAATACGCATTGCTAATCACCTGGTGGGAAAGTGCGGCTTTGCTTATGTTTTGGTTGTTTAGATTATATATTTGTGCATTTCAGTTTGAATTGAATCGTATTCAATTCCAGTGGGAATGCACTTACAATAATTTAGAATTATCCTAAATTTAGTTATTATAATAGCAAGTTATTTTTTGGAATTTCTTTTTGTGATTTTTGGAAGGCTAATCCTATTTTTTACGTAATATCTATGAGCACATACTAACTTGAGAGAAAATGAAATTATTGAATGGTGAAATCTAAAAACTTCAAAATTGCATTTAATCGATTGGTCTTCTAAATAAAACGACCTACAAAACTGATGGAATCTTCATAATTTTTGCAAAATTTAAAAAATAAAATGCTAGTTTCAAAAATTTGGACCAGAGCTAAAACATAGTGCAAATTGCAGTGCGACATTCAAGAACCAAACCCGGGTGGAAGGAGATCTGGGTTAACTCCCCAAACACCAAATTTGGAAAATAACATACAACTGCACAGTGATGGCCAAAGGTAACAGTGATGGTCGGGGGCGTCCCGAGGCTCATTTTATTGGGGGGGGCGGGGGGGGGTCGATCTTCGTAAATTTAACCAAATCGCTAGCTGATTTATGCCAAATTTTCTGCTGAAAATAAGAATTTTGCTAAATTTCGATCGGTTTTGCAAAATTTCTGCCGAAATCTTCGCCGTCGGTAAAAATTTATCGAATGACAAGAATTTCTTTTCCGGGGGGGGGGGGACCCCCCCCCTCGGGACGCCCCTGGCTATAGCTTTTGTCTATTGATAGCTTTTATAAACTCGTACAGATTTATCCAATTAGGCTCTCTTTCATTAGTAAGTTATTTAAATTTAATAATTCAATTATTAAAATTAAATTCAACAATTTAATTTATTATGGAAACTAATTTATTCATTTAATTAAGTAAATAATTAACCAATAAGTCAAACTGTCGGCCACACCTTCTGTCACCCCAAAGCTACGGTTTGTCAAGACGTCCTCATCAGCAAGTCATCACCCTCCTGGAGACGACATCGAGGAGGACAGAAGAAAAATATTTAGCAATAGTTCAAAGAGAACCCTGAACCATGAAGAGAGTTCCGGAGGCATGGTAAGACATGGGACAGAGACTGGCTGAAGATCACTGGGGAAGCTGTAGTCGACAGATCCAAGTGGTCGTCAGAAGTAGTTCCAAAGTCCATTGGCACTGGGCAGGACGGTTATTCGTCTGGTTCCCGCTGATAGCAAACAGTAAGTTACTGAATAGTTTCTCCTGGGCGATCTCTGGCGCATAGGGCATCAAATAATGTTGCGTTGGAATATATTTACCCGACAGGTCTCCTTCCCCGTCGTCCCTGCGCATCTGGATTAAAACCCAGATTCCGTGTTGCCAAAAAGAAATTAACCCACCGTATTAACACAGTTCACCTTTTACTCGTCCTGCTGTTTCTTAAAGGTCCAAATGGCGAAACTTAATTTCTCAGAATTGAGCTTGAAAACTGAACTTGTTATTGAAAAAATAAAAATATTTTAGCTAGAACCCCCCAAGAATAAACTTTGTAGTTGCTCAAGATCTCAGGAAAAAGTTCATTCAAAAGCTGGTAAGTAACGCCAATCAAAAGCCGTTAAAGCACCAATTTTACCCCCCAGACTCATCTTTGGTTTATTCATACCTGAAAATCGCGATTTTCTACGATTTTTTTAGGTTGTTTTAAAATTAGGTTGTTGTTCTCAGGAAAAAGTCCATTCAAAAGCTGGGAAGTAACGCTAATCTTATTCAACACCAATCAAAAGCCGTTAAAGCACCAATTTTACCCCCCAGACTCGTCTTGGGTCTATTCATACCTAAAAATCGCGATTTTCTACGACTTTTTTTTAGGTTGTTTTAAAATTATGAACTTTTTTGGGCAGTTCCACATTTTCGTCAGCGTTGCCACGTTAAACCGTAAAAATAAATAAACAAAGTTAATTTGTTCAATTTGGCAAGGCTTTTCGTCCATAAAATTAAAAAAATATCAATTCCCAAAGGGACAACCTTCAGAGAAAATCTAACCTTCTTTAACTATTTGGTGCAATATGTGTTTAGCTTACTTTCCTTATTTGGCACCCCTTACTATCAAAAACCACACATGGAAGTCTTATTCATTAAAAACTGAATCCACGATTTTTCCTAAATTATTAAGATATAAATGATTGTGTGATTTTTTGCCTCACAAACTCAAATTGACCAATGGCATACAAAAATTGACACTGACCAATTGACATTTTACAAACTTCAATCAAATATTGACATTTGACTAATTTCAAATGAAAATGCCCAATGTCATTTTCACTGTCCACAGTATTGAATAACGAGCAGTTCAACGGTAACTCAAAAGCCATTAAGGAGCATAAAATGAAATAAGAAAAGAATCGCATACTTCTTTAGACTGTTATTAACGCCTAGTTACTTGTACAGCCAAGATTAACTTGTTTCTTCATTTACGTGTCCTTGAAAATATATTATGTGTCCTTGACACATAAACATTGAACTTTTAATTAAGAAACGGGTGTCAAATTAGTTGTTTTAATTAGTTCACTGTCTTAGTTAAGCGTTTTAGCAATTAGCCTTTTATTCGAATTTTTACATTAAACTTAGTTGGCATTAAGTCTTTACTAATGTTGTGAAGTTTTTTATTAATTTCTTATCTTAAAATAAATCTAAACTGTCCTAATTAAAAGTAAAACGAAGTTTGAATTAATATTAAAATTTTATCTAATTTCACTTAAATTTTTTGTTCAAATTAATGACAAATTAATCGTCAACCTTAACGTTAATATTAATCTTCACTAATATTAGGGTTATCAAGTAACATTGGTAATATTTAATTAATGTTAAATATCAAAATCCTTAAGTTTTAACTTATTTTTAATTCAGTCTAAATTGAAGGCTTTGCTCATTATTATATGTTTTCACATTTCCATTTAATTCACACACAATATTTTTAAGGTAAAACGATTCTGATGTCAGAAACTCTATTTTCAAATTATTTTGGGAAAAAATATCCTCCCAAGCAAGGGCGGATCCAGGATTTTTTTTCGGAGGGGGGGGGGGTTACTAATATTTTATTCAGTTTTCGACTAATTTTACTGATTTTTTTCTAGGTTTTACTAATTTTCTACTTATTTTCGACTCGGTCAAAAATTTCGGGGGGGGGGGGGGTCAAAACCGGTAACCCCCCCCCCTGGATACGGCCTTGCTTCCAAGTATTTCGAAGGTCAACCAACACAATGGAAAAGAGATTGAATTCAACGATCAGTGCTTTGTTTAAGTTCACAGGGCACAATCCATCATCTCACGAAACATGGCACATATCTCCCTTTGAATTACTCCAAGTAAGATGGAACTAGGATGAAAAGTTTGCGCGGCAGTTTTGAGCGAAACAAAATCAATGATAGTAAGTTAATAATAAGAATAGGACTAATAAGAAAGGGTTTACACGGCGATTCTAAACAAGCAGTAGGTTCCAGAACTCAATTCTCCCTTGTCATAATGGATTATTTTGTATTATTTTCGCTCCAAGACAACAGAAAACACCAGATTATAACAATTCGTTTTATTAAAAGTGTAGAATGGACTATAATATCGGCCCCCTTTTATAAACATTTAAGGGGTTAAATTTGTTGTTATTTGTCGTATATACCATTAAAGATAATTGATTATCCTTTATTATTTTCGTCCCAAGACAACAGAAGACACAGGGTTATAACAATTTGTCTTACAACAATGACAGATGAACCAAAATGTTAACCCCTTTCAAAAGCATTTATGGGCCTAAATTTGTTGTTATCTGTAATTTTAGGCTACGGATATGATGAAGACTAATGATAATTAATTATATACTATTATTTTCGTTCCATGACAATCGATAACATAAAATTACTAATAGTTTGCCGTACTACGAATGCACAATGGACAACAATGTTAGCCCCTTCTAAACACTTGAGGGGCTAAATTTGCCGTTACCTCCCATTTTAGGCTGAAGGTAATAACAATATTGAATTCCAGAGCACACCTTCAATTATTATTCATTACGTTAATTCAATAATAATCCACCCATAATTATAATTAAATTGTAACATGATTATAACGTATTTCTAATTCAACTATAATGATACTTAATTGAATTAATATCTCAATTGTATATTAATTCACAACCCAATTATAATTCATTATATTAATTCACTAGAACTTCAATTCTAATTCAGTTATAATTAATAATTCATTTCACAATTCAATTATAAAGACAATGGAATCCTGGAACACACCCTAAATAAGATCAATAAAATCAAAAGTTATTATGAAGGTACTTGACTTGGTAAACAAATGTAACAAAGATTACAAGCAGGGACGTACGCCGGGGGGGGCCCTCCGGGCCCGCCCCCCCCCCCCGAAATCTCACGATTTTTTTCACTTTCCCATAATTTTCTGATTTTTCTCACAGAATAATGGATTTGAAGGATTTAAGCCCCCCCGAAACAAATTCCTGCGTACGTGCCTGATTACAAGCATCCTTAAACACACAACAAGAGCAAAACATGATTAAAAAACTAAAACATTAAATTATAAAAGACAATAGCAAGGTAAAATTCAATACCTTACTCATTTCAAAGAAAAAAAAATTTGGATGTCTGTGGCTCAGCGGAATTACACTGAGCAGTTTCACTTCGGATACACTCATCACTCGTTTGTAAAGTGCTGTTTAGAGGGTTCATTGTCTGGGTTGTTAAATTTTCACCGCTTGCTGAATCTAATACACTCTCGGCAAAATCAAGTTGACCACTGGCATAAACCTGAAATCAAAATGTATTTCATTAACTTGATATAATTAATTTCAGCAAATTTAAAAAATCAAGTTGACCACTGGCATAAACCTGAAATCAAAATGTATTTCATTAACTTGATATAATTAATTTCAGCAAATTAAAAAAATTAAGTTGACCATTGGCATAAACCTGAAATCAAAATGTATTTCATTAACTTACGCTTAATTACTTATACAAATATTTAATTATATTTAGTTATATATAACAAAATTTAATAACAGCCTTTTGAATATTTATAAATGATTTATTTTCATTGTGAAAAATTGAGATTTCTACAAGTCTATATGATCTTCCACGGCAGTACGAATTGAATTTCGATCTCAGTATGTGGCATTTTCTAGGGGAATATAATATGGTTTTACCTACTTTTGTTGCACGATAAAATTTAACAGGATGGTAGTCCTGGCGGAAGTTTAGTGAAATTATTTTGGCGAAGTTTCTTCCCCAAAAGAAGTCACAAACTGCAATATCAATTTTGAGACAAAAAAAAATATACCAAAATTCTAAATTTTCTTTCTTGTGCAAATTGTATTTCATCTAATACAATTAACTTACTTACTTATATTACTCACTTACTAACAAAATGTATTTCATTAACTTACGGAAAAGAGATTCATTAAATCACATCCTAGGAGTCTCGTCTGGGAAGATTGATATTATACTGATCCCCCTTTGAGGGTTTTTACAGGGAAAGGGTTCCAAAATGTCAAAGAACATTTTTAGGGCTCAAGAACGCAAAAGCCCGCGGGAGATCTAATGAAGATCAGCAGATCTTGCTCTTCCATGACTCATCAAACCTTAAGGCGTGATAGCGACCATGTATAAAAATTATTTTCTCCCAAATGTATTTATTTAGAATAATTTAGACTATTCACAACTAGTTTGATATAATTATTTCATTAAGTTAAAAAATTGGTTTAAAAATCTTTTTGTCTGTAGTAATTTCCTCGCAAAACAAAAAATCAACTGCAACAAAAAACTGCCTGAGGCCAACACAGCAGCGCAAAACTGTGTCAGTCTTTTGGCTAAATTAAAGAAGAAAAAAGTACATAGTTAGAGACAAAAAGAGCGTAAAATTTCGTACATTTTTGTTAAATTCCTTTTTATGTTTCATTAATAAGGATCATTTTTTATGATTATTATCGATTATAATATGTACAAATTCACGCATCACGTCACGCATCAGTTCATATTTATCATCATCCGGGAAAAAGCACAGGTTTGTCACACCAAACATTTGCCAGAGGGCAAGTCTGTAATAAATAGTTTCGTCTGCTATAATCAGGCTATAACTAAGCCCATAAAATCAAATGTTTACAAATTATCATATTTCACAATATATACAATTATATAATTGTATATAATATATACAGCTTGTAATATACAATTAGACTAGTTACCCCCATTTTTAGACTGATTTAACATGAAATCCCTAGATTAATTGGGAAGAGGATGCGTCGGGTGATTTTTCATAGCCATAATAGCCTCGAGTGACTTGGTGATCATTTCCCGTCTCCCTAAAATGCATTCCAAGGATCAAGGTAGGTGATACCATCCTGTAGGCACCAGGCACGGTACTGTCCATAAAATCTTGTCTTTTTGTTATTATCCTAAACACTAATTTAAAATTATTCAATTTCAACAAGAAAGAATCGTAATTTCAGAAGACCTCAAACTAAGTCACACGTTCTTTGAAGGAAAACAATTTGCAGTGATGGCAACGTCCGAAATTCAAATAGAAAGGAATATCTAACAAATTCTAAAACAAAAGTTTATTTCTCATAGAGAAACATGAGATGCAAATATTTCTGTTTCAAATAAACTCTTCTGCAACTTGGTTTTGAAAGGGCATTTTGAATTTTTGCGACTTTGAAAGGACGCTTTGGACCATGGCAATGGTTGAAGTTCCCCGCTGTATTTGAGATTGAAATGCCAAGTTTATTTTCTATTATCCTTTTATTGTCAATAACAAAGTAAATGTATTACAACTTTGTAAATGGCCAGTATCCAGGATTTTGTTCTTCTGTACTCAGTATTGGAAAGTTTCTCCTACTCTGTTCAAGTTTACTTCAAAATATCAGATTTTTTTTGTAGCACAGAAGATGGCTTGGTGGAGATCGTTGCCAGGGGGGGGGGGTACAATAAAAAAATATCAAAAATTTGTTTAAATGCATTTTTGTTACATTTTAACGAGTCGGTAAAAAAAAGTCGGAGGGGGAGGCTCAAAACCCCTACCCCTCTCCTCGACACGGCCTTGAATATTATACTTTAGTTTAAAAATAGGTTAAAGCAATTATATTAAAAGCAGTTAAAATGGTGAATTATAGCCAGTTACAGACTTATGAAATTGTAAGATCCAGCAACTTTTTCTTTTTTTAGTCCTTGGTGGCGCCAAGAAAGTTACATTCTGATGTAAGAGAAAACAATTTAGCATATAAGAGACAACATAATCGGAAGAACTGATGAACAAAAAATGTTTAGCCATTTGGGGATTGCGTAAATCTTGCTCTACATCAGCGTTGCCAATACTTTAAAATAAACTATACCAGTATTCCGGCTAAAGTGATACCGCGAGGGATTAACTTGTACCTTGTGAACAGCAGGTTAAAAAATTTGGCGTAACAGGAAGAGAATTTTCGATAAACATAAACTTCAATAGACATCCGAGTCAGAAAGTAGCAAGCAAAACCCAAATGTACAGCAAAATTTTAATTGTACCAAAAACGCTACAATTGTACCGCGTTGGTAGCGCCGCTCTACATACCACTTAAAATACCAAGGACAGTGGAAATAAAATCTCATCGTTTGAAATTATGTTAAATATAATAAAGATAATTGAGATTAGATAATTCGATAACGAGATAAATGAGATTATATTAAGATTTAATAAAGATAAAAAAGGGCATTTCCAAAATCAAGGGGAGGGGTGCAAAAAAATATATACATTTGCAATTCCCCTACCCCTAATTGGCACCCCTCGGTCCAGGGAACATGTTTTATTTGATGTCCTTAATACTTAAAGGATTGCGCAAATCTTACTCAACATGGCTCTTAACTATTATTTATTAGATAGTCTTTCACATAATTACCCCAAGTTGTGATTACAGAAAACCTGCTTCGGCATGATAAGTAAGTTTTTAAGCGAAAAAGATATTAAAGCTTTGCTTTATCAAGGCAATAAAACATTATGGGTTTACCTAATCGATGATGTAATTCCTTTGATAACTTCTAATAGAACTGGCGTCAAGAAGAAAAAGACGGTTTCTATAAGGGCTAAAATATAATAAACTGCAAAAATTAAAGATAGTTGGGAGTCAGGCTTAAACTGAGCTATGAAGCAAGTTCTGGTTCTGGCATGCCTTAAGGAAAATTTCTAAATAAAATAAACTAAAAGTTAATAATAAAACCCTAAAATCAAAGTTAATAAGTTATTATTAGTAAGTAATTTTTATCTTACCAGATAATAAATTGCTTATAGTCAAAAGTTAAATTGACTAATTAAATTAACAGATTATAGTCAATTCTGTTAACGTAACAGAATTGACTATAAGCAATAAATTGCTTACAGTCAAAACATTACAGAATCAAATTTTGATTACATGAGTGACTCAAGCTACTATATGAAATTCATGAAAGTGAATTTACAGAAAACATCACAGTTTTTATCCTCGGAGCCACAGAAAACTATGGTTAAGCCGTGTGTTTTTTACAAACGTGTTAGTTTATAACTTCTAATAGAACTGGCGTCAAGAAGAAAAAGACGTTTCTATAATGGCTATATTAATTTCTATAATATACAATAATTCGCAGACATTCAGACTACTCGGAATACAATAAACCTTAGCATTAAATACAATGGTAAGAACATACACAACGGATTGTGTATTCTTTTTACCGGAAACAATTGAATAAACCGGTTAAGTCTTGCACATTTGGATGAAATTTTAACTGGATAATTATAATTCCTAATTATTTTAAATAATTTTACAGGATATAATTAACTAATCAAGATTTGCAAAAAAAAAAAACAACTAAAACCTCACTATAAAACGTTCTTCCATATTTTATTTTTTCTCATAATTCCAATTGGCTTATCACACGCCTAATCCCAGTCATAAATTTTAACTGGATAATTACTATAAAACGTTCTTACACGTTTCATTTTTCTCATAATCCCATTTGGGTTATCACAAGCCTAATCCCAGTCATAAACTATAACTGGATAATTATAATTCTTACTTATTATTATATATATATATATATATATATATATATATATATATATATATATATATATATATATATATATATAGGGACTTGGGTTCACACTTCAGACAACAGTATATAACAGAGATTTCCAACGAGGCTGTCCTGCAACACTAAAATGTTCAGGTATTTGGCGTGATTTGAACAATTCTGTCATGTTTGTCAAGCGTTCAATTCCTGTTTATTAAACTATATTAATTAAACGGTCAAAACTAATTAAACACTAAATCTAATAAATAATCATAAAAAAAAGTTATGATTATTCTATGCTACGTTATATTTTTCTGCTTACTCTTTATAAACCATACACGTTCTATTTAATTACCTCACTAATTATACTATGTAGACTATCAGCATCTATGGCATCAGGTCCAAAATCATAACACTCGGATGGCACGGGGGTTGGAGTCATTCCCGGGGTCTCCAACCATGGACTGGGCGGAAACTGGAAAGGCGCTGAACCCAAGGGGGTTGAGGGAGTTGAGCTTGGGTCACCACACATCATCTGAAAAAGAAAATAAAGAGTAAAGCACTGAAAAAAAAACGATGTTATTTCTCTTATCAGGATGCACTGGCAACTTTTGATATGCGGTTATTATCCGCAAATTCACTGTAATATATTGTTAACAATAAAAAGGTAATAACAAATTTGACACAGAGCATGTTCACTTACATAAAAAAAGACTATTAAAAGTAATTTTAAAACTTAAGAACTTTTCACAAGGTCCTTAAGTTGTTTAAGTCCTTAAGTCCTTTAAGTTGTTTAAAATACTTCTTTAAGGTACAAAGGACAATGAAAACGAAATTTATTGTTGTATTTGATTAATTGGAAATTTATACAACTATGAGTACATATCCATCTTATAAACTTGAAAAATATCAGAAATCTAATTTTAATCAAAAAGATTCCCATATGCAATTATACAGTTTTCGATATTAGCCGGCGCCAAATTAGAAAAAGAAGTGTGGATGAAAAATTAGAAAAAAAACAACAACTAAAAACATAAAATAACTTAGGAAGGTATAGCTTTTTTTAAAGGCGTATTTAGATTCGTCTGGATAGAAGAATCCAGAAGATCCAGAATAAAGCAGATCGTCTTCTGGGGGAATGTGTTAACTTTAGTGATACACTTATTTGTTATTCTCATTTAAAAATTTTGAATGTTGGTCAGTTACAGGATCACCAGTTATTAATGTTATAATGTTTAAGATATACCAATGTTTAAATAGTGTTTCGCCAGCTTGTTTTGGGGATATTTTTTCTATTAATTTTATAGTTCTCATCATACTAGGAATGCGGAAAAGCTAGATTATGAGAAGAGAAATACTGCGAGATCAGCTCATGTGTTTCGTAACGTAAGTGTAACCCTTTGGAATAACCTCCCGGACAGCATTACAGGATCTAAATAAGTTTTATCATTTAAATCAAAGGTCAAAAGTTCTTACTTAGTCGAGATACAGGGTGAGAGCAAGTCCCTTGTGAGGGTTTAGTCTTTTTTTTCTTTCTTATTTTCTTTTTTATTTCTTCTTCTTATTATTTTTCTTAATTTTTTTAGTGTATTAATTTATATCCTATTGATTATGCGAATTAATTAATTAATCGAGTCACTACAGGCAGGTTATTCTACCTTCAATAGTGGCTATGTTTGTTTAATTTGATTTGTTGTTTTGTGAACTAATCAACAAAGGAAATCTCAAAGAAAAAAAATAAATAAAATAAAATTATCCTCGGGAATCAACAAATTTTTAATGGAGGAAAACTTCAAATTCAGCTTATTAGCTTCGCTAATTCAGCTAATTATTTTCACGGATCAACTTGGCAACACTGGCAAAAATGTGATACTGCCCTAAACTTCAAAATTGTGGATCCACCTAAAGAAGAATATAAGAAAATCACGATTTTCAAGTACGAGTAGACAAAAAAATGGTCCAGGAAACAAAAAATAATTTTATTTTTATATTTTTGTTACTTTGAGTTTTTTTCTAAGTATATTCAAACAGTCAAATGACTATTTGATCTATTTATTACCTTTCCTTAAAAAAAAAATAAAAAAAAAGCCAATCCAGTGCCATATAAAAGTGAAGTGAAGTAGCCCACTTTTGGTGTTTCAGACTTAATACCTCATAAAGAAGAAAAAGGGAGTCACTGCATCAAGTTCTCCAATACAAAGAAACATGGGAATATTGAGGGTTTTCCCCACAAGCTAATAGAACTGCTGTAAAGGGGCATTTTCACTTATATCTGAGTGGAGTGAATAGGATCTGAAAACAATTCTCAGAGTTGGATTAGCTAAGTTAGAATTGGACTGGTAGGATTTAGGCTTATAGTTTGAGTGGTTCACTCAAAGAAAACCAGTCTAAACATTGTGTTTGTCAGATATTTACAAGGGTAAGAATAAGATATTAAAGTTTTTTTTTTTTCAAAAAGAAAGACTTCATCCGACGGACTGTCAACAGCATCACCTCATGAATTTGTCTGTTTGTATATTTTATTTATCAAAGAAAAGAGTTAGACAAGAAATATATTGACTTTTAAGCAGTCAAATGAACTAGACCTTTTTGTGTCAAGGCCTCATGGGGGGGTACGTATAGTAGAATTATGTTAATATAAATTATTTTAAAAATAATATATATATTTTTTAATTTTGAGAGAAACCATGAGTCATGGTATCCAGGAGGGCCCAGGCCTGAAGGCCTGCTGGACACATGTTTCCCACCTGCCATTGCCCTAAACTGAAATATCCACCCTCAATATAATAACCGTTTCCAGGGTGCTTCAAATAATGATTTTTTTGCTGTATCAAGCAGACATTGATATGATTTCCAACTAATCTGAATTGAGGCAATTTTGGTAAAATAACAACCCCAGAAAATTTCAATACTTATTTATAATTATACCAACACATTGACACAGGCAAAATTTAAATGCATAAATTTAGGATCGGCCAACTTTTAAGTAGCCTACTGTTGTACATTCAATATTAATGGAAAGATGACTTGGAAAAAAATTGGCTTAACGCTTTGACGTTTAATAGTCAGAATCCAAAATTTTCGTGTTTCATCATACTTGTAAGTAATTAAGAAATACATGATAGAAGACTTGTTGTGCAACCCTCTTTGTATTATGACAATAAAAGGTATTAGGGAAATACACTTCATTCTAAAGAAATAAGAAGAACAAAAGAGAGTGGCATTTGAGTTCGATTAAAAAGGTGCTTTGTGGAATGTTACGCACACATTAATTTATCTCAGGGGGGTTCGATATTTCGGTATCAATTTAGCAGTCCCGCTCTCCAAAAGAAAACATTCATGACCGTATTCAGGGCAGTGGCTTGGGTGTTTGACCCCCCCCCCCCCCAGCCAAAAAATGCCCCTCCTTCCCATGTTGCAGCAAGTGTGATCCATGGCTCAAAGTCTTAGAGCAAAAATGCGAATTTGTCCCACGGGAAGAAGCTTGGATATTCGATTCCTCGATGGCCGTTTACCATGGAATCAGACAAATCCAAAAATAAGCTTTATGTCCAAGAAGCAATGACAAAATGAACAAAAATTGAGACCACTTTGTATGGATCTATGTTTCCGTAAAGTTTGTATTTTGATTACCAATGTGACACATTGTACGATTTCTGTCCTTAAAATGGTCACTTACGGTTGTGAAGATGCAACTTAAACACGATATTAAACAATGCTCACAACCTTGCACAGTACTTTGCTTCTAGCGGCAAATCCCCTTTAAGCAATCGGATCAAACACAATCCACCCACACCCCAAAGACACAACTAAAAATCCAGTCGACAGTCCTTATCGAATTTGATTGATAACAGATATGCCCTTCTGTATGATATGGATGAAATAAATATAGCTCATATATGTAGGATCGCAAAGAGATACCGAAAACTGCAAGTATAGCTGGTTTTTAGGTCTAGTTGGACGACTTCCTTCTTTTTTTTTTTTTAAATCCCACCTCCTCTCCTCTCGGTGACATAATAATCTTTTTCACTTAATTTTAAACTTTAATGTCACCTACACTAATTTAAAAACAACTCTTATTTTTGAAATTTGGATTTGGGTAGACAAACATAATTGACAAAGACAAGGTATACTACTACAAAAAAAAATATTCAAAACCGGAAAAAAATACCAAAGTTTACAAAAATCCTTCATTCTACCAAGTAATGAGGGTGTCGACAAGATATTTTGCATTTTGTACCCCACATCTACAACCTAATGCTTATGTCCCAGTAAATTTAGTTGAGATTCGACATCAGCCTCTGACAGACGTGTTCGTAAGAAGAACTTAGCAGCCCCCCTTCATGTTCTCCTACAGCTCTATTTCAAATAAATAAAACCAGCTCTATTTCAAATAAATAAAACCAGCTCTATTTCAAATAAATAAAAATCATGATATTTAAGAAAATCTTTTTTATGTCCAGCCCCGGAAAAACATTCCACCCTTCCGAAATAAGTTATTGAGTCAGGAGTTCCACCCACTTATGTGCAAACATGATTAGGGGCTTCTATTGCATTGACACAGTGTGAAGATGGCGCATGTTCTCAAGCACGTATGTTCCCGCAATAGTCACTCAACAAGTTAATCTTCTTATTTTAAGTAATAACCAGTTAGTGAACCGGCCAGTCAAAACTGTCGTAATAAATAACTTTAAATGACTTTTCAGCTTTTAGTAATTAAGTAATTTTGTAACAATGATGGCAATAGTCCGAAATCAAAAGATTTCCGGGATTAAAAATCTTAGCGCCTACGATTCCTGACTTGAGATTCTCCAAGTGATGAGATTTTTTGTTTTTTTTAATAAATTGAGCCCTTCCCCAAAAGTAGCTTATTTCTAAATAGAGACTTCCGCTTAAGAAACAAGAAATCGAGAGACGCGTTTGCATTTCTTAATTGCGTTAGCGGATAAACGATTTTCTGTTAATTGTGGATGCTAAGAGGATAAAAGTTTCACTCTTATTGTGGAACAATTTTGAGTGTAACATCACTTCACACAATTATGTTTTCTTCTCTTTTTCTTTAACTGGGTTTTTGGATGTACGATTTTCTGTTAATCATGGGCGATAAGAGAGTAAGAATTCGCCTCTTATCGACGAAACATTTTGAGCTTAAGGCTTTTCAGACCATTATGTTTATTTTTTTTTTAACTGCGTTTTCGGATGCACGATTTTTTGTTATACAACCATCTTTTCAGCTGTAAGTTTTTTTTGTCGTTGTGGAAAAAAAAGGAAAAAAGTCAAACGAAAGTAGATAACGGTGCTTAAAATTAAAACAACAAATATCATCATATCAAACAGTTCGTGAATAACTAACTGTAAGTAAGGAACGACTTGGCTCAATAGTAACCGAAGCTCTAAAAAACGAAATTTTAATATCAATGGATACATTAAAAGAATCAACTTATTATGTTTATTCCAAATATATAAGATTCATCAAGTTTATTGTCACCCATCAAGAGTTACGAGCCTGAGAAAATTTGCCAGATATTTGAAATAGGGGAGGGGGGACACCCCCTAAAAATAAAGGAATCTTAATGACAATAACACAATCAGATTCAGCGTAACAGAGAACCCACCTTTAAAGAAGTTTCAAGCTCCTATCTAAAAAATGTGAAATTTTGCTATTTTTGCCAGAAGACAGATCACGGATGCGTATTTAGTTTTTTTTTTTTTTTTTTTTTTTTTTTTGTTTAATTTTTTTTACAGGGGTGATCTGATAGAACTAATGGCCCTAGAAGACCGGGAGAGGCCGCATTCGAACGGAAATTAAAAGTTCTAGTTCCCTTTTTAAGTGACCAAAAAGATTGGAGGGCAACTGAGCCCCCTCCCACGCCCGTTATTCCCCCAAAATTATCTCACCAAAATATTTAGATGGCAATTTTGTTCATTATAGTTGAAAGATCAAATAATTATGTCTTTAGGTGAAAAATAATCCCCAAAGTCCGTGGGGAGAGGCCTGTAAATTATGAAATTCGCCCATTGTCTACGTATAGAATTTGTTATCGGGAAATATACAGATTTTTTTTTTGGGGTGTGTGTGTGTGTGCTTGGGGTAGATTTCTATAGGGAGAATCTTCCTTGGGAAGGGAAATTTCTTGGAGGGGGGGGGGAATATTCCAGGGAAAAAGTTACACTGGAGTGATTTGTCAGAATTACAATACGAAAGTCTTTCTAATTGACTTGCATTCTCTTTGCCAAATTTTTCATGTAGAGATGTTCCGAGGAAATTATCCAGAGGCTTTTTTCCGTGTGTTTTGACTTCCGGGAAATGATTTCCACGGAAGGGGGGCACTTCTGGAGTGATAAAGAAACCGAATCGAGATTAAAGTCTTACTCAAATGAAAAAATGCCAAGGAGAATTTTTCAGGCTAAATAGTCCGCAAGCAACTTTACAGGGAGGAGGATTCTCAGCGAGGATGGAACTGTCTGTAGGGGGTTTGACGGGGGGGGGAGGGGTGTACACTTTACGTTGGATTAAACTCCCACGGAGGAGTTTCCCGTGAGGGGAAGGGGTATATATCATAGAGGGTGAGCCCGCTTTAACGGCATTATCTAAGAAACAAACAGAAATTGTTCCATATAAGAAGGGCTACCCAGTCCTAAATACTTTACTATGTACGCTAAGTTTGACTGTTTGTCCCAATTTTTTAAGAGGGTCTATTGAAACATAGGGGTTTAATTAGAATTGGAAGTTTTTTTAAAAGTGCTAACAGCTTTAGCATAAAGAGCAAGGTATTGGGGAGGGGGGACCCTTCATATAAAAAATAATTCTGCCGAAATTAATATGCAATTTTTTTTTAATTTTTCACCTATGGTGAGCCAAATTCGAACCACCGTTAGTTGAAAAACCTTCAGAACTTAAATATAAAAAAAACGAGTTGTTTTTAACTGAAAGTAAGGAGCAAGATTAAAACTTAAAACGAACATAAATTATTCCGTATATGAAAGGGGCTGCCCCCTCCTCAACGCCTCGCTCTTTATACAAAAGTTTCTATTGTTTTAAAAGGTAGAGTTGCGAAAAAGAGTCAAAATTTAGCGTAAAGAGCGAGGCGTTGAGGAGGGGACAGCCCCTTTCATATATGGAATAATTTCTGTTCGTTTTAAGTTTTAATGTTGCGCCTTACTCTCAGTTAAATTTTTTTTTTTTTAATATATGAAGGGAACAGCCACTTCTTCTCAACCCCATGCTCTTTAGGCTGAAGTACAACCACTGCTTTCCAAAAAGCATTTCAAAATATTTAAACCGGGAATTTCATGTTTCAAGTAAATAAAACTAATTGAGTCCTTTCATTTGCGAAGCACTGCGACAAAAGAAGTTGAACTTTTCATCCCAATGCACTTGCTATAAGTCCAACTTTAACGCTAAGAGTAGAGGTTGAGAAGAGGGAGGGGACAGACCTTCCCCCTTAAAATCAAGGATACCTTTCCTCAAAATCTAGGATAATTTCTCTTCATTATAAGCTTTAACATTACTTTCCATTCGTTTGACAAAAAATCTTGCTTCCAAAATTTAATTGCCTTTAGTTTTTAAAATCATGTTTAGTGCTAACAGAAAGTTGATAAAAGCCACCGCTCCCCTCACCCAACATATTTTTACAACTAAGTTCATCTTTTTAGTTCTGAGGAATAAAATCCCCAAGGAAAGGACTCTTATTCAAAGAGAGAATGGCAAAAATAATAATAAAAGCAATAAAAAATAAATACACATAAAATAAAGCAATAGAACACAAAAACTAAATAGATTGAATAGATTAAATAAATTAATTATATTAAACAGACTTAATTAAAATAATAACTCAAATTTGCATTTGCTTTACAAAATAAAATAGTATTTCCATAGCCAAAAGGCCCCTAGGTCAGCTACTCCTGCAACCACTACGTATATACAATCAGGCGTCTTTTGTTGGTGTGTAAACTGAATTGAGCGCACGGAAATTAAATTTATAGATAAATATAGTCGGTTTTCAGATAAACGTGCATTAGACAATGAATACAATAATCAGATACACGCGTACCTTGCAGAAAATACCCAATAGAATACTTCTGGAAAAGAAATGATTCAAGAGCTTTTTAAAAACCTTTATTTTATTTAATATTAATGTATTTAATTCATTGTATGTAACATAGATTCTTTAAATTTTTTTTTTTTAATTAATGTAGTTTTTATTAGTTTTTTTGTTGCCTATTTACTGCTTTATTAATTCTTACCGTATGAGGCCTTATTATGCACTTACACAAGGAGGGGAAAGGGGAGCTTCAGACCCGAATCCTGAATTCTTTCTAATTCTTATCGAAATTATCAAGTAGAGAGGCGACACGAGCCAGTTAATTAAGACCCCCTCACTCCTTATTCATCAGTAGAGATTCGGGTGGGTGTAAGGGGCAACATACGAAGTGCCTCGCCGTCTCGATATATAATGACTTTCATCTTCGCTAATTGGTCGCAATATTGATGAAACTCATTGGCTAATTTCTTTTTGGAACTTGACTCCTTTGAAGGTAACCTACTCTGGCCATAGAAATATTCCCAGGCTAAAACGATTCATATAGTTATTAAAGCATGTAATTTGGTTCACACGCTTTTTCTTAGCCATTATCTATCATTTCTTGCCCTTTGATTCCAACTACTCATCTTTGAAACACTTGACATGTATGAAAAAAACATAAAATAAATTTGCACACGAAAAGGGCAACTGCCAATTTTTAGTCAATTAGTTTCGCTTCCGAGGTCATTTTAGATACACTTGAAAGTGTAAGAGTAATTATCAATCTGGTCTCACGAGCAGTTCTTTTTTTTTATCTAAATATTAGATTAATGTCTATACTCTAATGACTCTTTGTTAACATCCAATTAAAAAAAAAAAAAAAAAAAAAAAATTTGATCTAACAGTTCGTGGTAGCGAGCTAAGTAAGGAGCAATGCGGCTCAATAGTAACAGAAATTATGAAAAACAGAATTTTGATATCAATAGTCAAACAGTTCGTGGTAACGAACTGTAAGTAAGAAGCAACCCGGCTCAATAGTAACCGAAACTCTAAAATGCGGAATTTTGATACCAAAGATACATTAAAAGAATAATATTTTTATGCTGATTAATTAAAAAAAAATTTCCACAAAATAAGTTTTTCAAAGAAAAAATAAAGAACTCAATTAAACCGAAAGTTAGCAAAAATAAAATCAAATAATCTACCAAGCGTGAAACTACCACAAATCAGCATCGATAAATAAATGAAACCGAAAACGAACAGAAATTACAATAAATAACCGAATCAACTCAAAACGAGCAGAAATTAACATAAGTAGGGTTCAAAACCCCTATGCCTTCCCAAGGACAGAAAATAATTTGCACTTCACTGAATAAAATATAAATGTTTTTACTTTTATAACTTTAATAAATCAAATAATATTAACATTTTGATTACTAAATATCAGTATATGTATATTAAACTGACAATACACATTCACTTGTATTTTTTTGCCTTTTTGCTTTGTTTTTATGCCTTATTGTGAATTAGAATTAATACAGTGCATTTTGATTTAATCTTAAGGCAACATTTAGTTTTTTAACATAACGGGCAAATGGGAGGGTGAGTGTGGGAGGGGACTAGTTGTCCTTCAATCACTTCCGACTATTAGAAAGGGTATTAGCTCTTTCTATTTTCAATCGAATGAGCCCTTTTCGAAGTTCCTTACACAATTCCTTCGATACGAAGTGCCCTCGTCAAAAAAAAAAAAAAAGAAACAAAATAATAATACTTTGTACCCACATCGATCTTTACTATAAAAATGTCAAGCCATCCATTCACTTTCAACTATTAAAAAGAACATATCCCTTTCAATTTCCAATCGAATGAGCCCTTTTTGAGTTTCTACGACAACGCTTTCTATAAACACCTTATATGCCCCAAGGGCATAAATTACAAACCTTGCCCTTAGGGGTGTGGGGGGGGTGTCATCCTCAGGCCTAATTTCCAGAACTTTCAACTACGTTGATGAAAATTGCTATCTCAAAATTTTGATTGGATGTGTTTGGGGAAATGGTGGGCATGAGAGAGGGGTTAGTTGCTCTCTAATCCCTTCTGACTATTGAAAAGGGCACTATCCCTTTCAATTTCCAATCGAATGAGCCCTTTTTGAAGTCTCTACGACAAAGCTTTCTATTAAAAAACTTATATGCTCCAATGCATAACTTACAACCCTAGACCTGAGGGCTGTGAGGGGGTTGTCATTCTCAAAGACATAATTTCCGGACCTTTCGACTACAATAAAAAAATGGCTATCTAAAAATTTTGATTGGTATGTTTGGGGAAATGTTTGGCGTGAGAGGGAGGTTACTTGCCATCAACTTACTTTCGACAATTAAAAAGGGCACTGGCCGTTTCAATTTCCTATCAAATTATTTCTTTTTGAAGTTTCTACGACAACACTTTCTATAAAAAAAAAACCTGACATGCCCCACAGGGCATAACTTACAACCCTTGCCCTGAGGGCCGTGGTGGGAGTGAAATGCTCAAACACATAATTTCCAGAATTTTTAACTACGTGGAACCAAAAGGCTATCTCAAAATTGTGATTGGAGGTGTTTGGGGAAATGGTGAGTGTGCGAGGGGTGTTAGTTATCCTCCAATCTCTTTCAACTATTAAAAAGGGCACAAGCCCTTCTAATTTCCAATCGAATGAGCCCTTTTTGAAGTTTCTACAACATCTATAAAAAACCTTATATGCCCCCAGGGCATAACATTAAGCCCTTGTCCCGAGGGCTCTGAGGGGATTATCGTCATCGAAGACCTAGTTTCTTAAACTTTTAACAACGTTGAACGAAATGGCTAAAAATTTTGATTGGATGTGTCTGGGGAAAAGGTGAGCGTGAGAGGAGGTTTAGTTGCCCTCAAATCACTTTTGACTATTAAAAAGGGCACCAGCCCTTTGAATTTCCAATCGAATGAGCCCTTTTTCAAGTTTCTACGATAAAGCTTTCTTTAAAAACCTTATGACCCCCAGGGCATAACTTACAACCCTTACCCTGAGGGCTGTGGGGAGGAGTATCATCCACAAAGATATAATTTCAGGACCTTGCAACTACTTTGAACAAAAAGGCTATCTCACAATTTTGAGTGGATGTGTTCGGAGAAATGGTGGGCGTGGAAGGGGTGTTAGTTGCCTTCCAATCCCTTTCGACTATTAAAAATAGTACTAGCCATTTCTGTTTCCAATCGAATTAACCCCTTTTAAACTTTCTACGACACTGCTTTCTATAAAAAACCTTATATGACCCCAGGGCATAACTTACAACCCTTGTCCTGAGGACTGTGGGGGGGGGGGTTATCATCCTCAAATACCTAATTTCCAGAACTTTCAACTACGTTGAAGAAAAATTGCTATCTCAAAATTTTGATTGGATGTGTTTGGGGAAATGGTGGGCGTGAGAGAGGGGTTAGTTGCTCTCTAATCCCTTCTGACTATTAAAAAGGGCACTAGCCCTTTCAATTTCCAATCGAATGAGCCCTTTTTGAAGTTTCTACGACAAAACTTTCAATAAAAACCTAATATGCCCCAATGTATAATTTACAACCCTTGACCTGAGGGCTCTAAGGGGGTTGTCATCCTCAAAGACAATTTCCGGACCTTTCAACTACGTTGAACAAAATGGCTATCTCAAAATTTTGATTGGGTATGTTCGGGGAAATGTTGGACGTCAGAGGGGGGTTACTTGTCCTCGAATCACTTTAGACTATTAAAAAGGGCACTAGCCGTTTCGATTTCCAATCGAATAATTCCTTTTTGAAGTTTCTACGACAACGCTTTCTATAAAAAAAAACCTTATATGCCCCCAGGGCATAACTTACCACCCTTTCCCTGAGGGCTGTGGTGGGAGTGAAATCCTCAAACATATAATTTCCAGAATTTTTAACTACGTGGAACCAAATGGCTATCTCAAAATTGTGATTGGATGTGTTTGGGGAAATGGTGGGTGGGTGTGTGAGGGGTGTTAGTTATCCTCCAATCTCTTTCGACTATTAAAAAGGGTACAGGCCCTTCTAATTTCCAATCGAATGAACCCTTTTTGAAGTTCCTACAACATCTATAAAAACTTTATATGCCCCCAGGGCATAACTTAAAACCCTTTCCCCGAGGGCTCTGAGGGGATTATCGTCATCGAAGACCTAGTTTCTAAGACTTTTAACTACGTTGAACAAAAGGGCTAAAATTTTGATTGGATGTGTTTGGGGGAAAGGTGAGCGTAAGAGGGGGGTTAGGTGCCCTCAAATCACTTTCGACAATTAGAAAGGGCACTAGCCCTTTGAATTTCCAATCGAATGAGCCCTTTTTCAAGTTTCTACCATAAAGCTTTCTTTAAAAACCTTATGACCCCCAGGGCATAACTTACAACCCTTACCCTGAGGGTTGTGGGGAGGAGTGTCATCCACAAAGATATAATTTCCGGAGTTTTGTACTTTGATCAAAATGGATATCTCAAATTTTTGAGTGGATGTATTCGGAGAAATGGTGTTCGTCGAAGGGGTGTTAGTTGCCTTCTAATCACTTTCAACTATTAAAAGGGCACTAACCATTTCAATTTCCAATCAAATGAGCACTTATTAAAGTTTCTACGACAACGCTTTTACAACACTTGCCCCGAGGGCTGTGTGGGGGGGGGTGTCATCCTCAAAGACCTAGTTTCCAGACCTTTCAACTACGTTGAACAAAATGCTATGTCAATATTTTTATAGGGTGTGTTTGGGGAAAAGGTGGGCGTGAGAGGAAGGTTTTGCCCTCCAATCGCTTTCAACTATTAAAAAGAGTACTTGCCCTTTGAATTTTCAATCGAACGAACCCTTTTTGAAGTCTCTACAACAACGCTTTCTATAAAAAACTTACATGCCCCCAGGGCCTAACTTACAACCTTTGCCTTGAGGGCTGTTGGGGAGTGTCCTCCTCATAAACATAATTTCTATCCTATGGTTTCAAATATATAAGTTTCATAAAGTGTAATCCTTCCCATCAAAAGTTACGCGCCTGAGAAAATTTGCCTTATTTTTGAAAAAAGGGGGAAACACCCCCTAAAAGAACCTTAATGAAAATCACCCCATCAGTTTCAGCGTATCAGAGAACCCTACTATAAAGGTTCCAAGCTCCTATCTGCAAAAATATGAAATTTTGTATTTTTTTGCCAGAATGATCACGGATGCGTGTTTATTCGTTTTTTTTTCCCGGGGTGATCGTATCGACCCAGTTGTCCTAGAATATCGCAGGAGCGCTCATCCGAACGGAAATCAAAAGCTCTAGCACCCTTTTTAAGTGACCAAAAATATGGAGGGCAACTAGGCCCCCTTCCACGCACATTTGTTTCCCAAAGTCACCCGATTAAAATTTTGAGTTAGTCATTTTGTTCAACATGGTCACAAAATATAATAGCTATGTCTTTGAGGATGACTAAATCCCTTGGAAGGAAAAAATCTCTAAATCTTTGAGGATGATTGGGTTCGCCCCCTAGTCAATACTTCGCTCCTTACGCAAAAGTTTTTTTATTACTTGCATAAGAGCTAATTATTCTAATTAACGGCCTTTGTGATTAAGGGTCATTCTTAAGGAATTAAAAAAAAAATTCGAACTTTAGCGTAAAGAGCAAGGTATTGACTAGGGGGCGAATACCATAATATACGTAATAAAAATATTCGAATATAGAAGTTCGTTACGCAAGTTAATTCGTAAGTTACGTATATTTATTACTAATAAAGACGTTCGTAAATAAAATTAAACAACTTTGGAGAAAGCCATTTAGCCAAAAAATAAATTTAATATGCAAATTTTGTTTTAATTAGGAAGAACCTTCTTAAGAAGAACCTCAAGAAGTAGGTCTTTAAAATTACCTTAGAATGTTTTTTTTCTGGGATTCTGATAATCTACTGTATGCAAACCTGGAAACAGGGGTAATCTGATGATTAATTCAAGACTTGCCCCTACATAATGTCAAGAAGATTGATGTTTATCTCCATCCCAGATTTGAGTTTGTGTCCTAGATTCAGCTTTCTATGTGTGTGTATGTATGTGTATATTTCTGTATATAACTTAGATAGGCCTAGTCAGTGAGTTACACATATTTATAAGTAGTAGGCTAAATATGTCACTTAGTTCTATATTTTTGTATATAACTTATATAGGTCATGTCAGTGAATTATGAATATATAAAAGTAGTAGGTTAAATATGTCACTGAGTTATATATTTCTGTATATAACTTATATGCCTAGTCATTGAGTTACACATATTTCTAAGTAGTAGTATAAATAAGTCAATCATTTATATATTTCTTTATATAAATTAGATATGCCTCGTCAGTGAGTTGCAAACATTCATAAGTAGTATGGTAAATATGTCTCTCAGTTATATATATCTGTATGTAACTTAGACATGACTAGTCAGTGAGATACACATATCTATAATTAGTAGGTTAAATATGTGCATCAGTTATACATTTCTTTATATAAATAAGCTAGGCCTATATTGTTATTTAAACATATTTTAAGTAGTAGGCTAAATATGTCACTGAGTTATAAATTTCTGTATATAACTTATAAAGGACTAGACAGTGAGTTAAACAGAATAATAATTTGTAGGTTAAATATGTCACTGAGTTTTATATTTCTGTATATAACTTAGATAGGACTAGTCAGTGTGTTACATATAATTTAAGTAGTAGCCTAAACTTGTCAATCAGTTATATATTTATTTATATTACTTTTATCGAACTAGCCAGAGATTTAATCATATTTTAATTAATATGCTATACTTATACGTGCGTTATATATTGATGTATGTAAGTTATATGACGAGTCAGTCAGTTAAACATATTAATAAGTAGTAGGTAATATATGTCACTCAGTTATATATTTCTGTGTATAACTAATATAGGCCTAGTCTGTGAGTTACACATATTTATAAGTAGTAGGTTAAATATGTAACTGAGTTACATATTTCTGTATATAACTTATAAAGGCCTAGTCAGTGATTTATGTATATTTATAAGTAGTAGGTTAAATATGTCACTGAGTTATGGCCTTTGCAAAACAAAAGTGATCCTTTTTCTGGCATCCCCCAGGCCATTCAGCGTGTCCCCAGGTGGTGATAGGGGAATGCTCCACAGATATGTAGGGTACCTCCATAAGAGGCACGAACCAAGGGGGGGACCTTGTCCCTGGGGTTCCATTATAGAATCTGGGGCACCCTTGCCCGGGGTCATAAATAAAGGCGGAGGAGGAAGAAGGCCCCTCAAATGTACACTCAAAAGGGCCCACTGGTTTGTCCACAAGTCCCATGAGTTGTAAACCTTCTCCCAGTAATGGGTTAAATTGCATGGTGATGCAGAACACCATCGCGGGAGGATCCTCTATAGGGGGACAACTGTGGCAGGGCGTAAGATCCAGATCTATGGACAACGGCCTCTGCAAAGGGTTGCCTCGACCTTTTCGGGGTACCTGCAAGACTGAGTGGGGACCTTGCGGTCAACTCTATTCCCACTTGAGGAGTGGCGCCCCTCGAGGAAATTATAGCCTAGTAAACGACACAGCATTCGCACGGGATTCTGACTAATGGACAATTCTTCTGGGATATGTTTTGATGGGCGTCTTTGGGCTGAAAAACCTCTTCCTAGCTAATTTATCTATTACGGGTTGCCTCCCCGTAGTAGCATAATATTTGTAGGCATGAATATGTAATGAGTCGGAGGTAATAGGCTTGAGATTGTCTGTGCAGAATTTCGACTCTTGTTGACAGAAGAGCATCGCCAAGTGCTAAAAACCATGTTGTGACCAAGATGGGCCCAGGATTGCACAAAACCCCCATTCATTGAGGTCCCAGGGACTTCTTGCTGTCCGGTCCTCAGCCGGCTTAAGCACTTCGGTGTAGACTTGAGAAGATATGTGATCCCCGTCCTGCACTGGTATCCAGCATTATTGCTTTTCCTGAGGCGAAAATAATTTCAATGATTTAAAGAACATGAAAATTGGAACTTGGAATGTTACGACATTAAAAAATGAATATCGTATCGAAATTTTGACTGACAAATTCAGACGATTCGAACTGGATTTATTAGGAGTTTCAGAAACTCATATCCCAGGGGTAGGAAGCATGAAAATAGGTGATATAGAATTTGTTTACTCAGGCAGGAAGGATTGGATACATAAACAGGGAGTAGGGCTCATGATGAATAAAGAAGCTGCTAAGTCTTGTTTAGGATGGGAAGGTATTAATAATAGAATACTAATTGCTAATTTTATGACTAGAAAGTTAAGGGTATCATTTTTAGTAGTATACACTCCTGTAGAACCGACTGATGGAGATACTAGTGACTCAGATGAATTTTACTTACAGTTACAGGAGCAAATAGACAAGGTCCCAGGTAGAAATATGATGTTATTGATGGGAGATTTTAACGCCCAGGTTGGTAGAAATAAGGATAGATGGTATCCCAGCTTAGGTAAATTTGGTGTAGGAAAAGAAAATAGTAATGGATACAGCCTTTTGCAATTTTGTAGGTATAACAATCTAGTTATAACAAATACGGTGTTTGGTCATAAAATGGCTCATAAGTTAACATGGTATTCACTTGATGGTAAGACAGCAAACCATATTGATTATGTTATAGTAAACTGAAGACTGGCAGGATCAATACAAGATACTAGGGTATATAGGAGTGCTATTATTGATGTTAAAAGTAAAGATCACCATCTAGTAGTGTCAAGGGTTAATTTAAAGCTGAAGTATCGGAAGGGTAACTACCTCCCGGGAAGTTATGATGTTGGAAGACTCCAGGATGAGAATTTGAGAGAAACTTTCCAGGAACAGTTGAATACTAAATTTGAGAGTTTAAAATTTGACAATGTTGAAGATTGTTTGAATAACTTTAGAAAAATAATTTGTGAAGTTGCTGAATGTATCTTAGGGAAGTAAGCTAGAACTGCAGCTAAGAATATTAGTGAAAAAGCTTTATGTTTAATAAAAAGGAGAAAGGACTTGTACAAGAATTATCTGAGTGATAGATCGCATGAAAACAAAAGAAATGTAACGAAAGTGGAGAAAGCATTGAAATATGAACTAAGGAGGTGTGAAGTGGAGGCCATGGATAAAATTGCCGAGGATTTAGAAGATGCAGCTAGACGGCATAATAGTAAAATATTGTACTGGCATGTTAACAAATTGAGAGGTAGTAGTCAATCCGGACTTGTCCCAGTTAAAGATAGGAATGGGGTGGCAATTAGCGATAAGAAAAAAGCTAAAGCGAGATGGGCCGAACATTTTGAGAATTTGCTTAACCGTGATAGAGTTGCAGGAAAAAATATAGAGGAAAATGAAAAAGTTTGTGATACCTTGGATGTGAAGGAACATTTGTTTCGTGAGGAGCAATTAGCAACAGTACTAAAAGGATTAAAGAATAATAAGGCTCCAGGTGCTGATAGGGTAGTAAATGAGTTTCTTAAATATGGTGGCTCTGAGGTTAGAAATAAGTTATTGAAGATTATGAACATGATTTTTGAAAAAGGGTAAGTACCTAACGATTTTAGTAAAACCTTAATTAAGCCACTTTATAAGAAAGGTGATAAAAGTGAGTGTGGTAATTATCGTGGCATTAGTCTGGTCTCTGTAGGTAGCAAATTGCTTAGTAATATAATACGTTTTAGACTGAGAGATGCCATAGACAAAGTTTTAACAGAAGAGCAGCGCGGTTTTAGAAAAGGTAGAGGATGTGTTGACCAAATTTTCACTCTTAGGTTAATAATTGAGAAGTGCCTAAGTTTTCAAACACCTTTGGTCCTCAGTTTTATAGATTATGAGCTAGCGTTCGATTCTGTTGATAGAAGAGCTTTATTAAAGGTTTTATCCTTGTATGTTATAAAAGACAAATACATTAAAGTGATTAGTGCTATGTACGAGAATAACAATGCTGCGGTTAAGGTAGTAAATGAGTTTAGAAGATGGTTTTGTATTAAATCAGGAGTTAAGCAGTGTTGTGTTCTATCTCACTTTATATGGATTATTTTGATGGACTTTGTTTTAAGGAGCACAGGAAAGGCAATGGGAGACCACGGAATCAAATGGGGAGGAAAATGTCTCCTGGACTTGGTTTATACTGATGATTTAAGCATCCTAGATGAAAGTGTGAGCAAAATGAATGAAGTTTTAGAGGTTTTGCGAGTTCAGGGTGCTAGAATTGGTTTGAAAATTAATGTTAGTAGGACTAAGTCACTAAGGGTAGGAATAAGTGAAGATGAAAAGGTGACGTTGGGTAATGAAAAGATTGATCAGGTGGGGAGCTTCACTTACCTTGGTAGTATTATTAGTAAAGATGGTGGGAGCAGTGAAGATGATAAAAATAGAATAGCCAAGGCTCAGGGTGTTTTTTCACAGTAAAAAAAAGTCTGGAAGAATAGGAAGATAAGTCTGCAAACCAAGATTAGAATCTTAGAAGCTACTGTGATGACAGTGGTCAAATATGGCTCTGAAGCATGGACGCTCCGAAAAGCGGATGAAGATTTGCTAGATGTTTTTCAGAGAAATTGCTTAAGGATTGCTCTGGGCACCCGGCTGACTGACCGTATTTCAAACAATAGGCTATACGAAAAATGTGGTTCAATACCGCTTTCTAGGTCTATAATGAAAGAAAGGTTGAGGTGGTTAGGGCATGTTGTGCGGATGAAGGATGACAGATTGCCGAAGATTGGTCTTTTCGGCCAACCCTCTAGGGCTAAACGGAAAGCAGGTCGTCCCCGTCTGAGGTGGGAGGACGTCATAAAAAAAGATTTAAAGGAAATGGGAACTTCGTGGGCGGGTGTAAAAAGGGAGGCTTTGAATAGATTGGGGTGGAGGAGGAGCGTGCGTAGCTGTGTTTGCCTCAGGCGGCTTGGTGCTGCGATGAGTTGTTAGTAGTAGTAGTAGTATTCATGTACGGTGAGCCAATATCAAAACCTGCATTAATTAAAAAACGTTCAAAAAAAAATTAACTAAAAGTAAGGAGCGACATTGAAACTTAAAACGAACATAAATTATTCCGCTCTTTACGCTTCGCTCTTTACGCTAAAGTTAGTCTCTTTCTCACAACTCTTTTTTTTAAAACAATAAAACACTTTAGCGTAAAGAGCAAGGCGTTGAAGAGGGGACATCCCCTTTCATATACGGAATAATTTCGCTCCTTACTTTCAGTTAAAAATTATTTTTTTTGTTTAATTATACAAAAAGAATCGGCTTATTATCTCGATTCCAAATATATAAGATTCATTAAGCTTAGTGCTACCCACCAAAGGCTAAAAACCTGAAAAAATGTGTCTGATTTTCAAAAAAAAGGCGAAACACCTCCCAAAAGTCAAAGAATCTTAATGGAAATCACATTCTCAGATTGAGCATATCAGAAAACCCTACTGTAGAGGTTTCAAGCTCCTCTTTACTATCTGATTAAAAAGTGGAATTTTGTATATTTTTTTCAGGGGTATCGAACAAATGACCCAAGAAAAACGGGAGAGAGCTCATTCGAAAGGAAATTAAAAGTTTTAGTGCCCTTTTTAGGTGACCAAAAGATTGGAGGGTAACTGGCCCCCTCCCAAACTCCTTTCTCCCCAAAATCATCCCATCAAAATTTTCAGATAAGCATTTTGTTCTGCATTGTTTAAGGGTAAAAAAACTAAGCCTTTGGAGATAGCATGACCCCCCACAGCCCCTGGGGATAGGTTTTCAAGTTATAAAATTTGCCCATTGTTTACGTATAGAATTTGTTATTGGGAAGCATACACACATTTATGGGGGGGGGGTTTGTGGGTTTGGGGTGGGTTTCCATGGGGAAAATTTTCTGGGGGTGAATTTTTCAGGGGAAATTTTACACTAAAGGGAATTGACAGAATTCCTATACGAAGTTATTTTTTTTTGTCTTACTTTCTCTTTGCCAACTCAATTTTGAATGTGGAAATGTTCTGGGGCGATTGTCCAGGGAAATTTTTGAGCGTGTTTGGATTTCCAGGAAAAAATTCATACTGGAGGGGAATTTCCAGAGTGATCAGAAAAACGATTAAAAATTAAAGTCACTTTCAAATAAATGTATGCTAAAGTAGTAACCTATTAGGCACTTTCAACCGTACAGTTTCAACCGTACAAGAATATGGTCAAAAGTGTAATAGATTGAAAACTTACATGAAAATATACATTGGAATTGCGCAAGAAAAACCCATGCCTGAGACATTAGACTTACACGTGAACATTCTATGATAAGAATGGTTGCATCATTTGACGTTTTTTTTTCTTTTTTTTTTTTTGGCAAAAAAATTAAGTTTTGAGGAGATTACGTTACTTGGCACCTTTAAACATGTTTTCAATCAGATGAGTTTTTGAAAGCACAGTGTGTACATGTGTGTAGGCTTTGTTATATAAAGAATTGGATGCTACAATCAGAATTGTTTGATTTGCAATTGCAAAAAAAAAAAAAAAAAAAAAAAAAAAAAAAAAAAAAAAAGTAATAGATTTGTGAATTGGAGTGTAGGTTTGACATCACCAAGCACGTGCGAGGGAAATTTTTGTTGGTGGGGGGGCTTAAAAAGGCACAAATGGGGATGAACAACATTAGTTTATAAGACGGATCGTGAAAATCCCAAGGTTTTGTGTACCAAGAATGGACCGGAGGTAACATCCCCTACACACACGATTGTATATCGCTAGAATATTTTAAGACGGTGGCCTTTGTTATTAAAAAAAATTGGATGCTTCCATCAGAATTCTTTGATTAACATATGCAAAAAAAGGGGTAATAGATTTGTGAATTGGAGTGTAGGTTTGACATCACCAGGCACGTGCGAGGGAAATTTTTGTTGGTGGGGGGGGGGGGGCTTAAAAAGGCAAAAATGGGGATGAACGACATTAGTTTATAAGACTGATCGTGAAAATCTCAAGGTTTTGTGTACCAAGAATGGACCGGAGGTAGCCTCCCCTACATACACGAATGGATATCGCTGGAATGTTTTAAGACGGGGGGGCTTTGTTATTTAAAAAAAATTAGAATCGACTATTAGAATTATTTTATTGTCATTTGCAAAAAAAAGGGGTAATAGTTTTGTGCCGGGGGGTGTAGGATTGACCCCACCCGGCACGTGCGAGGGAAATTTTTGTTTGTGGGGGGCTTAGAAAGTCAAAAATGGGGATGAACTACATTAGTTTATAAGACGGATCGTAAAAATCCCAAGGTTTTGTGTACCAAGAATGGACCGGAGGTAGCCTCCCCTACATACACGAATGGATATCGCTAGAATATTTTAAGACGGGCTTTGTTATTTAAAAAATTGGACGCTACAATCAGAATTCTTTGATTGGCATTTGCAAAAAAAAGGGGTAATGAATTTGTGAATTGGAGTGTATGTTTGACATCACCAGGCACGTGCGAAGGAAATTTTTGTTGGTGGGGGGGGGGGGCTTAAAAATGCAAAAATGGGTGAACTACATTAGCTTTTAAGACGGATTGTGAAAATCCCAAGGTTTTGTGTACCAAGAATGGACCGGAGGTAGCCTCCCCTACATACAAGAATGGATATCGCTAGAATATTTTAAGACGGGCTTTGTTATTTAAAAAATTGGACGCTACAATCAGAATTCTTTGATGGACATTTGCTAAAAAGAGGTAATGAATTTGTGAATTGGAGTGTAGGTTTGACATCACCAGGCACGTGCGAGGGAAATTTTTTTTTGGTGGGGGGGCTTAAAAAGGCAAAAATGGGTGAACTACATCGGTTTATCCGACTAAACGTGAAAATCCCAATGCTGTGTCTACAAAGAATGGCCGGAAGGTAGCATCTTCTACACCTACGAACGGATATTGCCTTGGTAGTTTTAAACTGACTTAGTTATTTAAAAAATTAGATGACACGCTCAGTATCGTTTGATTTGCATTTGCAAAAAAGGGGTAATGAATTTGTGAATTGGAGTGTAGGTTTGACATCACCAGGCAAGTGCGAGCGAAATTTTTTGTTGGTGGGGGGTTTGAAAAGGTAAAAATGGGTGAACTACATTAGTTTATAAGACGGATCGTGAAAATCCCAAGGTTTTGTGTACCAAGAATGGACGGGAGGTAGCCTCCCATACATGAACAAATGCATATCACTTGAATATTTTAAGATGGGCTTTGTTATTTAAAAAATTGGACACTACAATCAGAATTCTTTGATTGGCATTTGCAAAAAAAAGAGGTAATGAATTTGTGAATTGAAGTGTAGGTTTGACATCACCAGGCACGTGCAAGGGAAGTTTTTGTTGGTGGCGGGGAGCTTAAAAAGGCAAAAATGGGTGAACTCCATTAGTTTATAAGACGGATCGTGAAAATCCCAAGGTTTTGTGTACCAAGAATGGACCGGAGGTAGCCTCCCCTACATACACGAATGGATATCGCTAGAATATTTTAAGACGGGCTTTGTCATTTAAAAAATTGGATGCTACAATCAGAATTCTTTGATTGGCATTTGCTTTCTTTACTTGGTGCCCATTAAAAACGAAGTTTTTGTGTTAAATAAGTAGTTTTTGTATCTGTTAAAAGAGCTTTAAGGGATTTGATATACTCGGCTGCCTGATTCCGTGTGGTTTTTATTTACTTTGTTCCCAATTAAAACGAAAATTTTGTGATAAATAAGAAGTTTTTTTAAATTTTAAAATAGCTTTATTGGGTTTTAGTGAAACTGTTGCCAGATTAATTGTGGTTTTTCTTTACTTAGTGCTCATTAAAACACGAAGTTTTTGTGTTAAATAAGTAGTTCTTGTATCTGTTAAAAGAGCTTTAAGGGGTTTGAGAGACTCGGTTGCCTGATTCCGTATGGTTTTTCTTTACTTGGTGCCCACCCCCTGCTCTGAGTGTTGAAAATGATTTCACGACATTATTTTAGTTTTTTTTTCTTGTCCCAAACTATTTTTTTTTATCATGAACCCTTTAGAGATCAATTTGATCAACTTGGAGAAAGTTCAAATAGAATCGTTACTGATATTGATATTAGTGCGTAAACTACAAACTGACAAAAATATCCAGAACTTTTTTTTCTTGTAGCCTTGACTTTGAAGACATTTCTTCATCTTAAGTGTTTGATTCAAACTTTTACCTCGAGCATCGATCTTTTTAGCGGAATTTCAAAAGGATCATTCATAAGTGCTGGCGTATCTGATGAAATAATTTAGGTCGTATGATGCATCTGATGAAATAATTTATGTAGTATGATAATTTTAATTAATTTTTTTTTTAATTCAGTTGTTTTTCAGTAAGGACATTCGATATACTAGAAGTGAATAATTCAAACTAGAAACTGGAGCGTCGGTGTTTATAGCAAAGATTCATAAGGATAGCTTATTAATCATAGCATATCTGATGAAATAATTTAAGTCCTATGATAAATTTAATTTTTTTTTTAGTGCAGTAGTTTTTCAGTAAGGACACTCGATATCCTAAAAGTGTTTGATTCAAACTTTTACCTTGAGAATCGATGTTGTTAGCAGAATTTCAAAAGGATCGTTTACGAGTGCTGGATTATCTGATGAAATAATTTAGGTCGTATGATAAATTTAATTTATTTTTTTTAATGCAGTAGTTTTTCAGTAAGGACACTCGATATCCTAAAAGTGTTTGATTCAAACTTTTACCTTGAGAATGGATGTTGTTAGCATAATTTCAAAAGGATCGTTTATGAGTGCTGGCGTATCTGATGAAATAATTTAGGTCGTTTGATAAATTTAATTTATTTTTTTTAATGCAGTAGTTTTTCAGTAAGGACATTCGATATGCTAAAAGTGTTTGATTCAAACTTTTACCTTGAGCATCGATGTTCACACACACACACACACAAACACAAACAGAGACAACACACACACACACACACACACACACACACACACACACACACACACACACACACACACACACACACACACACACACACACACACACACACACACACACACACACACACACACACACACACACACACACACACACACACACACACACACACACACACACACACACACACACACACACACACACACACACACACACACACACACACACACACACACACACACACACACACACACACACACACACACACACACACACACACACACACACACACACACACACACACACACACACACACACACACACACACACACACACACACACACACACACACACACACACACACACACACACACACACACACACACACACACACACACACACACACACACACACACACACACACACACACACACACACACACACACACACACACACACACACACACACACACACACACACACACACACACACACACACACACACACACACACACACACACACACACACACACACACACACACACACACACACACACACACACACACACACACACACACACACACACACACACACACACACACACACACACACACACACACACACACACACACACACACACACACACACACACACACACACACACACACACACACACACACACACACACACACACACACACACACACACACACACACACACACACACACACACACACACACACACACACACACACACACACACACACACACACACACACACACACACACACACACACACACACACACACACACACACACACACACACACACACACACACACACACACACACACACACACACACACACACACACACACACACACACACACACACACACACACACACACACACACACACACACACACACACACACACACACACACACACACACACACACACACACACACACACACACACACACACACACACACACACACACACACACACACACACACACACACACACACAACACACACACACACACACACACACACACACACACACACACACACACACACACACACACACACACACACACACACACACACACACACACACACACACACACACACACACACACACACACACACACACACACACACACACACACACACACACACACACACACACACACACACACACACACACACACACACACACACACACACACACACACACACACACACACACACACACACACACACACACACACACACACACACACACACACACCACACACAGCAAGAAAACACACACACACAGAGACGACACACACACAGAGACGACACACACACACAGACAGCACACTCAATGTGACGACTTACACATAGAGACGACACACGCACAGAGATGACAAACACACAGAGACGACACTCATAGAGAGACGACACACACACACAGAGACCACAAACACACAGAGACAACACACACAAAGAAACGACACACACACACGGATACGGAACACACAAAGAGACGACACACGCACAGAGACGACAAACATACAGAGAAGACACAAAAAAACAGACGACACACCTACAGAGATGACACACACATAGAGACGACACACGCACAGACACGACTCACAAACAGAGTCATAGTGAGAGAGATATCCAAAAAGTTGGGTTGATCTAGGTTCCACTCTAAGTGAAGGTCGGTGTGTCGTCTCTGTTTTTGTGTCTTCTCTGTATGTTTGTATGTTTGTATAATATATTCTTTTCTTGAGTGCGCCATCATAACGTAGTATGTGACACTACAAAATGGGTCTTTTGTGAGATGTTTCATTGAAATCTCCATGGGCAAAAATTCTTAACCAAATTCTTAAACTCCCCTCTCCCACTCGCCTTGGCATGCGAAAATAAAAAAAACAGCTTTGAAAAAAACTGCCTAGTTAAAAATTGTCTTCAATCAAATTTAAAACTTATTCAGGATAAATAATAAATACTATTTATGTTTATCCTATCAGTAAAAGTGTAGTACTGAAAAACATTTCACGAATTTTGAAAGAGTTTGAAACTCTGATATGCCTTTTCCTCCCTCTTCTTTTTCTTAAGCGCTAGCAGGACACTTACACATCGTAGGAACGGTGAAATGTATAACCAAGGAAAGTTTTCACAGTTAGGGTTTTACTATTCCTTTTGGGTGAATAATAAAGTGGATTGTATGTGTATTTCATGATGAATAAATCTGATCTTACCTTGCTTCCCCCGCCTCATCAAGGAGTAAATTCCCTTGATCACAAGCAATAATATTTGTTCATTTTAAGTTTAAAATTCCCCTTTGCTTCCATCATAAAAAAACTTTTTTTAAATTAATGTATGATTAAAATCAAGGCACAAGTCTCAATTTACTCCAAAAAACTAAAGTTTAGCCTATGCCCAGTAACTCTCTCCCCCCAAGGATCCTTCTTTGTTATATGAAGTAAATATATTGGCTCTCAGCTTACATTCATTGAAGCTATGAGATTACAAGAAAAAGTAAAATACCACAGTAAAAAATCCATTTTCTTGTGACCAATTTTCCAACCGAGCATTCCGTGCAAGCTCATTCACAGGTAACTGCTCGGGAGACGCAACATTTGAGAGGTAGGGGGTTGATAAATTAGAAAAAAAAATTGGCAGATTATGTGACAAAAAAGAAATTCTAGAACAGATCGTGGGAATTTTTAAACTTCAGTGGGCATACAGGTCCTTTAGCAATCTGTCATCCTTCATCTATAGAACGAGCCCAAGCCATCTCAATCTTTCTCTAGTTATAACCCTAGCAAGCGGTAGTAGTATTGCATCAATACATTTGACGTGTACATCATATAAACCTACCGAGCAGGTTATATTCGGATCATAATGATATATGGGACTTAGAGAATGAGGTGGTGAACCTTATCAATAGATACTGATTGCACATAAATTATTCTTCATTAGTACTTGCAATATACCATAGCTACACTGCAAGATACCAACAGTTTTGACAGATAGTCGGAGTAATTGAGAGGCAAATATGATATAAGCCCTCAAAATCCGGTAATTTAAATTAAAATCAAGTATTTTGCAGTAGGCATCAAGACATGGCTAATTGTAGAAAAAAGCCAAGACAGATAGTCTGAGTAATTGAGAGGAAAACCTGGGATAAGCCCTTTTTAGGATTGTATATAAATGATGGCATTTCATTTTTTGATAGATAAGTCTTTTTGAATCCGTACATGGGTTACTTCTAGGGAAAAACTAAGGTAGATAGTCATAGAAGTAAGGAACCGGGATACCAGGTACCCGGTTTCAGATACCCGGGTTTATCTATTTGTATATCTGAATCTATATATTTGTATGTGTTTTTGTCTCTCTCATTCTCTTTGCCTGTGCGTCTGGGCGGATGTTTGCAAGTCCCAGTGCCTGTCTTTGTCTGTTTGTAAGTCTGAATCCATGTATTTTTATGTGTTTTTTGTCTCTCTCTCCCAGTGCCTATCTTTATCGGTTTGCATGTCTGAATCTATGTATTTGTATATGTTTTGAATCTCTCCCTCACTTTGACTGTGTGTCTGGGCGGGTGTTTGCTTGTCCCAGTGCCTGCCTTTGTCGGTTTGCATGTCTGAGTTTGTGTGTTTGTATGCTTTTTTGTCTCTCACACTCTGTAAACCTGTGTGTCTGGTCGGATGTTTGCTTTTCCCAGTGCCTGTCTTTGACAGTCTGTATGTCTGAATTTACGTATTTGTATGTGTTTCTCACTGTCTTTGCCTGTGTGTCTGGGGGTACTTGCATGTCTCTTTGCCTGTCTTTGTGGGTTTGTATGTCTGAATCTGTGTTTGTATGCGTTTTTTGTCTCTCTCACTCTCTCTGCCACTATGTCTGGGCGGATGTTTGCTTGACAAGTACCTGTATTTGTCGGTTTGTTTGTCTGAATATATGTATTTGTATGCGTTTTTGTCGCTCTCACTCTCTTTGTCTGTTTGTCTTGGCGGGTGTTTCCTAGTCTGTGGAGATTTTGGAGAAAAAAAATTAGCTCATCTCTCTCAGACTTTTGGTAAAAGCTCTGTTAACCTATCGCAGTTTCTAATGTATCTCCTATGAGACAGCTAGTAATATCTATGTCTGAAAGTTCCTTTTCTTACTAGACGTTTGACTTAGTAGCGTACCCTAAAAATAATAAAAATATAACAAAGTAATGCAGAAAATATTTTTATTGAAATAACGGCATGTAGAATATTAACATAAAAATATTAATATCATTGAACAATTTTGGACATTTGGATCTGTTTTATAAGATAATTTATCATGTTCTCTCTTGATAGTGTAAGTATTCTCTTCTCTTAGTTTATAACCAGTAGACTAATCTTTAATCCATTTTGAGTCATTCACAATTTTTACTGTGTTGTCAGCTACAGGTTCAATATGCGTTTCGTCTTTGGTAATAGTGGCCTCCTGAACTATATCTGTTGATATATGATCAATGATAGTGACACTGTCCACATGCGCTTTATTTTTCATCAATTCATTTTTATATTCATTAGTGATAATGTCTGCCAATGCCCTTTTTATTTTGCCAGCGATTTCGCTGTCTATTATCACATTATTTTTAGACGGGTAACAGTTCTGGCACGTAGACAAGATAAGGTTTATCATGTTGCTAGAAGAGTACGCATTTCTTCGTTTTAACTTCTGTTGAATACTAATACCCGAGATGGTGATATGATTTATCAACAGGTAAAGTGTTGCCAGAACAATAAACAAGCAGAGGCCCCTCATCGTCAACTATTAGTTTTATGTTTGCATTCTCTATGATCGGTATCATCTCTCGATATCTCACTCTTGAACATCCACTACCAGTATTTTTGAATTGTTTCACTAGTCCAAAGAAATCTAACCTCTCACTGTCATGACAACGAGAGGGCTAGTGCCGTTTTTAATAGTTGAGAGCGATTGGATAGCGACTAACGCCCCTCTAACGCCTACCATTTTCCCAAAAACATCGAATTAAAATTTTGATATATCCATTTTGTTCAACGTTGTTGAAAGTTCTGGAAATTAGGTCTTTTAGGGTGATAACCGCCTCAGAGCCCTCAGCGCAAGGACTGTAAGTTATGCCCTGGGGCATATAAAGTTTTTATTGAAAGCGTTGTCGTAGAAACTTCAAAAGGGCTCATTCAATTGGAAATTGAAAAGGCTGGTGATTTTTTTAATAGTTGAAAGTGATTTGATAGCGACTAACGCCCCTCTCACGCATACCATTTTCCAAAACCCATCCAATCAAAATTTTGAGATATACATTTTGTTCAACGTAGTTGAACGTTCTGGAAATTAGGTATTTTAGGTTGATAACCCTCTCAGATTCCTCAGTGCAAGGGTTGTAAGTTATGCCCTGGGGGCATATAAGGGTTATATAGAAAGTTGTTGTATAAATCATAGGCAGCGCAATCAAGCTGCCTAAGTAAACAACGGGGACACTCGAGAACGAGACTGGAAATTACGTTCTGGAAATTAGGTATTTTAGGATGATAACCCTCTCAGATTCCTCAGTGCAAGGGTTGTAAGTTATGCCCTGGGGGCATATAAGGGTTATATAGAAAGTTGTTGTATAAATCATAGGCAGCGCGATCAAGCTGCCTAAGTAAACAACGGGGACACTCGAGAACGAGACAAGAAACGGGGACTATGTAAAGAGGAGTACACTCCCCCACAACCCTCAGGGCAAGGGTTTGAAGTTATGCCCTGGGGGCATATAAGAACGATGTTGTCACAATGTGTTATTTATTAATTTTTTCCTTTAGAGCCGGGCACTTCGTATCGAAGAATTATTCGTAGAAACTTCGAAAAGCGCTCATTCAATTGGAAAATGTAGTGGCTTGTGCCCTTTTTAATAGTGGAAAGTGATTGTAAGGCGACTAACACCCCTTCCACACCCACCATTTCACGAAACACATCCAACCAAAATTTTGAGATAGCCATTTGGTCAGCGTAGTGGATTTCCAGATAGAATATGTTTTTGAGGACGGTCCCCTCAGCCCTTAGGGCAAGGGTTGTAAGTTATGCCCTGGGGGCATATAAGGTTTTTTATAGAAGGCGTTGTCATAGAAACTTTAAAAAAGGCTCATTCGATTGGAAATTCAAAGGGCTAGTGCCCTTTTTAATAGTCGAAAGTGATTTGAGGGAAACTAACCCGCCTCTAACGCCCACCTTTTCCCAAAACACATCTAATCCAAACTTTGAGATAGCCATTTTATTCAACGTAGTTTTAAGTTCTCGAAATGAAGTCTTTGAGGATGACAACCCCCCCCCCCCCCAGCTCTCAGGGCAAGGGTTGTAAGTTGTGCCCAGGGGGACATATAAGGTTTTTATATAACGCGTTGTCGAAGAAACTTCAAAAAGGGCTCATTCGATTGGAAATTGAAATGGCTATTGCCCTTTTTAATAGTCGAAAGTGATTGGAAAACAACTAACACCCTTTCCACGCCCACCATTTTCCCAAACACATCCAATTAGGATTTTGAGATAACCATTTTGTTCCACGCAGTTAAAAGTTCAGGAAATTATACCTTTGATTGCGACACTCCCCCCACAGTCTCCAGGGCAAGGGTTGTAAGTTATGCCCTGGGGGTATATAAGGTTTTTATTGAAATCTTTGTCGTAGAAACTTGAAAAAGGGCTCATTCGATTGGAAATTCAAAGGGCTGGTTCCCTTTTTAATAGTCGAAAGAGATTTGAAGGCAACTAACCCCCCTTTCACGCCCATCTTTTCTCCAAACACATCCAATCAATATTTTAGAGAGCAATTTTATTCAACGTAGTTGAAAGTTTTGGAAATTAGGTCTTTAAGGATGACAACCCCCCTCCCCCCCCACCGCCCTCAGGGCAAGGGTTGTGCATTATGCCCTGGGGGCGTATAAGGTTTTTATTGAAAGCGTAGAAACTTCAAAAGGGCTCATTCAATTGGAAATTGAAAGTGTTAGTGCCTTTTTTAATAGTTGAAAGTGACTGGAGAGTGACTAACGCCCCTATTACGCCCAATATTTCCCCAAACACATCCAATCAAAATTTTGAGATATCCATTTTGTTCAACGTACTTGAAAGCTCTTGAAATAAGGTCTTTTAGGGTGATAACCCCCTCAGAGCCCTCAGTGCAAGGGTTGTAAGTTATGGCCTGGTGGCATATAAAGTTTATATAGAAAGCTGTTATAGAAATTTCAAAAGGGGCTCATTTGATTGGACATTTAAATTCCTCTTTTTAATAGTCGAATGTGAGTGGAAAGTAATTAACTCCGCTCTAACGCCCACCATTTCCCCAAAAACATTCAATAAAAGTTTAGAGATAACCATTTTGTTCAACGTAGTTGAAAGTTCTGGAAATCATGTATTTAAGGATGACAAACCCCCCAGAGCCCCAAGGGCAAAGGTTTTATGTTCTGCCCTGGGGGTATATATGGTTTTTATAGATAAAGTTGTCATAAAACTTCAAAAGGGGTTCATTCAATTCGAAATTGAGAGGGCTAGTTCCCTTTGTAATATTCGAAAGTGATTGGAGGGTAACTAACCCCCCTCTCACGCCCACTATTCCTTCAAACACATCCAATCAAAATTTTCAGATAGTGATTTTGTTCAACGTAGTAGAATGTTCTGGAAATTAGGTCTTTGAGAATGACACCCCCCAACACTCAGGGCAAGGGTTGTAAGTTATGCCCTGGGGGCAAATAAGATTTTTATTGAAAGTTTTGTCGTATAAACTTCAAAAGGGTTCATTTGATTGGAAGTTGAAAGGGCTAGGGCCATTTTTAATAGTTGAAATTGATTGGAAAGTGACTACCGCCCCTCTCACTCCACCATTTCTCCAAACACATCCAATCAAAATTTTGTGATAGCCATGTTGTTTAATGTAGTTGAAAGATCTGGAAATTCGGTCTTAGAGGATGACAACCACCCTTACAGACCTTAGGGTAAGGGTTGTAATTTATGCCCTGGGGGCATATAAGGTGTTTATAGAAAGCGTTGTTCTTTCCAAAAGGGCTCATTCGATTGTAAATCCAAAGGCTCTGTGCACTTTTTAATAGTGTAAACTTATTGGAAGGCTTGACATTTTTATAAAAAAGATCAATGTTGGTATATTGTACTATTTTTTGTTGTTGTTGTTGTTGTTTATACCACGCCACTTTTTATCGAAGGAGTTGCCGTAGGAACTTCGAAAAGGGCTCATTCGATTGAAAATAGAAAGGGCTGATGCCCTTTTTAATAGTCGAAAGTGATTTGAGGGCAACTAATCCCCCTTCCACTCCCACCCTCCCAAGCCAACTTTCCAATTTCTGCTCTAAAAATTTAACCAAATCAAAATAGCGCAAGTGTATCCAAGCTATCAAAAAAAGTAAACAGATTTTTTTTAGAATATTATCAAGTTTTCTATTTCAGGTCAACTAGAGGAGGCATGAAACTAAATTAAACAGTACTATTTGTGTCTAGATTTTTAAAAGGGTGTATGTTGTTGAAAAATGCTGAAAAATTTTCCCCAGTAAACAAATAGTAGGCCAGACTATAAATTTTTAAAAAAAGAAAAGATTTAAAGTATTATTTTCTATTTCCCTGAAAAGACTATGTCAATATAAACCGAACAGAAATTAATTAAAAAAACTTTTTCCACGAAATAAGAAAAGTAAAGTAAAGAAAATTAGTTAATTTTCAAAGAAAAGTAAAGAACCCCATTAAACAAAAAATGAGCAAAAATAAAATCATACAATCTGCCAATCGTGAAACTACCACAAATCAGCATGGATAAATAAATGAAACCCAAAACGAACAGAAATTACAATAATTAACCGAGTCAAACTCAAAACGAGCAGAAATTAATATAAGTTGGGCGCAAAACCCCTATGCCTTCCCAAAGCCAGAACAAAATTTGCACTTTACTAAAAAAATACAAATGAATGTGCATTGTCAGTTTAATATACATATACTGATATTTAGTAATCAAAATGTTAATATTATTATTAGTAGAGATGCCTCAGGAGCTCCTGTCAGGATTCCATATATGGACATAGATCCACGTGGTTCATGGATGTTGTCAGTGAGAATGAAAAAACGGGATTTTTGTCACATTTATGGATGTTTTCACGGATGGTTATGTGTGTTGGTCGATTTATTTGATGTTTTTCATGGATGTTTTATGGTTTTTGTCAGTGAGAATTTGAAAAACAGGAATTTTGTCATATTTATGGATGTTTTTATGGTTTTTGTCAGTGAGAATTTGAAAAAACAGGAATTTTGTCACATTTATGGATGTTTTTATGGTTTTTGTCAGTGAGAATTTGAAAAAACAGGAACTTTCTCACATTTATGTCTGTTTTTATGGATTTTGTCAGTGAGAATGGAAAAACAGAAACTTTCTCACTTTAATGGATTATTGAGTCTAATGGGGGCAGGTCAATGACACTTCCTTCTTGTTGCTCGAGGCGAATTTTATGGTCCAGAAATGGTATTTGTTGTTGTTGCTCGAGCCAAATGTTATAAGTTTCCCGGAAACAGTTAGATCACGTGTTTCCTTCTCAGCCAATCAGAGGGCTTGTTTACATAACAATTCGCCCTTGAGATTTCGTATATAACGGGCATGCAATGTAATCCAATTATCAGAAAGTATTATGACACAATTGAAACAACAATGGATAAATTTGATGAATTTGAAGCCATGCCAACTTCAATTTGCAATGTAAGTACATTTTTTATTTTCAAATAAAATTATTTTCCTTGGTCACCCTCCGGTATATTCACGTAAATCCCCCCCCCCAAACAATACAAACATCACTATACAATCTTTATACTCGACGGAAAACTTAAAATATATTCTTTTACCCTCGAAACCTAACCCCCCCCCCATTGTTTTACAACCACATTCTCGCAAAAAGAAATAATTCTCATTTCGTTAAATTCCTTCCTTCTATATTTCCAGCTAAAGCGACCACTGACTTCTCTCAATTTTTAATGAAAATGCCGTTCTGTTTTGACACAAGACTCCAGTGCGTGGTTAAAATTAGCAGTCACCCCTTTCCATCTGTGTTTACAAACGCGGTGGCCAAAGTCAAAGGAACTATTCTTCCGTCAAATTAAAACACAATGATGCAATAATTAAGCACAGACGTAATGCTCTATTTTGGGGAAGTGAAATGGATTATTTTCAAATTAAGGTCTAACAATATATTTAGGACATTATGTAAAAAGGGGGAATGGGGGCAAAGCATCACTTCTAACATCGAATTTTTTAGTAAATTCTGTAAACTGGAGGAGAGGTGGCAACGTATCAATATTAACAGATTCTTTGTAATTAAATTAATTAAAATTTGTGGGTGCGGGCATAGCATCACATTAAAAAGCGTCGTTTAAAGAACATTATGTAAAGAGGAGGGGGCAATGTCTAAATTCCACCACCATCAGTGTAAAATGAAAACAAACTGTGCAAGGCTAGAAAGAAAGGTCTCTAGGAATTGCATGAAGCTTATATTATGTATAAATTGAATAGTATTTTAACCTATGTTTGCAAAATATAGGCCTATAGGCCGCTGGGTTAACGATCTAATTTAAAGCCTATAGACTGGAAAATTTCATATTTTTCTAAATGGTAAAAATAGAAACAATGATTCCTATCCTATGGCTTTAGACTACTGATTGTCACGATTTATTTTTTTTTACAAGTCGAATAATAAAAACGTTTTATTTCTAAGCCTAATATATTTCTCACAAAATTTTTACTTTTTGCTCTACTGAAATGAAATAAATGCTTTTCTAAACAAAGTTATGGTTAAAAACTTTTTCTCTGTCAAATAAAGGGATAAATTATTTTGATACTAATTTTTTCTCTTTTTTAAGGCAAATTATGAAGATTGTATTGCAGCCCCTACATCGAAGAGAGTCATGGGTACTCCAAATAGCGTAGAATGCTCGTCGCCGCCACCCAGTAAGAGAGCAAGGGCTAATAATGTGCCCCCTGTGAAGGCTACAGTCATACAATATGGTCGCTGGGCGAAACCCCCCAGCTCCACACCGCAACCTTGTCAAGTACATCCGTCTGTACCAGCCCTTGACTCGACTGCACAAGCCCGATATATCGCAGCTCCTGTACAAGAAATTAATGACATCGCTTGCACATCCGCTCTTCTAGGACCTCCAAGAGCTGCCCCATCAACTCTAGGTCAGGAGGTTACCCTCCAGCATGCACAACCCAGTCCTACGGGCGTCCAAGCCCAGATGGATTATGTAAATGTAAGCATTTTTTTCCTACCTCTCTATCTCTTCCAATGTTTTTTCTTTTTCCCTATTTTTCAATATAAACTTGTCTCAGCTAGATATTAACCCCTCACCCCCACTATTACATATCTAAATGTATTGTTGTGCAAAGAAACCACTTTTTTTTCTAATCCTTGCTATCACTTCGATATCTCATAAGCGAATATTTTTAGGTAATTTCTATTAATAATCACCGCCTTTGAAACTCAAAATGCTATTTTTTAATCTTTACTATTTTCTCTGTTGCTATCACATATATTTCTAGGTACCTTTGAAACTTAATGCTCTTTTTCACATAATTTTAAGAGAGAGATTATTCCATCTGTCACATTTGGATCTCGCAATTTACACTGCATATTTCTATCGTGCCAACATTCTAACGAGGGGAATTCAAGCTAACGGTTCTCGGCATTTTGAAGTTCAATCTTGGAACACTCGCGCGACGGCTTACAATAATGAGTTCACTGAACCTGTATGGAATTAGAAAGAAATATTTCAACTTTTGAAGGGCATTATGTAAAGGGGACTGGGAAGAGCTGCGGGGGTGCGCCACGGTATGCGCTGCGGGCCAAAGAAGCGCCGTGAGGATGCGCCGTGGGCCAGGAAAGCGCCGCAGGATGCACCGCAAGGATGCACCGCAGGGGTGCGCCGCAAAAAATTTGAACACTTTGAAAATAAATGAACAAATTGGTGCCTTTTATGTCATATCTTAGATTATATTAAGTTTAAACTTTCAGTTGAATTAACCAAATGCTAGTATGTGCATACTGCTACAGCCCTATTCAGTGCTGACTTTAAATAATACGTAAATAATAATCCAAATTTTAACAGTAGGGATGATTTGAACACTTTGAAAATAAGCTATTTTTCATTTATAGGTTGGTGCTCCCCTTTTCCTGTTCTATCATTAGCGAGGGTTAGACCGCCAAGGCTAGGCTTTTCAATGCTTTTAACATAATTCTATTGTTTGGCCGAGAAAAAATTAGCTGTGAATTGTCTGCAAAATTAGGAAATTGGAATTTCTATGTAAGAGCGAAACAACTTATACCCCCAAAAATAATAATTGCTATTTATGACATTACTGAAAAGGGGGAGCCTAGTTGCCCTCGAATCTTTTTGGTCACTTAAAAAGCGCACTAGAACTTTTAATTTCCATTCACATGGTTTTGAGAGAGATTATCCCATCTGTCACATATTGACGTTCTAATTTACACTGAATATTTCTATTGTACCAAAGATTTTAGTGAGGGGGAACCAACTTAACGGTTCTCGGCATTTTGAAGTTCAAACTCGTTCATCTAACCTCCATAATTAAACTCATGTGTTTACTGAACCTGTATGGTCTTAGAAATATTTCATCTTTTGAAGGCATTATGTAAAGGGGGCCGGGAAGCGCTGTGGGAAGCGCTGCGGGGGTACGCCGCGGGCCCGAGAAGCGCCGCAGGGATGCGCCGCGGAACAGGAAAGTGTCACAGGATGCGCCACAAGGATACGCCGC